>NC_060194.1:25002408-25352408 GCF_021184085.1 Oncorhynchus gorbuscha
AGTCATACACCTTACCACCAAGCCCACTGTGGAGAATTTTGAAGAATAGATCTTTGTGCCAAATAGAATCAAATGCTTTTTTAAAGCAAGCTTTATTGAGATTTTGCCCTCTTTTTTGGTGGGTGTGTTTATTCATTAGTGTGTCTAAGGTGTGTATATATGGTCAGTAGTGTAATGGTTATGGAGAAAGCCTATTTGACCTTTACGTGTAAGACAAATTCTTGAAGGAAGGTTTTGATTCTTGAATTGAAACCGCTACAGAAAACCTTTCCAAAGTTGCTGTTTATGTAAATTCCCCTGTCATTTTTAGGGTCTGATTTGAGGAGATGGGGGAGATGAGCCCCTGGTTCCAGACATCAGGAAAGCAGCTAGAAGTTACACTGAACAAAAATGTAAACACAACATGTAAAGTGTTGGTGTCATGTTCTGTGAGCTGAAATAAAAGATCCTAGAAATGTTTAATATGCACAAAAAGCGTATTTCTCTCAAATTTTCTGCACAAATTTGTTTACATCCCTGTTAGTGAGCATTTCTCCTTCACCAAGATAATCCATCTCCTGACAGGTGTGGCATATCAAGAAGATGATTAAACAGGTTCACCTTTATTTATTTAACCCTTATTTTACCAGGTAAGTTGACTGAGAACACATTCTCATTTAGAGCAATGACCTGGGGAATAGTTGCAGGGGAGAGGAGGGGGGATGAATGAGCCAATTGGAAGACAATAAAAGGCCACTCTAAAATGTGCAATTTTGTCACACAAGACAATGCCACACGTCTCGTGTTTTGAGAGAGCGTGCAATTGACATGCTGACTGCAGGAATGTCCACCAGAGCTTTTGCCAGATAAATTATTAATTTCTCTACCATAAGCCGCCTCCAACGTCATTTTAGAGAATTTAGAATTTAGAGAATCTAGCAACTTCGCACAGCCATTAAAGAGGAGTAGGACAACATTCCACAGGCCACAATCAACAGTCTAATCAACTCTACGTGAAGGAGATGTGTCACGCTGTTTGAGGCAAATGGTGGTCACACCAGAAACTGACTGGTTTTCTGATCCACACGCATGCATACCTTTATCTTTGACCAACAGATGTATATCCTTATTTCCAGTCATGTGAAATCCATAGATTAGGATCTAATTAATTAATTTAAATTGACTGATTTCCTTATATGAACTGTAACTCAGTATAATCTTTTGAAATTGTTGCGTGCTGCATTTTAGATGCTCATTCAGTGTAGTACCATGTTGAACAATTTAAGCACAGCATTTTGCAACTCAGTTGTGTTGTTTTTCAGCATTTCATATCTCATTTTATTTAGACCACACGCTTTCTTTGGTTTTATAGATTTGAACTTTTCATTTTGTTGTTGTTGGGTTATTGGGTAATCTAATAGATTTTGGTTGTTTTTAATGAGTGATTCAAGGATATTCAATATTTCTTGAATTTGTAATTGGTTATGCTGGAAGTCTTTTTGTGGGATGTTTTTGTATAGATTATATTAATTTGTCTTCCAAATTCCTCCATGGCTAATTCTTCTTTGTCATGCTTAAATTGTTCCACATTACATTTACATTACATTTAAGTCATTTAGCAGACGCTCTTATCCAGAGCGACTTACAAATTGGTGCATTCACCTTATGACATCCAGTAGAACAGTCACTTTACAATAGTGCATCTAAATCTTAAAGGGGGGTGAGAAGGATTACTTATCCTATCCTAGGTATTCCTTAAAGAGGTGGGGTTTCAGGTGTCTCCGGAAGGTGGTGATTGACTCCGCTGTCCTGGCGTCGTGAGGGAGTTTGTTCCACCATTTGGGGGCCAGAGCAGCGAACAGTTTTGACTGGGCTGAGCGGGAACTGTACTTCCTCAGTGGTAGGGAGGCGAGCAGGCCAGAGGTGGATGAACACAGTGCCCTTGTTTGGGTGTAGGGCCTGATCAGAGCCTGGAGGTACTGAGGTGCCGTTCCCCTCACAGCTCCGTAGGCAAGCACCATGGTCTTGTAGCGGATGCGAGCTTCAACTGGAAGCCATTGGAGAGAGCGGAGGAGCGGGGTGACGTGAGAGAACTTGGGAAGGTTGAACACCAGACGGGCTGCGGCGTTCTGGATGAGATGTAGGGGTTTAATGGCACAGGCAGGGAGCCCAGCCAACAGCGAGTTGCAGTAATCCAGACGGGAGATGACAAGTGCCTGGATTAGGACCTGCGCCGCTTCCTGTGTGAGGCAGGGTCGTATCTGCGGATGTTGTAGAGCATGAACCTACAGGAACGGGCCACCGCCTTGATGTTAGTTGAGAACGACAGGGTGTTGTCCAGGATCACGCCAAGGTTCTTAGCGCTCTGGGAGGAGGACACAATGGAGTTGTCAACCGTGATGGCGAGACCATGGAACGGGCAGTCCTTCCCCGGGAGGAAGAGCAGCTCCGTCTTGCCGAGGTTCAGCTTGAGGTGGTGATCCGTCATGCACACTGATATGTCTGCCAGACATGCAGAGATGCGATTCGCCACCTGGTCATCAGAAGGGGGAAAGGAGAAGATTAATTGTGTGTCGTCTGCATAGCAATGATAGGAGAGACCATGTGAGGTTATGACAGAGCCAAGTGACTTGGTGTATAGCGAGAATAGGAGAGGGCCTAGAACAGAGCCCTGGGGGACACCAGTGGTGAGAGCGCGTGGTGAGGAGACAGATTCTCGCCACGCCACCTGGTAGGAGCGACCTGTCAGGTAGGACGCAATCCAAGCGTGGGCCGCGCCAGAGATGCCCAACCCGGAGAGGGTGGAGAGGAGGATCTGATGGTTCACAGTATCGAAGGCAGCCGATAGGTCTAGAAGGATGAGAGCAGAGGAGAGAGAGTTAGCTTTAGCAGTGCGGAGCGCCTCCGTGATGCAGAGAAGAGCAGTCTCAGTTGAATGACTAGTCTTGAAACCTGACTGATTTGGATCAAGAAGGTAATTCAGAGAGAGATAGCGGGAGAGCTGGCCAAGGACGGCACGTTCAAGAGTTTTGGAGAGAAAAGAAAGAAGGGATACTGGTCTGTAGTTGTTGACATCGGAGGGATCGAGTGTAGGTTTTTTCAGAAGGGGTGCAACTCTCGCTCTCTTGAAGACGGAAGGGACGTAGCCAGCGGTCAGGGATGAGTTGATGAGCGAGGTGAGGTAAGGGAGAAGGTCTCCGGAAATGGTCTGGAGAAGAGAGGAGGGGATAGGGTCAAACGGGCAGGTTGTTGGGCGGCCGGCCGTCACAAGACGCGAGATTTCATCTGGAGAGAGGGGAGAAAGAGGTCAGAGCACAGGGTAGGGCAGTGTGAGCAGAACCAGCGGTGCCGTTTGACTTAGCAAACGAGGATCGGATGTCGTCGACCTTCTTTTCAAAATGGTTGACGAAGTCATCTGCAGAGAGGAAGGAGGGGGGGGGATTCAGGAGGGAGGAGAAGGTGGCAAAGAGCTTCCTAGGGTTAGAGGCAGATGCTTGGAATTTAGAGTGGTAGAAAATGGCTTTAGCTGCAGAGACAGAGGAGGAAAATGTAGAGAGGAGGGAGTGAAAGGATGCCAGGTCCGCAGGGAGGCGAGTTTTCCTCCATTTCCGCTCGGCTGCCCGGAGCCCTGTTCTGTGAGCTCGCAATGAGTCGTCGAGCCACGGGGCGGGAGGGGAGGACCGAGCCGGCCTGGAGGATAGGGGACATAGAGAGTCAAAGGATGCAGAAAGGGAGGAGAGGAGGGTTGAGGAGGCAGAATCAGGAGATAGGTTGGAGAAGGTTTGAGCAGAGGGAAGAGATGATAGGATGGAAGAGGAGAGAGTAGCGGGGGAGAGAGAGCGAAGGTTGGGACGGCGCGATACCATCCGAGTATGGGCAGTGTGGGAGGTGTTGGATGAGAGCGAGAGGGAAAAGGATACAAGGTAGTGGTCCGAGACTTGGAGGGGAGTTGCAATGAGGTTAGTGGAAGAACAGCATCTAGTAAAGATGAGGTCGAGCGTATTGCCTGTCTTGTGAGTAGAGGGGGAAGGTGAGAGGGTGAGGTCAAAAGAGGAGAGGAGTGGAAAGAAGGAGGCAGAGAGGAATGAGTCAAAGGTAGACGTGGGGAGGTTAAAGTCGCCCAGCACTGTGAGAGGTGAGCCGTCCTCAGGAAAGGAGCTTATCAAGGCATCAAGCTCATTGATGAACTCTCCGAGGGAACCTGGAGGGCGATAAATGATAAGGATGTTAAGCTTGAAAGGGCTGGTAACTGTGACAGCATGGAATTCAAAGGAGGCGATAGACAGATGGGTAAGGGGAGAAAGAGAGAATAACCACTTGGGAGAGATGAGGATCCCGGTGCCACCACCCCGCTGACCAGAAGCTCTCGGGGTGTGCGAGAACACATGGGCGGACGAAGAGAGAGCAGTAGGAGTAGCAGTGTTGTCTGTGGTGATCCATGTTTCCGTCAGTGCCAAGAAGTCGAGGGACTGGAGGGAGGCATAGGCTGAGATGAACTCTGCCTTGTTGGCCGCAGATCGGCAGTTCCAGAGGCTACCGGAGACCTGGAACTCCACGTGGGTCGTGCGCGCTGGGACCACCAGATTAGGGTGGCCGCGGCCATGCGGTGTGGAGCGTTTGTATGGTCTGTGCAGAGAGGAGAGAACAGGGATAGACAGACACATAGTTGACAGGCTACAGAAGAGGCTACGCTTATGCAAAGGAGATTGGAATGACAAGTGGACTACACGTCTCGAATGTTCAGGAAGTTAAGCTTACGTAGCAAGAATCTTATTGACTAAAATGATTAAAATGATACAGTACTGCTGAAGTAGGCTAGCTGGCAGTGGCTGCGTTGTTGACTTTGTAGGCTAGCTGGCAATTATCTTTAATACACAGACGGCTATGTAGCTAGCTATGTAGCTAGCTACGATCAAACAAATCAAACCGTTGTACTGTAATGTTGTACTGTAATGAAATGAAATGAAAATGTGATACTACCTGTGAATGCGACCGGGTTGTTGAGTCTATTCGGTAGACGTTGGCTAGCTGTTGGCTAGCTGTCGGCTAGCTGTCGGCTAGCTGTTGGCTAGCTGTTGGCTAACTAGCAGAGTCTCCTACGTTAAGGACGACAAATAGATGGCTAGCTAACCTCGGTAAATTAAGATAATCACATGTCCCAGAACATATTTTTATCAATTAGTTTTTAAATTTAGTCAAGTGTCTTAACGGTATAATTCAATTTCTTGCATTTTAATGTACAGTCGTGGCCAAAAGTTTTGAGAAATATTAATTTTTTATTAATATTAATATTTAATTTTTAATTTTCACAAAGTCTGCTGCCTCAGTTTGTATGATGGCAATTTGCATATACTCCAGAATGAAGAGTGATCAGATGAATTGCAATTAATTGCAAAGGCCCTCTTTGCCATGCAAATGAACTGAATCCCCCTAAAAACATTTCCACTCCATTTCAGCCCTGCCACAAAAGGACCAGCTGACGTCATGTCAGTGATTCTCTCGTTAACACAGGTGTGAGTGTTGACGAGGACAAGGCTGGAGATCACTGTGTCATGCTGATTGAGTTCGAATAACAGACAGCTTCAAAAACAGAGTGGTGCTTGGAATCACTGTTCTTCCTGTCAACCATGGTTACCTGTAAGGAAATACGTGCCGTCATCATTGCTTTGCACAAAAAGGGCTTCACAGGTAAGGATATTGCTGCTAGTAAGATTGCACCTAAATCAACCATTTATCGGATCATCAAGAACTACAAGGAGAGCAGTTCAATTGTTGTGAAGAAGGCTTCAGGGCTCCCAAGAAAGTCCAGCAAGCGCCAGGACCATCTCCTAAAGTTGATTCAGCTGCAGGATCGGGGCACCACCGGTACAGAGCTTGCTCAGAAATGGCTGCAGGCATCTGCACGCACAGTGAGGTGAACACTTTTGGAGGATGGCCCGGTGTCAAGAAGGGCAGCAAAGAAGCCACTTCTCTCCAGGAAAAACATCAGGGACAGACTGATATTCTGCGAAAGGTACAGGGATTGGACTGCTGAGGACTGGGGTAAAGTCATTTTCTCTGATGAATCCCCTTTCCGATTGTTTGGGGCATCCGGAAAAAAAACTTGTCCGGAGAAGACAAGGTGAGCACTACCATTAGTTCTGTGTCAAGCCAACAGTAACGCATCCTGAGACCATTCATGTGTGGGGTTGCTTCTCAGCCAAGGGAGTGGGCTCACACAATTTTGCCTAAAAACACAGCCATGAATAAAGAATGGTACCAACACATCCTCCGAGACCAACTTCTTCCAACCATCCAGCAACAGTTTGGTGACAAACAATGCCTTTTCCAGCATGATGGAGCACCTTGCCATAAGGCAAAAGTGATAACTAAGTGGCTCGGGGAACAAAACATAGATATTTTGGGTCCATGGCCAGGAAACTCCCCAGACCTTAATCCCATTGAGAACTTGTGGTCAATCCTCGAGGCGGGTGGCCAAACAAAACACCACAAATTCTGACAAGCTCCAAGCATTGATTATGCAAGAATGGGGTGCCATCAGTCAGGATGTGGCCCAGAAGTTAATTGACAGCATGCCAGGGCGGATTGCAGAGGTCTTGAAAAAGAAGGGATCAACACTGCAAATATTGACTCTTTGCATTATCTTCATGTACTTGTCAATAAAAGCCTTTGAGACTTATGAAATGCTTGTAATTATACTTCAGCATTCCATAGTAACATCTGACAAAAATATCTAAAGACACTGACGCAGCAAACTTTGGAAATTAATATTTGTGTCATTCTCAAAACTTTTGACCACGACTGTATATTTATACTGTTTCAGAGTTTCATAATAGTCATAGCGTAGCTCTGGGTTGTTTTGCTGCTTATGTTTTCCATTTTCCATTTGTGTTTGATGGTTTCTAATTGTTTTACATTCGTTATAAAAAAAACATTTCAACAACGTTTAGATTTTTCTTTCTGATGTTGTATTTCTTTGCTTTTCTCAGATTTGCTTTTGATCCTCTTAAAATATTCAATGGATTTTTCTAGGAGTTGAATTGACATCTTATTTATTGAAGACCTGTATAGAGCTAATTTCATTTGAGTTTGTTTCATTTAATTTCTCTGCACTGTTTGAAGCCTATCTGTACGATTTGTACATTTTGTTGGGCTGTTTTTTTTTGAGTGAGTATTGCTGGTAATTATTTTTTTGAAACACTTTGATCTGACAATGGTGTCTGTGGTCTGACAGTGACACTAATGGAGGAGGGGTCCATGTCAGTGATGTCATGCCTCCCTCTCTCTCTCTCTCTCTCTCTCTGCCTCTCTCTCTGCATCCCTCCTGCGCTCTCTCGCTGCCTCCCTCCTGCGCTCTCTCGCTGCCTCTCCCTCGCTGCCTCTCCCTCGCTGCCTCTCCCTCGCTCTCTCTATAGTTGGAGGGATTCTGTTCATTTTTCCAATGGCTTTTTGTTCTCAGCTGTGTGTGTGCGTTTGTGCTGGGGGTGAGAGTTGTTATTTTACCTTGCTTTAACAATGGGTATGGATTTTTTTGTTCGAAGTTCCCAATTCTGAATAACAAGTTACACAATCACTCTATTCTGTTATTGCATTTAATGACTGGCCTCTAAAGTTCCATTTTGGCTGTTCTTGCAAGCTGACTCTGCAGTAGCATACTTTCTGCTTTCTCACCAGGTAGTTGGATCAAAATGGAACTTCCCTCACAATGTGTCTTTAAAATAGTCTTGGCCCTTCGTGCGGTGTGTACAAATGAGGTCAAGAACATACAACCTATGAATAAAAGGGTCTACACCGAGGTCATGACATAACATTAGTACCAATCCTTCCTGTGTCTGTTTCACTCTCCTTTCTTGTAACGTTACCATTCCTTTCAAGCCAATCGCCATAACAATCAGTTATTCATACATTGCTGACCATCAAACCTGAACACGGAACTCTACACTACCTGTCCAAAATTTTAGAACACCTACTCATTCAAGGGTTTTTCATTATTTGTAGAATAATAGTGAATACATCAAAGCAATGAAATAACACACATGGAATCATGTAGTAACCAAAAAATTGTTAAACAAATCCAAATATATTTGAGATTCTTCAATAGCCACCCTTTGCTTTGATACTCTTGGCTTTCTCTCATCTAGCTTCACCTGGAATGCTTTTCCAACATATGCTAAGCACTTGTTGGCTGCTTTTCCTTCACTCTGCGGCCCGACCCCAAACCATCTCAATTTGGTTGAGGTCAGGTGATTGTGGAGGCCAGGTCATCTGATGCAGCACTCCATCACTCTCCTTGGTAAAATAGCCATTGCACAGTCTGGAGGTGTGTTGGGTCATTGTCCTGTTGAAAAACAAATGATAGTTCCTCTAAGCCCAAACCAGATGTGATGGCATATCGCTGCAGAATGTTGTGGTAGCCATGCTGGTTAAGTGTGCCTTGAATTCTAAATAAATCACCAACAGTGTCACCAGCAAAGCACCCCCACATCATAACACCACCACCTCCATGCTTTATGGTGGGAACAACACGTGGAGATCATCCGATCACCGACACCGTTGTCTCACAAAAACACGAGCGGTTGCTCTAGACCAAAGGACAGATTTCCTCCTGTCTAATGTCAATTGCTTGTGTTTCTTGGCCCAAGCAAGTCTCTTCTTCTTATTGGTGTCCTTTAGTAGTGGTTTCTTTGCAGCAATTTGACCATGTAGACCTGATTCACACAGTCTCCTCTGAACAGTTGATGTTGTGATGTGTCTGTTACTTGAACTCTGTGAAGCATTTATTTGGGCTGCAATTTCTGAGGCTTGAACTTATCCTCTGCAGCAGAGGTAACTCTGGGTCTTCCTTTCCTGTGGCGGTCCTCGTGAGAGCCAGTTTCATCATTGCGCTTGATGGTTTTTGCGACTGCACTTGAAGAAACTTTCTAAGTGGTTGGCCTGCTTTGGATGTACCAAAGCAGGCCAACCACAGATCACAAACCCAAACCACTCCGAGGTTACTGGTCAGACATCCAATTATAGGCCAATGTTCAAAGTCTCTGTGTAAAATGCTATTCCAGAGGCCAATAGCCACGACAGTGTTTTCAGGTTTATAGTAACACTCTGCTCTGTTTGTCTGATGTGTGTCATTGGTGGTTCTGTCGACGTTGTTGTTGTCATATATGACAGGCAGCCTGCCTCTGGGCTCCACTTGGGTTTACAGCAATCAGTGCTCTAGCATATGGTCTCCAAATTCCCACCATCCATCTCTTTCTCTAACAAAGTGGGTGTTTATGTTTCTAACCTGGAGTAAACTGCATGGAAGAAAAGTCTAGACCAGTCAACTTTTTCAGTTAGGGTTCTTGTCTGTATTCTCAATCACTTTTGGTAGATGGGTGATTACTTCAGGGCATGGTTTGAAATGTCATGTTAACCATTGACACAAATATACATTACTGGTAGGATTATATAGAAACATACTCGTGAGATTCTATGCGTAGATATTCATGTTTCTCTACCCCTAAACCCTGTCCCCTGTGTCTCCATCCACCATCAGATACACCAGCCAAGCAGCCTGTGGAGAGTGTGGAGGTGGGTGCCACTGAAGGACCAGGGGAGGGGGAAGAGAAGCCCTCTTCTCCCCAGGTCCAGAGCCCTCAGACTTGTGAAGCAGCTGAGATTTCTGGTCCTATCACCAACAGAGGAGTTAAAAGCAGGTCAGTCTGAGAGTTCCATCACAGCAAGTCATGGCTAAGAGGGGTGGATCTGTTTTTATGTACGGTGTATATTAATTAATTAATGTGGTACTTTTGGTCATGTAGTGTATGTGGACACCTGCTTGTCGAACATCTCATTCCAAAATCATGGGCAATTAGTGCATTCGGAAAGTATTCAGACCCCTTCACTTTTTCCACATTTTGTTACATTCCAGCCTTATTCTTAAATTTATATAATATGTTTTCCCCTCATCAATCTACACACAAACCCTTAATGACAAAGCGAAAACAGGTTTTTAGAAAATTTTCAAGTTTTATTACAAATAAAAACAGAAATACCGTATTTACATAAGTATTCTGACCCTTTGCTATGAGACTCGGAATTGAGCTCAAGTGTGTCCTGTTTCCATTAATCATCCTTGAGATGTTTCTACAACTTGGTTGGAGTCCACCTGTGGTAAATTCAACTGATTGGACAGGATTTGGAAAGGCACACACCTGTCTATATAAGGTCCCACAGTTGACAGTGCATGTCAGAGCAAAAACCAAGCCATGAGGTTGAAGGAATTGTCCGCAGAGCTCTGAGATGAGAGGATTGTGTCGAGGCACAGAACTGGGGAAGGGTGCCAAAAGAATTCTGCAGCATTGAAGGTCCCCAAGAACACAGTGGCCTCCATCATTCTCAAACTAAAGAGGTTTGGAACCACCAAGACTCTTCCTAGAGCTGGCCGCCCGGGCCAAACAGATTCATCAGGGGAGAATGGCCTTGGTCACCTCCTGATCATGAACCCGATAATAGAGCACCAGAGAGATGTAGAGATGGGATAACCTTCCAGAAGCACAACCATCTCTGCAGCACTCCACCAATCAGGCCTTTATGTTCGAGTGGCCAGACGGAAGCCACTCCTCATTAAAAGGCATATGACAGCCCGCTTGGAGTTTGCCACTTATGGACTTTCAGACCATGAGAAACAAAATTCTCTGGTCTGATGAAACCAAGATTGAACTCTTTGGTCTGAATGCCAAGCGTCAAGTCTGGAGGAAACCTGGCACCATCCCTACAGTGAAGCACGTGGTGGCAGCATCATACTGTGGGAATATTTTTTAGTGGCAGGGACTGGGAGACTAGCAAAGTACAAAGAGATCCTTGATGGAAACCTGCTCCAGAGCACTGAAAACATGATATTTCAGTTTTTCTTTTTTGATACATTTTCAAAAATGTAAAAATCTAATCACATTTTATTGGTTACATATACATATTTAGCAGATATTATTGCTGGTGTAGTGAAATGCTTGTGTTCCTAGCTCCAACAGTGCAGTAGTATCGAACAATTCACAACCATACACGCATCTAAAAGTAAAATAGTTATGGGGTGTTGTGTAGATATTTTTTTAAAATCCATTTTAGAATGAGGCTGTAACGTAACAAAATGTGGAAAAACACAGTCGACACCGTAAAGAACGTTTCTCACGTTCCTTCGAGGATTCGCGTACGGTTGATGCCGCTTGGAGTTGGACAACCGGATTCCGAATAAAGTGTTGCAATGTTTCGAATTCCGAACAGCACTTGTACATTAATTTGTATCTGCGGTCCTGTGTTTGGAAGTAGAGCAGAGTAACACCGTCGCAGCGAGGAGGAATTCCAGCGCTCATTTCGGAACCGAATGCACTGTATATGGAGTTGGTCCCCCCTTTGCTGTTGTTACAGCCTCCACTCTTTTGGGAAGAATTTCTAGATGTTGGAACATTGCTGCGGGGACTTGCTTCCAATCAGTCACAAGAGCATTAGTGAGGTCGGACAGTGATGTTGGGCAATTAGACCTGGCTCGCAGTCAGTGTTCCAATTAATTCCAAAGGTTTGATGGAGTTGAGGTCAGGGTTCTGTTCAGGCCAGTCAAGTTCTTCCACACCGATCTCGACAAACCATTTCTGTATGGACCTTGCTTTGTGCACAGGGGGCGATGAAAGAGCCTTCCCCAAACTGTTGCGACAAAGTTGGAAGCACAGAATTGTCTAGAATGTCATTGTATGCTGTAGCGTTAAGATTTCCCTTTACTGTAACTAAGGAGCCTAACCATGAACACCAGCCCCAGACCATTATTTATCTTCCACCAAACTTTACAGTTGGCACTATGCATTCGGGCAGGTTGTCCGTCGAACTACCAGATGGGTGGTGCAGCGTGATTCATCAATCCAGAGAACGCGTTTCACTGCTCCAGTCCAATGGTGGCGAGCTTAACATTGCTCATCCTGATCTTAGGCTTGTGTGCGGCTGCTCGGCCATGGAAACCCATTTCATGAAGCTCCTGACGATCAGTTCTCGTGCTGACCTTGCTTCCAGAGGCAGTTTTGATCACTGTACTGAGTGTTGCAACCAAGGACAGATAATTGTTACGCACTTCAGCACTCGACAGTCTCATTCTGTGAGGTTGTGTGACCTTCTACTTTGGGGCTGAGCCGTTGTTGCCCCTAGACGTTTCCACTTCACTTATAGTGCACCGGGGCAGCTCGAGCAGGGCAGAAATTTGATCAACTGACTGGTTGGAAGGGTGGCATCCTATGACAGTGCCACGTTGAAAGTCACTGAGCTCTTCAGTAAGGCCATTCTACTGCCAATGTTTGTCTTCGGAGATTGCATGGCTGTATGCTCGATGTTATACACATGTCATCAACAGCTGTGACTGAGATAGCCGAAGGGGTGTCCACATACTTTTGTGTATATAGTGTATGTATCCATCATTCTTCATCAGTACACATTCAGTATGTAGACACCACAGCTTGCATGCATATTCTCATTTATGGACAAATACACACATGTACGGGGGCATCTCCGGTGTGTCAGAGCATTGAGTTACCAGCCGGGAGTGGGAAAGGGAACATAACCCCCCCCCGTCATAGGTGCCACTCTGTTAAAGGTTGTAATCAATCTTTCAGACTGACTGCATTGTCGATGCTGGTGATGGAGGATAGAGGGGCGGGCGGACCGACCAGTTAAGCAGGCAGCATCTCTCCAGGGATCTTATTAACAAACCCATCTCCTCCCTCAGAAACCAACCTGATAAATATGTACAACCTGCTCTGGTCTGATCTGCCTGGTTTGCTTTACTTTCCTTCACTCCCAGCCTGTCTGCTGCTCCCTCTATGGCGGCTCGAGGTCCTCTGTTTTGGATCCTCGGATGGATGGATGTTACTTAATCTATTGATTTGAGTAGATGTGTATCAAAGGCCCATACTACGTGTAACTTTCAATTCCCACAGATGTTTGTTGTAAGAAAGGAATACTGTTGGGAATTGCAACACAAATATAGACGTGTGTGTGCACCCTTGCTTTGTTCGCGCCTGACCGTGCCATACCAAACCGAAGAGAAGTAATTCACGGCCAGTCACTGACCATGATGCATGGCTGAATGTCCCACTGGGTATATATAATTAACTGACAGTCCCTCTCTCCCTCTCTCAGTGAGCAGCTCTGTGCCTTCTGTTACTGTGGCGGCCGCAGTCTGCTGGGTCAGGGGGATCTCCAAGTGTTCGACTCCTCGCCTGGACACGAGCGCAATGCGACAGGAGGAGGAGGCCAGGCCAACGACCACAGCAAGGCCAGCAAAGGATACGGCAGAGATGACAGCGGTGTTGACAGAACCACTCAGCCCAGTGATGCAGCCGGAGATGCCAGCTCAGGACAGAGAGGCACACAGAAGTAAGTAGGCCTGGCTGGCTGGATGACATGGCTGTCTGAAAGGGTTTGGATGGTAGAGCTAGCCTGGTCCGGTCTGGGCGAGCAGGGACGGTGAAATCTGTGATGGCCTCTGTAACCGGTTAACGAGCTGTATGGAACGAGAGCTGGGCTCTCTGCTGCTTTGATGTCACAGGCTGTTTATTTGGCCAGCCTTGCCTGTCCATACAGACACCTGTCCATACAGACTCCTGTCCATACAGACTCCTGTCCATACAGACTCCTGTCCATACAGACTCCTGTCCGATACAGACTCCTGTCCGATACAGACCCCTGTCCGATACAGACCCCTGTCCGATACAGACCCCTGTCCGATACAGACCCCTGTCCGATACAGACCCCTGTCCGATACAGACTCCTGACGATACAGACTCCTGTCCGATACAGACCTCTGTCCGATACAGACCTCTGTCCGATACAGACTCCTGTCCGATACAGACCCTTGTCCGATACAGACCCCTGTCCGATACAGACCCCTGTCCGATACAGACCCCTGTCCGATACAGACTCCTGACCGATACAGACAGACCTCTGTCCGATACAGACCTCTGTCCGATACAGACTCCTGTCCGATACAGACCCCTGTCCGATACAGACTCCTGTCCGATACAGACCCTTGTCTGATACAGACCCTTGTCTGATACAGACCCTTGTCTGATACAGACCCTTGTCTGATACAGACTCCTGTCTGATCCAGACTCCTGTCTGATACAGACTCCTGTCCGATACAGACTCCTGTCCGATACAGACCCCTGTCCGATACAGACCCCTGTCCGATACAGACCCCTGTCCGATACAGACCCCTGTCCAAACGGCCTTGCCAATAAAGACGCCTTACCAATACAGACGCCTGTTCATACAGACTCCTTTCCAATACAGACGCCTGGACAGGGAGTGAGCAACATGACACAGAAACATCAAAACAAAGGGACACAAAAACAGCAGCAAACAAAGATGTGTGTGCAACATGTCATCATAGTGGATGATTTCAGCTGGCAGCTGAACTCTAATCTCAGAGTTGATGTCTTGAGTGTCTGCTAATGTATTGCATATGCGCGGAGTAAGTGCTTTGTGTACTATTTCATCCTCTCCTGTGTCAGAGGAAGGGTCTGAGTGCGTATATGACTGCTCGTGAACCCCACCTCACCTCTCGCCTCACATTGTGCTAATGTGATCAATTATCTGAGAGGGTTCCAGACATTAACTCTGAACTTTCCAGGGCTAAATTAGCACCCTTTCCCTCGCAAATTAAATCAACAATCCACACGCAGGGCAGAGAGGCCTGTGCATTCACTCTCCTCACAGGCCTTAATGGATGATCATACTCTGGTTTAGCAGGTCATATTAGCACTCTGCTCTTGAAAGCTAAATTAGCGCCGCTCTGCTCCCCCTTGGCAAGCATTTCTGCCTGCTGGGGTCCCCAATGGTCCTACTATTCCATGTAGAGTAAGACTAACACGTAAGTGCGTGTGTGCGCGTACTGTGCACTGTGCCAACAAAGGACCCTCCTTGGACGTGTTTCGGACAGCTGTCTAATTTGTTTGTGTTCTTTGGAGCCAATAGTGTCTCTCCCTGGGGTCCCTGTGACGTAATGTGCACAGAGAGCAGAGCGTACATATATACACACACATCCACCGCAACACGCCTGGCAGCTATCCAACGCCAGCCAGGCATTATTGTTGGAGCAGTGTGATTGGTAGTGTCTCTAGGCTAGACTGTGCCACAGAGAGAGGGTGGCAAGAGGACGGAGGGTGAAGAGGAGAAGGAAATTTCAAGAAAAGGGATAGAGGATGGAATTTAATCCTATTTTGCACAATATGTAAGCTCTGGTCAGGAGGGCCTTAACAATGACAAGGCATTATACAGTGAATATCATTATGACTTCTTCATCCTCATCCTAGCCTTCACTCTCTCAGTTTTGGCTGTTTTTGTGTTTACTGTTTACTGAAACCAACTAGTTCTTTTAAATGCTAGTTCCCTCTTACCATATTTTCCGCATGCTCGGCAACTCACTAGAGCAGGAACTCTGGGAACCGTTTCCCTTTCAGCAGATTTCTTGAGACAGAACAGCCAGCCTCTTGTGTGTCACGACCCGCTTTCACCCCCTCCTCCTCCTCTACTGCTCTCCCTTCTCTGCTCTCTAACATTTTTCCTCTCATCCTATCTCTCCTCCTCTCTTCTCTGCCTTATTTCTTCTCATTTATGCTTTGCATCACTTCTTTTACTATTTAGTTTTCTATCCCTCTCTTCGTTCCTGCCCAGCTTGCATCACTTTGCTCTTTCAACTCTTTCTACCTCCGCCTCACCTCCAGTTATTTTAACTCATCTCTCCCTCTTCATCTCTCTTCCAGTGGAGCTGAGAGCCATGGGGAGTTACCCGACCCAGACAAGGCCAGCAGGTTGTGGGATGAGCTGGCTCACGTCGGCCTCCCAGGAGATGTGGACGTCCAGTCTTTCTTTGAGGAGTCGGGGCAGTGCTTGGCGCATCACTGTTGTGCGTTGTGGTCGCAAGGTGTGTGCGAAGGCGAGGGACAATCACTGCTCAACGTGGACATAGCCATCGACTCAGGGAGCACAGAGGTGAGCAGCCCACAGTCCTCTCATGATAAAATGTCTATTAAGTAAATGGGATTATACACTCTATAGAGAGTATGATTTAACTGTGTCTATAGATAAGGGTTTCCGTTAGCAAAATGTGACCAGCAGCATTTTAATTGACCGGACATTTGAGAAATTTACCAGACCCATATGTAATGCATTGGCTGTGTAACCTAGTTAGGGTGTCCAACCACTTGCTCAGAATGTCAGAAATCAAATTTAGATTGCAAATGTGTGTGTCCTTCTTACCAAATTTGAAGATGTTAGAATAACTGTCCACATTTACTTTTCCTCAGCCCACAAGATGAGTAATGAACAGCAAAATCACTAGTCTATGTCAATCTACTATCCCGCATAGTAGAAAAGTGTACCTATTCTGTTGGTCAGCTTGTCGTTCTATTTGAGAAAGAAATGGCCTATTCCAAACAATCTCTGGGACATTTGGTATTTGGTATTTTTTAGGATCCCCATTAGCTGTTGCAAAAGCAGCAGCGACTCTTCCTGGGGTCCACACAAAACATGACACAATACAGAACATTAATAGACATCTCAAGGACAGAACTACATCAATTGGAAACAAGGCATAAGTGCCTACATATCAATACATACACATAAACTAGGTCAAATAGTGGAGAGGTGTTGTGCCGTTTGGTGTTGTGTTGTGCCGTTTGGTGTTGTGTTGTGCCGTTAGGTGTTTTGCCGTTAGGTGTTGTGCCGTTAGGTGTAGTGCCGTTAGGTGTTGTGCCGTTAGGTGTTGTGCCGTTAGGTGTTGTGCCGTTAGGTGTTGTGCCGTTTGGTGTTGTGTTGTGCCGTTTGGTGTTGTGTTTTGCCGTTAGGTGTTTTGCCGTTAGGTGTAGTGCCGTTAGGTGTTGTGCCATTAGGTGTTGTGCCATTAGGTGTTGTGCCGTTAGGTGTTGTGCCGTTAGGTGTTGTGCCGTTTGGTGTTGTGCCGTTTGGTGTTGTGTCGTTTGGTGTTGTGCCTTTTGGTGTTGTGCCGTTAGGTGTGATGTGCCGTTAGGTGTTGTGTTGTGCCGTTTGGTGTTGTGCCGTTAGGTGTAGTGCCGTTAAGTGTAGTGTCGTTAGGTGTTGTGCCGTTAGGTGTAGTGCCGTTAGGTGTTGTTTGGTGTTGTTAGGTTTTGCCGTTAGGTGTTTGCCGTTAGGTGTTGTGCCGTTAGGTGTTGTGCCGTTTGGTGTTGTGCCGTTAGGTGTGGTGGTGTTGTGCCGTTAGGTTTTGTGCCGTTAGGTGTTGTGCCGTTTGGTGTTGTGCCGTTTGGTGTTGTGCCGTTAGGTGTTGTGCTGTTTGGTGTTGTGTTGTGCCGTTTGGTGTTGTGCCGTTTGGTTGTGCCCGTTTGGTGTTTGTGGTGTCGTTAGGTGTTGTGCCGTTAGGTGTTGCCGTTAGGTGTAGTGCCGTTAGGTGTTGTGCCGTTAGGTGTTGTGCCGTTTGGTGTTGTGCCGTTAGGTGTTGTGCCGTTGGTGTTGTGCCGTTAGGTGTTGTGCCGTTAGGTGTTGTGCCGTTAGGTGTTGTGCCGTTTGGTGTTGTGCCGTTTGGTGTTGTGCCGTTTGGTGTTGTGCCGTTTGGTGTTGTGCCGTTTGGTGTTGTGCCGTTAGGTGTGGTGCCGTTAGGTGTTGTGCCGTTAGGTGTTGTGCCGTTAGGTGTTGTGCCGTTAGGTGTTGGTGTTGTGCCGTTAGGTGTTGTGCCGTTGCCGTTTGGTGTTGTGCCGTTTGGTGTTGTGCCGTTAGGTGTTGTGCCGTTAGGTGTTGTGCCGTTAGGTGTTGTGCCGTTAGGTGTAGTGTCGTTAGGTGTTGTGCCGTTAGGTGTTGTGTTGTGCCGTTTGGTGTTGTGCCGTTAGGTGTAGTGCCGTTAGGTGTAGTGTCGTTAGGTGTAGTGCCGTTAAGTGTAGTGCCGTTAAGTGTAGTGTCGTTAGGTGTTGTGCCGTTAGGCGTAGTGCCGTTAGGTGTTGTGCCGTTAGGTGTTGTGCCGTTTGGTGTTGTGCCCGTTAGGTGTTGTGCCGTTAGGTGTTAGTGTGTTGTTAGGTGTTGTGCCGTGCCGTTAGGTGTTGTGCCGTTAGGTGTAGTGCCGTTAGGTGTTGTGCCGTTAGGTGTTGTGCCGTTAGGTGTTGTGCCGTTAGGTGTTGTGCCGTTTGGTGTTGTGCCGTTAGGTGTGGTGCCGTTGTGCCGTTAGGTGGTGTTAGGTGTTGTGCCGTTAGGTGTTGTGCCGTGGTGTTGTGCCGTTTGGTGTTGTTAGGTGTTGTGCCGTTAGGTGTTGTGCCGTTTGGTGTTGTGCCGTTTTGGTGTTGTGCCGTTAGGTGTTGTGCCGTTAGGTGTTGTGCCGTTTGGTGTTGTGCCGTTAGTGGTGCCGTTAGGTGTTGTGCCGTTAGGTGTGTGCCGTTGGTGTAGTGCCGTTAGGTGTGTGCCGTTAGGTGTTGTGCCGTTAGGTGTTGTGCCGTTAGGTGTTGTGCCGTTTGGTGTTGTGCCGTTTGGTGTTGTGCCGTTAGGTGTTGTGCCGTTAGGTGTTGTGCCGTTAGGTGTTGTGCCGTTTGGTGTTGTGCCGTTTGGTGTTGTGCCGTTTGGTGTTGTGCCGTTTGGTGTTGTGCCGTTAGGTGTTGTGCCGTTTGGTGTTGTGCCGTTAGGTGTTGTGTTGTGCCGTTTGGTGTTGTGCCGTTTGGTGTAGTGCCGTTAAGTGTGGTGTTGTTAGGTGTTGTGCCGTTAGGTGTTGTGCCGTTAGGTGTTGTGCCGTTAGGTGTTGTGCCGTTAGGTGTAGTGGCGTTAGGTGTTGTGCCGTTAGGTGTTGTGCCGTTTGGTGTTGTGCCGTTTGGTGTTGTGCCGTTTGGTGTTGTGCCGTTTGGTGTTGTGCCGTTAGGTGTTGTGCCGTTAGGTGTTGTGCCGTTAGGTGTAGTGCCTTTAAGTGTAGTGTCGTTAGGTGTTGTGCCGTTAGGTGTTGTGTTGTGCCGTTTGGTGTTGTGCCGTTAGGTGTAGTGCCGTTAGGTGTTGTGCCCGTGCCGTTAGTGTCGTTGTGCCGTTAGGTGTTGTGCCGTTAGGTGTTGTGCCGTTTGGTGTTGTGCCGTTTGGTGTTGTGCCGTTAGGTGTTGTGCCGTTTGGTGTTGTGCCGTTAGGTGTTGTGCCGTTAGGTGTTGTGCCGTTAGGTGTTGTGCCGTTAGGTGTTGTGCCGTTAGGTGTTGTGCCGTTTGGTGTTGTGCCGTTTTAGGTGTAGTGCCGTTTGGTGTTGTGTTTGGTGTTGTCGTTAGGTGTTGTGCCGTTAGGTGTCGTGCCTTTTGGTGTTGGTGTTGTAGGTTGTGCCGTTAGGTGTTGTGCCGTTGGTGATGTGCCGTTAGGTGTTGTGTTGTGCCGTTAGGTGTTGTGCCGTTAGTGCCGTTAGGTGTTGTGCCGTTAGGTGTAGTGCCGTTAGGTGTAGTGCCGTTAGGTGTTGTGCCGTTAGGTGTTGTGCCGTTAGGTGTTGTGCCGTTAGGTGTTGTGCCGTTTGGTGTTGTGCCGTTAGGTGTGGTGCCGTTAAGTGTAGTGCCGTTAGGTGTTGTGCCGTTAGGTGTTGTGCCGTTTGGTGTTGTGCCGTTTGGTGTTGTGCCGTTAGGTGTTGTGCCGTTTGGTGTTGTGCCGTTTGGTGTTGTGCCGTTTGGTGATGTGCCGTTAGGTGTTGTGTTGTGCCGTTTGGTGTTGTGTGGTGTCGTTAGGTGTTGTGCCGTTAGGTGTAGTGCCGTTAGGTGTAGTGCCGTTAGGTGTTGTGCCGTTAGGTGTTGTGCCGTTAGGTGTTGTGCCGTTTGGTGTTGTGCCGTTAGGTGTTTGGTGTTGTGCCGTTAGGTGTTGTGCCGTTAGGTGTGTGCCGTTTGGTGTTGTGCCGTTTGGTGTTGTGCCGTTAGGTTTGGTGTTGTGCCGTTTTGGTGTTGTGCCGTTAGGTGTTGTGCCGTTTGGTGTTGTGCCGTTAGGTGTTGTGCCGTTAGGTGATGTGCGTTAGGTGTTGTGCCGTTAGGTGTTGTGCCGTTTGGTGTTGTGCCGTTTGCCGTGTTGTGCCGTTTGGTGTTGTGCCGTTTGGTGTTGTGCCGTTTGGTGTTGTGCCGTTTGGTGTTGTGCCGTTTGGTGTTGTGCCGTTAGGTGTTGTGCCGTTAGGTGTTTGCCGTTAGGTGTAGTGCCTTTAAGTTAGTGCCGTTTGTTGTGCCGTTTGGTGTTGTGCCGTTTGGTGTTGTGCCGTGTAGTGCCGTTAAGTGTGTGCCGTTAAGTGTAGTGTCGTTAGGTGTTGTGCCCGTAGTGCCGTTAGGTGTAGTGCCGTTTGGTGTTGTGCCGTTAGGTGTTGTGCCGTTAGGTGTTGTGCCGTTAGGTGTTGTGCCGTTTGGTGTTGTGCCGTTTGGTGTTGTGCCGTTTGGTGTTGTGCCGTTTGGTGTTGTGCCGTTAGGTGTTGTGCCGTTTGGTGTTGTGCCGTTTGGTGTTGTGCCGTTTGGTGTTGTGCCGTTAGGTGTTGTGCCGTTAGGTGTTGTGCCGTTTGGTGTTGTGCCGTTTGGTGTTGTGCCGTTAGGTGTTGTGCCGTTTGGTGTTGTGCCGTTTGGTGCCGTTTGGTGTTGTGCCGTTTGGTGTTGTGCCGTTTGGTGTTGTGCCGTTAGGTGTAGTGCCGTGTCGTTAGGTGTAGTGCCGTGTCGTTAGGTGTAGTGCCGTTAGGCGTCGTGCCGTTAGGTGTCGTGTCGTTAGGTGTCGTGCCGTTAGGTGTCGTGCCGTTGGGTGTTGCTTTATCTGATTTTTTTTTAGGTTTGCTGTTCAGGTTTGCTGTTCATTTGAGCAATATGAGATGGAGTGGAGTTCCATGCAATAATTGCTCTATATAATACTGTATGTTTCTTGATTTTTTTTGGTTGCCCACTTTGTCAATGAAGTAATCATTAAAATAATTGGCAACATCAAATTGTTTTGTGATAAATAAGCCATCTGATTTGATGGAATTTTGTCTTTCTGCCCATAATTTCATTTAAACTACTGAAGTTTTTGTCCCATCAATCTTTATATCATTGATCTTGGCTTCATAATACAGTTTCTTCTTATTTTTGTTGAGTTTATCACATCTCCTAATTTGCAGTAAGTCAGCCAGTCAGATGCGCAGCCACTCCTTTTGTCTCATCTCTTTCAACCATTCAGTTGATCAATTCCTCATCAATCCATGGAGCCTTAACTGTCAGTTTCTTAACAGGTGCATGTTTATTAATAATTGGAAGAAGCAATTTTTTAATTCATCAAGTCCAGCGTCTGGATGCTCCTCATTAATCACATCAGACTAACAAATATTTTAACATTATCCACATAGGAGTCACAGCAAAAACTTTTTGTATGATCTCTTATACACTATTTTAGGCCCAGCTGTTGGAACTTTGGCTTTCCTGGATCTAGCCACTATATTGTGATCACTGCATCCAATGGGTACGGATATAGCTTTAGAACAAAGTTCTACAGCATTAGTAAAAATGTGATCGATTCATATGGATGATCCTGTTCCTGTTGTGTTTGTAAACACCCTGGTAGGTTGATTGATAACCTGAACCAGATTACCGGCACTGGTTACAGTAAGAAGCTTCCTCTTGAGCGGACAGCTTGATGAAAACCAGTCAAGATTCCCCATGAAAGTAGACCTCTCTTTTTACATCACATACACTGTCAAGCATTTCACACATATTGTTTAGATATTGACTGTTATTACTTGGTGGCCTACACTACCGGTCAAAAGTTTTAGAACATATTTCTTTATTTTTACTATTTTCTACTTTGTAGAATAATAGTGAAGACATCAAAACTGTGAAATAACATGGAATCATGTAGTAACCAAAAAAGTGTTCAATTTTATATTTGAAATTCTTTGCACACGCTTGGTATTCTCTCAACCAGCTTCACCTGGAATGATTTTCCAACAGTCTTGAACCAGTTCCCACACATGGAACATATATGGCTACATATGAAGCAATTCCCACAATAGGGCTATCTTCTGTATACCCCCCCACCTTGTCACAACACAACTGATTGGCTCAAACACATTAAGAAAGAAAGAAATTCCACAAATGAACTTTTAAGAAGGCACACTTGTTAATTGAAATGCATTCCTGTTAACTACCTCATGAAGCTGGTTGAGAGAATGCCAACAGTGTGCAAAGCTGTCGTCAAGGCAAAGGGTGGCTATTTGAAGAATCTTACATATAAATTATATTTAGATTTGTTGAACACTTTTTTTGGGTACTACATTATTCCATGTGTTTTTCATAGTTTTGATGTCTTCACTATTATTGTACAATGTAGAATATAGTAAAAAGAAAGTTAAACCCTTGAATGAGTAGGTGTGTCCAAACTTTTGACCGGGGCGGCAAGTAGCTGAGTGGTTAGAGCGTTGGACTAGTAACCCAAAGGTTGCAAGATCGAATCCCCGAGCTGACAAGGTAAAAATCTGTCGTTCTGCCCATGAACAAGGCAGTTAACCCACTGTTCCTAGGCCGTCATTGAAAATAATAATTTGTTCTTAACTGACTTAAATAAAAAAATTATGAATAAAATATATCAACATCTGAAAAGAAAAGGCTTTAGATGTGCCAAGTGAATCTGCAACCACAACACTTCAATAACACTTGACATAAGATCTTCTCTAAGCATTATAGGGATATGGCTCTGAATATATACAGCAACACCTCCCCCTTAAGCATTTCTGTCTCTTCTATAGGTGTTATATCAAATCAAATTGTATTGGTCACATACATGGCTAATATATGAATGTTTTCTGATGCAGCAAGTTATTGATTTCATGAATTTTATGTCTAAGGATACATATATTAAATGTGCGCTATTTTCAGGCCTTTCCTAGGTAGCTTATCAGAGACAGACATAACACTGAAAAGAGCAGACAAAGCAAGAGAAAGAAATATACATTCAGCAGTCCATTCATAAATTGGTGTGTGTGTGTGAGTGCGTGCTGCGGGTCTGAAGCTACAAACCCATAGGCTTGGCTCTCATCCCTACCAGGCTTCTGGGAGGGGGGTGGACAATGAGCCTGTCATAGTGGATGTAAGCAATGTCCCCACGCGCTCTAGCAGCTTTCATGGCTGGGATCAGTTCTTTCCTCTTCAGGCGCACAGCTTCAGGATAGTCCTGGTTGAGGAAGATATACAGTTGAAGTCGGAAGTTTACATACACCTTAGCCAAATACATTTAAACTCAGTTTTTCACAATTTCTGACATTTAATCCTAGTAAAAATTCCCTGTTTTGGGTCAGTTAGGATCACCACTTTATTTTAAGAATGTGAAATGTCAGAATAATAGTAGAGAGAATTTTTTATTTCAGCTTTTATTTCTTTCATCATTTTTCCCAGTGGGTCAGAAGTTTACATACACTCAATGATTATTTGGTAGCATTACCTTTAAATTGTTTAACTTGGGTCAAACGTTTCGGGTAGCCTTCCACAAGCTTCCTACAATAAGTTGGGTGAATTTTGGCCCATTCCTCCTGACAGAGCTGGTGTAACTGAGTCAGGTTTGTAGGCCTCCTTGCTCGCACACACTTTTTCTGTTCTGCCCACTAATTTTCTATAGGATTGAGGTCAGGGCCACTCCAATACCTTGACTTTTTTGTCCTAAAGCTATTTTGCCACAACACTTTGGAAGTATGCTTGGGGTCATTGTCCATTTGGAAGACCCATTTGCGACCAAGCTTTAACTTCCTAACTGATGTCTTGAGATGTCGCTTCAATATATCCACATACATTTTCTGCTTCATGATGCCAACTATTTTGTGAAGTGCACGAGCCCTCCTGCAGCAAAGCACCTCCACAACATGATGCTGCCACCCCTGTGCTTCACAGTTGGGATGGTGTTCTTTGTCTTGCAAGCCTCCCCCTTTTTCCTCCAAACATAATGATGGTCATTATGGCCTTACAGTTCTATTTTTGTTTCATCAGACCGGAGAACATTTCTCAAAACATTACGATCTTTGTCTCCATGTGCAGTTGCAAACCGTAGTCTGTTTTTTTATGGCGGTTCTGGAGCAGTGGCTTCTTCCTTGCTGAGTGGCCTTTCAGGTTATATCGATATAGGACTCGTTTTACTGTGGATATAAATACTTTTGTACCTGTTTCCTCCAGCATTTTCACAAGGTCCTTTGCTGTTGTTCTGGGATTGATTTGCACTTTACCCACCAAAGTACGTTCATCTCTAGGAGACAGAGCGCGTCTCCTTCCTGAGTGGTATGACGGCTGCGTGGTCCCATGGTGTTTATACTGCGTACTATTGTTTGTACAGATGAATGTGGTACCTTCAGGCGTTTGGAAATTGCTCCCAAGGATGATCCAGACTTGTGGAGGTCTACAATTTGTTTTCTGAGGTTTTGGCTTATTTCTTTTGATTTTCCCATGATGTCAAGTAAAGGGGCACTGAGTTTGAAGGTAGGCCTTGAAATACATCCACAGGTACACCTCCAATTGACTCAAATTATGTCAATTATCCTATCGGAAGCTTCGAAAGCCATGACATAATTCTTTGGCATTTTCCAAGCTGTTTAAAGGCACAGTCAACAGTATGTAAACTTCTGACCCACTGGACCCAGTGAGTTATAAGTGAAATAATCTTTCTTTATACAATTGTTGGAAAATTTACTTGTGTCGTGCAAAAAGTAGATGTCCTAACCTACTTGCCAAAACTACAGTTAGTCAACAAGGAATTTGTGTAGTGGTTGAAAAACGAGTTAAGTGTATGTAAACTTTCGACTTCAACTGTACGTTCGTTTCAAGTTATTGGCTCGTTCCAGAACAGTGACCTTGTCCTTGAACCTCAGTAACTTGACCACACCTGGGCTGGTGGTGGGTTTTCCAGTTCTGTAGGCACACTCCACCTCAATCTTCCTGTGGTGTATCTTCAATTTCTCCAAGATCATTTCCCTCTGTTTCTCCTCATACTCAGTCCAGGTATCATGGAGATTCTGCAATCCTGTCCACAACCTTGTTCACCTTGATTGTCCCTCGATATAAACAGATTTCTCTGTTATTGTTATCATTGATTCACACACAGAACTAATGTCCTCACTCACTGACTTACAGATTGTTGTCATCTTTCCATTCTCCTGTTTCAACTCATTGAGCAGACCCTGGGACAACTGCAAACTGTTCTTCTGGTCATGGTCCTCTCTGGTCAGGTCGTCCATTCTTTTATTCGGTGACTCCACCAGTATTTGGACAAAACACTTGAAGGGGGAGGGAGAGAGAGTAGAGGAGGGAGCGAGAAGGGTGAAGAGGGAGCGAGAAGGGTGAAGAGGGAGCGAGAAGGGCGAAGAGGGAGCGAGAAGGGCGAAGAGGGAGCGAGAAGGGCGAAGAGGGAGCGAGAAGGGCGAAGAGGGAGCGAGAAGGGCGAAGAGGGAGCGAGAAGGGCGAAGAGGGAGCGAGAAGGGCGAAGAGGGAAGAAGGGCGGGAGGGAGCGAGAAGGGCGAAGAGGGAGCGAGAAGGGCGAAGAGGGAGGGAGCGAGAAGGGCGAAGAGGGAGAGGGGAGCGAGAAGGGCGAAGAGGGAAGAGGAGGGAGCGAGAAGGGCGAAGAGGGAGCGAGAAGGGCGAAGAGGGAGCGAGAGGGAGGGAGCGAGAGGGAGGGAGGGGAGGGAGCGAAGAAGAGGGAAGGGGCGAAGAGGGAGAGAAGGGGCGAGAAGAGGGAGGGCTAGGGAGGGAAGAAGGAAGTGGAGGAGAGAAGAGGGAGCGAGAATGGGAAGGAAGAGGAGCAAGAAGAGGGAGTGAAGAGGGAAGAAGGGGAGGGAGCGAGAAGGGCGAAGAGGGAAAGAAGAGGAGCGAGAAGGGCGGGGCGAGAGGGAGGGGGCAGGGAGCGAGAGAGAAGGGGTGAGAGAGAGGGGCGAGAGAGGGAGGGCTAGGGAGAAAGAAGGAAGTGGAGGGAGAGAAGAGAATGGGATAGGAAGAGGAGCAAGAAGAGGGAGTGAGGGAAGGGGAGAGCAAAGGGGGAGAGTGAATGGAGAAGAGGGGAGAGGGAGGGGAGAGAGGGGAGGGGGAGTGAGAAAACGCAGGGGGATGGTGAGTGAGAGAGAGAGAGAGTGAGTGAATGAATGGAGAAGGGGGAGAGGGAGAGGAGAGACAAAACGCAATGGCGAGGAGAGAGGGGGGTGAGAAGGTGGAGCGAGAGAGGGAAAGGAGAGAGAGAGACTAGAGGGGGAGCGAGACGAGAGAGAGAGATGATCAGGAAGGTTGGTAAAGAGGGTCTCTGTCAGTGCTGCTCTCTCCTCTGTCAGCTGTGAAAAGGAAAAGGCCGCGCCACTCAACAGTGAAGGCTGTATAGATTCATGGTGGCTTACCACAGTGTCTACTGTAGCATTAGCACCAACACAGCTCACAGAACCTGAATGGGTGGTTACAGACCCCTGAATGGGTGGTTACAGACCTCTGAATGGGTGGTTACAAACTTCTGAATGGGTGGTTGCAGACCTCTGAATGGGTGGTTGCAGACCCCTGAATGGGTGGTTACAGACCTCTGAATGGGTGGTTACAGACCTCTGAATGGGTGGTTACAGACCCCTGAATGGGTGGTTACAGACCTCTGAATGGGTGGTTACAGACCCCTGAATGGGTGGTTACAGACCTCTGAATGGGTGGTTACAGACCTCTGAATGGGTGGTTACAGACCTCTGAATGGGTGGTTACAGACCCCTGAATGGGTGGTTACAGACCTCTGAATGGGTGGTTACAGACCTCTGAATGGGTGGTTACAGACCTCTGAATGGGTGGTTACAGACCCCTGAATGGGTGGTTACAGAACTCTGAATGGGTGGTTGCAGACCTCTGAATGGGTGGTTGCAGACCTCTGAATGGGTGGTTACAGACCTCTGAATGGGTGGTTACAGACCCCTGAATGGGTGGTTACAGACCCCTGAATGGGTGGTTACAGACCCCTGAATGGGTGGTTACAGACCTCTGAATGGGTGGTTACAGACCCCTGAATGGGTGGTTACAGACCTCTGAATGGGTGGTTACAGACCCCTGAATGGGTGGTTACAGACCCCTGAATGGGTGGTTACAGACCTCTGAATGGGTGGTTACAGACCTCTGAATGGGTGGTTACAGACCTCTGAATGGGTGGTTACAGACCTCTGAATGGGTGGTTACAAACTTCTGAATGGGTGGTTGCAGACCTCTGAATGGGTGGTTGCAGACCCCTGAATGGGTGGTTCCAGACCTCTGAATGGGTGGTTCCAGACCTCTGAATGGGTGGTTACAGACCCCTGAATGGGTGGTTACAGACCTCTGAATGGGTGGTTACAGACCTCTGAATGGGTGGTTACAGACCTCTGAATGTGTGGTTGCAGACCTCTGAATGGGTGGTTACAGACCTCTGAATGGGTGGTTACAGACCCCTGAATGGGTGGTTACAGACCCCTGAATGGGTGGTTACAGACCTCTGAATGGGTGGTTGCAGACCTCTGAATGGGTGGTTACAGACCTCTGAATGGGTGGTTACAGACCTCTGAATGGGTGGTTGCAGACCTCTGAATGGGTGGTTGCAGACCTCTGAATGGGTGGTTACAAACCTCTGAATGGGTGGTTGTAGACCTCTGAATGGGTGGTTGCAGACCCCTGAATGGGTGGTTGCAAACCTCTGAATGGGTGGTTACAGACCTCTGAATGGGTGGTTACAGACCTCTGAATGGGTGGTTACAGACCTCTGAATGGGTGGTTACAGATCTCTGAATGGGTGGTTACAAACCTCTGAATGGGTGGTTGCAGACCTCTGAATGGGTGGTTGCAGACCCCTGAATGGGTGGTTACAGACCTCTGAATGGGTGGTTACAGACCTCTGAATGGGTGGTTACAGACCCCTGAATGGGTGGTTACAGAACTCTGAATGGGTGGTTGCAGACCCCTGAATGGGTGGTTACAGACCTCTGAATGGGTGGTTACAGACCCCTGAATGGGTGGTTACAGACCCCTGAATGGGTGGTTACAGACCTCTGAATGGGTGGTTACAGACCTCTGAATGGGTTGTTACAGACCTCTGAATGGGTGGTTGCAGACCTCTGAATGGGTGGTTGCAGACCTCTGAATGGGTGGTTACAAACTTCTGAATGGGTGGTTGCAGACCTCTGAATGGGTGGTTGCAGACCCCTGAATGGGTGGTTGCAGACCTCTGAATGGGTGGTTGCAGACCTCTGAATGGGTGGTTGCAGACCCCTGAATGGGTGGTTACAGACCTCTGAATGGGTGGTTGCAGACCCCTGAATGGGTGGTTGCAGACCCCTGAATGGGTGGTTACAGACCCCTGAATGGGTGGTTACAGACCCCTGAATGGGTGGTTACAGACCCCTGAATGGGTGGTTACAGACCCCTGAATTGGTGGAAGCATCCCAAATGGCACCCTTTTCCCTATTATTGTACACTACTTTTGACCAGGGCACTGATCAAAAGTAGTGCACTAAATGGGAATAGGGTGCCATTTGTGATGCACTCCATATGTCTGGCACCCCCCTTGTCACCCCCATTAGCAAATCAGCAGCTCCCTTCTCAACTGAATTGAAACATCAGCCCTCCTTGTTTCCTTCATCTGCTCTGATTAGAAAAGAGTTGAGGAGTGATAACAATATGGTGGAAGCTCATTATTAGGCAGACTTTTGCCTGGTCAGTTGGTTCAGGTTAGTGCAGATGAAGGAGAGGAGGCAGGACTGTGTTTGGGGAGGAACTCCTGGGAAAGTCTGAAGAGACCAATACATGTGATATGACATTTTGGGAGAGAAGTGTGAACATCAATGGGCTAATCATGGTGTGACAAATGGAGCAGAATTTAAGTTTTTGATCAAGAAGAACTGAGAGAATGGATGGGTCGTTTCAAGGGAAACGTGTACAGAAAGGGGAACCATAGACTTGCATGAGCAAGGTTTTCTGCTGCAGAAAATAGTTTACTTTAAAACTCTTTGTCCTTTTATGTTTCCCATTGTAGTAGGGTTTTCATATTGTGTCTGTAGGTATGGTAAGGGTCTGGATTATCCTATTATATCAATTGTAATCTGACTCCCGGTTTAGACTAGGTTACTTAAAGCGCTTTGTGCTGATGTAAAATAAATGCATGTGATTGATTGATTGACTGGCTGACTGACTCCTCTCTCTGTCCCCCCTCTCTCTAGCACTGTCCATGCTGTTAGTCTGACTCCTCTCTGTCCCCCCTCTCTAGCACTGTGCATACTGTTAGTCTGACTCCTCTCTGTCCCCCCTCTCTAGCACTGTGCATACTGTTAGTCTGACTCCTCTCTGTCCCCCCTCTCTCTACCACTGTGCATACTGTTAGTCTGACTCCTCTCTGTCCCCCCTCTCTCTAGCACTGTGCATACTGTTAGTCTGACTCCTCTCTGTCCCCCCTCTCTAGCAGCACTGTGCATACTGTTAGTCTGACTCCTCTCTGTCCCCCCCCCCTGTCATACTCTGAGCACTGTGCATACTGTTAGTCTGACTCCTCTCTGTCCCCCCTCTAGCACTGTGCATACTGTTAGTCTGACTCCTCTCTGTCCCCCCTCTCTCTAGCACTGTGCATACTGTTACTCTGACTCCTCTCTGTCCCCCTCTCTCTAGCACTGTGCATACTGTTAGTCTAACTCCTCTCTGTCCCCCCTCTCTCTAGCACTGTGCATACTGTTAGTCTGACTCCTCTCTGTCCCCCTCTCTCTAGCACTGTGCATACTGTTACTCTGACTCCTCTCTGTCCCCCTCTCTCTAGCACTGTGCATACTGTTAGTCTGACTCCTCTCTGTCCCCTACTCCTCTCCTCTCTAGCACTGTGCATACTATTAGTCTGACTCCTCTCTGTCCCCCCTCTCTAGCACTGTGCATACTGTTAGTCTGACTCCTCTCTGTCCCCCCTCTCTAGCACTGTGCATACTGTTAGTCTGACTCCTCTTTATCCCCCCTCTCTAGCACTGTGCATACTGTAAACGCCTTGGAGCCTCCATCAAGTGCTGTGCTGAAGGATGTGCTCGACTGTACCATTACCCCTGCGCGGGGGCGGCTGGGACTTTTCAGGATATCAGGAGTCTCTCCCTCCTCTGTTCAGATCACATAGATCTGGCCATCAGCAGATGTGAGTCCAGCAGCATTAGATATACCTCTTCAGTTGAAACATTTAAAGTAATGCTGTCATAAGTAGGACCCAGAGTTTTTCTGGACCAGGATAAACTCTGGGCCCAGACATTAGCTACTCACAATCTCCATTCTTTAACCAAAAACATTCCATCTGAAATGTGTCCCTTTTCTCTTTTTCTCCCCTCCCCCTCTCCTGCTCTCACCTCTCTCCTGCTCCTCCTGCTCTCCCCCCTCTCCTGCTCTCTCTCCCCTCTCTGCTCTCCTCCTCTCCTGCTCTCTCTCCCCTCTCCTGCTCTCCTCCTCTCCTTCTCTCTCCCCCCTCTCCTTCTCTCTCTCCTGCTCTCCCCCTCTCTCATGCTCTCCCCCTCTCCTGCCCCCTCTCCTGCTCTCTCACCCCTCTCCTGCTCTCACCCCTCTCCTGCTCTCACCCATCTCCTGCTCTCCCCCTCTACTGCTCTCTCACCCATCTCCTGCTCTCCCCCCTCTCCTGCTCTCTCACCCATCTCCTGCTCTCCCCCCCTCTCCTGCTCTCTCTCCCCTCTCCTGCTCTCCCCCTCCCTCTAGTTCCAGACGACTCTATCTGTGCACTTTGTGACAGCCCCGGGGAGCTCCCTGACCAGCTCTTCTGTACCAGCTGTGGGCAGCACTACCACGGGTCCTGCCTGGACATGGCTGTGACTCCGCTGAGGAGGGCCGGCTGGCAGTGCCCCGAGTGCAAGGTCTGCCAGACTTGCAAGTGAGTCAGCTTTCCACTGCCCCATCCGTCCACCCACATACCTGACCCTGTATTGAGTTGTGTGCGTGTGTGTTGCCGTCATGTGTGTGTTGCCGATTTAGTTTGTGCTACCTCTGGTTTGTGAGTGTGGCACTTCTCTAGCCTTTGACCTCAACCAGACCAGTCACTGGTAGCAACTGAGTCTGCGATAAATTGGCAGCCTAATCTGCATTTCAGAGAGGAAACACAATGACTCTTTTGCCGTGTGATTTCTCAACATTCTTGTAGATAATGGCACAACCATTTTTAACACAACAGGGGCCTATAGACCACAGAGCCAAGAAAAGCCATGTTGATGCTGTCCACCTGTTATGTCAAAGAATACATCTCATTCATACCTCTCCTTTTCCCTGTGCGTAGGAACCCGGGTGAGGACGATAAGATGTTGGTGTGTGACATGTGTGACAAAGGCTACCACACCTTCTGCCTGCAGCCGGCCATAGACGACATCCCTACCAACGGATGGAGGTGTCAGGTGGGAGATGTAACGGAAGCTGTGTTGTGTGTGCTGTGTTGTAGGTCTATGGCATGACTACATCATATAGAGATGTTTGTTCTTCTATGGTATGTGAATTGGACTAAAGGTCTGTCTTCATTTTCTGTGTCAATTTGTAAGAACGTTGGTTTAAAACTCCCACAGTTCCCATTGAGACATTCAGCTGTCGTCTAGGCTACCCGTGTTGAGAGACCTTTTTGGTGGTTGTATCTGTGCTTCCTGTGGTAAGGAAATGACTCACACATGCAGCCCTTTTAAAGGGTACATTTTAGCCTCAGACCCAGTATTGGTGGGTGTGTGTATTGGTGTGTGTGTATTAATGGGTGTGGGTGTGTACTGGTGGGTGTGCGGTGGGAGAATCAAACCGCATGCGTCGTCATCCCCTGCCTGTGGCCTCTACCCTCTTCCTCTGTTGGGGTAGGTGGCGCACAGTGCCTGTCTCGTCTGCCAATCAGCTGCTGTTGTGGTGGGTTAACATCCTATCAGCTGCAGCGGTGGTGGCGGGTGGGGACCAGGCACCTGCCAGGTGGTGGAACATCCTCACACTCACTCAGTTTCTCCTCTCTCTCTCTCTCTCTCTCTCTGAGTCAGCAGCACGGGGGGAACACAGTCCACACAATACAAGCAGCAGCCAAACCCTCTCCATCTCTCTTCTCTCCCCCACTCTTGAACTTGCTGCTTCACGCCCAGGCACTTTAGTTCTGACTGAAGCCTCATCTGAACGTCTTGGAGATGAATGAAAACCATATGATTTAGAATCATTGCTCTAGTTTCCGTTGTGTTTCTATCTCTTTCCTACTCCAGAACTGCAGAGTGTGTATCCAGTGTGGTACGAGGACGAGCGGTCAGTGGCACCACACAAGCCTGCTGTGTGATAGCTGTGTCCAACATCAGGACCCCGCCCTTACCTGTCCACTATGTGCCTGTATCCTGGACCCTGAGCACCAAAAAGACCTGCTCTCCTGCCACAGCTGTAAAAGGTAGACACACAGAGAGCACGTCCATTGTTCATTCTGTTGTAAATCTCCTCACTCCTCATGGAGTTGTTTTAGTTTATTTTCCATTGATGTGTGATGGAGTCCTACATCTTCATCTGTCCTCTGCTTCTAGATGGCTCCACCCGGAGTGCGAGCGCCAGTCGTCAGGCCAAGCAGACATCCAGCCCAGCCAGGGCTATGTGTGTTCAAGCTGCAGGCCTACTGGATCACCACCACAACAGGCCCCACTGCAGGCAGAGGAGGAGGCGGAGGAGATGGACACAGCAGGCCTAGAGCTGAGCCCACAGGCTGCTATTCAGATGCACACAGAATCAGAAGCGGTTGTTCCAACGCACACGGATCTAGAACCTGGCGCTAAGCAACTGTGGTCTCCTTCTCCAATGCACAACGACCCAGAAACGCAATTACAACCCGTTCCAATGCCCACAAATGCAGAAGCAGAGCCTGTCCAAGCCACCAACACTGTCTGTGAGAACGCCCTTGAGGATAGGCAGCCACAGCAGGCTACATCAGACCAGCAGCCTGGTAAGTCTCTCTTTTGTCTGACTGGGTTATTTGTGTCTACTGTGTATTATGGTTACCAAGGTTAGCCATGTGTTTGTTTTCCTGTATCCCCCTTAAGAGCGGTTTGGCAGGTGGACTCACTAGAGCGTGAGGGATTTGTTTGTCGCATGGCTTGGATTATTACTTCGGGTTTGTTGAGAGGTGGTATAAAAGGAGAGAGGTTTTCTGAGCATCCTCGGTCGAGCAGCAGTATCACTGATTAAGTTATAAGTCCCTTGTTGTGTGTAGATGAAGGCAGTTTGGTCTGGATGAAGACCAGAGGGAAGCGTTGCTCTGTCTGCTCTCTCTCTTATTCTCTGCCATGGCTCACATCAGACTGACAGCCATTCATTATCAGGGGCTTGGTTTCTAAAGGCTTCAATAACCAGATGGGCTTCCATTATCACAAGATTAAAGCCATGAAAGCATTGTCTTTGTAATTATTTTGCTGTGAAAAAGCAGCACTTTGTAGCCTATTCTTCCGTTGGTTCTCCTGAGGAGATGGAGTTTCTTGTTGCTCTCTGTCCTTGTTTCATAGCATGACCTGGGTGAACAGAACACCTGCCTACTGGTTTGTGTTCATTAGGGTACAGTACACCACACTGTGGCAAAATGTTTTGCAATGGAAAACAAAAATCTGTGCTGTTAATTAGAAGTACAGGTTATAAATAGAGGTCGACCGATTATGATTTTTCTATACCTATTATTGGAGGACCAAATAAAGCCCATACCAATTAATCTGACGATTTTGATATACATTTGTAATAATGAGAATTACATCAATACTGAATAAACAATGAACCCTTTTATTTGAACTAAATATAATACATAAACAAAATCTATTTAGTCTCAATTATATAATTAACATGTTCAATTTGGTTTAAATAATGCAAAAACACATTGTTGGAGAAGAAAGTAAAAGTGCAATATGTGCCATGTAAGAAAGCTAACGTTTAAGTTCCTTAATCAGTACATGAGGACATATTAAAGCTGGTGGTTCAATATTCCAAGGTCTTCAATATTCCCAGTTAAGAAGTTTTAGTTTGTAGTTATTATAGGAATTATGACGCGCCAACTATTTCTATACCATTTGTATTTCATATATCTTTGACTGTTGGATTTTCTTATAGACACTTTAGTATTGCCAACCTAATCTCGGGAGTTGATAGGCTTGAAGTCATAAACAGCGCTTTGGGTCAAGCATTGCTATGAGCTGCTCGCTATCGCAGTAAAGTGCTTTTTGAATGAATGCTTACGAGCCTGCTGCTGCCTACCACCACTCAGTCAGACTGCTCTGTCAAATATCAAATCATAGACTTAATTATAATAAACGCACAGAAATACGTGCCTTAAATCATTAATATGGTCAAATCCAGAAACTATCATTTAGAAAACAAAACGTTTATTCTTTCAGTGAAATACGGAACCGTTACGTATTTTATCTAACGGGTGGCAACCCTAAGTCTAAATATTGCTGTTACATTGCACAACCTTCAATGTTATGTAATAATTATGTACACTTCTGGCAAATTAATTACGGTCTTTGTTAGGAAGAAACACAGTTCGTTAATGAGCCAGGCGGCCCAAACTGTTGCATATACCCTGACTCTGTGTGCACTGAACGCAAGAGAAGTGACACAATTTCCCTTGTTAATATTGCCTTCTAACATGTATTTATTTGAACTAAATATGCAGGTTTAAAAATATATACTTCTGTGTATTGATTTTAAGAAAGGCATTGATGTTTATGGTTAGGTACATTTGTGAAGCGAATGTGTTTTTTTTTTACAATGCGCTTTTGTTAAATCATCCCCTGTTTGGCAAAGTTGAATTAGGCTGTGATTCAATGATAAATTAACCTCTAGTGACACCCCATCCCGTGAACGGGACCGTTGTCATCATCTGACACTAATTAGCATAACGCAACAGACATAAATATTATGAGAAAATATTCTTATTCATGAACATCACAAGTGAAATATATTTAGACACAGCTTAGCCTTTTGTTAATCACCCTGTCATCTCAGATTTTCCAAAATATGCTTTACAGCCAAAGCTAGACAAGCATTTGTGTAAGTTTATCGATAGCCTAGCATAGCATTTTGTCCAGCTAGCAACAGGTAACTTGGTCACGGAAATCAGAAAAGCAATCGAATTAAATCGTTTACCTTTGATGAGCTTCGGATGTTTTCACTCACGAGACTCCCAGTTATTTAGCAAATGTTCCTTTTTTCCAAAAAGATAATTTTTGTAGGTGAAATAGCTCCGTTTGTTCTTCACGTTTGGCTGAGAAATAGCACGGAAATTGCAGTCATGAAAACGGCGAAAAATATTCCAAATTAGCTTCATAATATCGACAGAAACATGGCAAACGTTGTTTATAATCAATCCTCAAGGTGTTTTTCAAATATCTATTCGAAAATATATCCATCGGGACAATCAGTTTTTCAGTAGGACCGATTGGAGTATTTTACGCGAGAATCTCTCTGGGAGCATCAGGTGACCACTTGCGCAATGTAGCCGCCTACGGGTATTCTTCAACATAAATGCGTAAAACTACGTCACAATGCTGTAGACACCTTCGGGAATACGGAGAAAGAGTAATCTGGTTGATAGCCCATTCACTGCTCAATAGGGATGCATTGGAACGCAGCACTTTCAAAACATGAGGCACTTCCGGATTGGATTCTTCTCAGGCTTTCGCCTGCAACATCAGTTCTGTTATACTCACAGACAATATTTTTACAGTTTTGGAAACTTTAGAGTGTATTCTATCCTAAGCTGTCAATTATATGCATATTCTAGCATCTTGTCCTGACAAAATATCCTGTTTACTACGGGAACGTTTTTTTTTTCTTCAAAAATGAAAATACTGCCCCCTAGTCACAAAAGGTTAACAGGCACCGCATTGATTATTTGCAACGCAGGACAAGCTAATTAACCTTGTAATATCCATCAACCATGTGTAGTTAACTAGAGATTATGTTAAGATTGATTGTTTTCTATAAGAAAAGTTTAATGCTAGCTAGCAACTAACCTTGGCTCATTGCAGCCACAAGGTCCTTTTGATGCTGCACTCGCGTAACAGGTGGTCAGCCAGCCACGCAGTTTCCTCATGGATTGCAATGTAATCAGCCATAATCAGTGTCCAAAAAGGCCCATTACCGATTGTTATGAACTTGAAATCGGCCCTAATTAATAGGCCATGCCAATTAATCGGTCGACCTCTAGTTAGAACCTCCCTATTTCACTCCCTTTTAAGAAATATTCTCTATTGAGCACGCCCCTGGCCTATATTCCTCCTCTGTTGTTATACCATAGCAAGGCTTCTCTTCTCAATAGTTTCTATGGGCAACAGAGCCTATTGCTCACATACGTACTAGTAGCTATGCAGGCTACGTCTCTAGCATGAAAGGAGTGACCCTGAACGGAGTGACCCTGCTCTACAGACCCTAGGAGGGGCAGTACATATCCACTCAAGCTTGTGGGGCTTGGCTGCCTGAGGTAGAGTGCTGTAGCAGGTGAATGAGCTGCAGGGTATTACTATGGGACCTAACCTGGATGTCCACCCTCTGTCTAGACTAGACCTGACAAGACACAGGCAGACAGATCAGGAATCTGTGGTGGAGGGAGGGGAGCAGTGCTGATGATGACGGATAACTAGGGCTGGGCAATATGGCCTAAAACTCATATCTTGATTTTTTTTCTCTCCAAACTTCTGGGCGATTCACAATATATATCTTGATTTAAAGAAATATGTTTTCTCTAAATAACCTTTGTTATACATTTAAAGGTCAAATCCACTGCATTTAAAACAGTCAGCAATAATGTAATGAATTCAGAGTTTGTGTAAATATACCAATGCTGAATATATTCCTTCCACAACCATAAGACCCTCTAATAATTACATGATTTTAATCATGATCAAAATAGCTTTTTTTAATCACTGATCTGGCTTTCAGGTCCGTCTATAAAAATGTGCTTTTTGTTACAGATTTAACCAGAACCATGCATAATGTATATGTAGCAGGCATTATAGAAAATGAACACTGGTCTCATAAACCATCTCTCAAGCACAAGCCCACGTTCTAGTGAGTAGCCAGCTAATATTTATATTTCAAGTTTAGTTCATTTAGATCTAGGTGTAATTTCACTGTCTCTGAATTCTGCTAACAAGGCAGAACAGTTGAATTATTATGAATAGACCCTTTTGTCTGTCTCCAACGTCATGATAGCCTGTCCACTTTGTTCAGATGTTGAAATGTAGTGGTCTACCTTATTTCTCAGAATGAGTTGCCAATTCCTTATGTACTTGTTATATGGTTCTTGCAGGTTTATAAAACACACACTAAACAGCTAGTATAGCAATCTTTATTTGACTAAAATGCTGGTAGCCATATGTGGTATCGTATTGTGAGTGCGACGCACTGAGCATTCATTTTCCAGAATGAATGTTGATTCGTTTTAGTAGTGTCTGCTCTGCTCAAAATGTGAGGGGTGGAAACGGTTGGAAAGGTTAACTTCTCTATTACAATAAAGAATGTCTCCATGTGTTGTGGTGTCCAAATGACTTCTATTGGACCAAACCTCAAATGCAAATAGCGAGTTGAAACCGTTTGGCAGAGAGGAAGAAGTGATCTCTCATCTTTGTTGTTGTAATTGGTAGGGGAGGGGCTTGGGAGAAAGAGGCGAAGCGAGTTGTTTCACTCTCGCCAAAATCTGTCCAAAATAAGCCATATGAGCTTATTTTGAAGCTAAGCTTGTGGCCTGCCTATGGGACAACTCCCATTGTTAGGGCGGAGCATCTAGTCATTATATACAGATCTCTGGTGTAAATGGGAACGTGCACAGCACAGAAGGAGCGAACAACACCAAAAAGACAATATGAGAAGCGGACATAAATGCTCATAAAAACATAAATTGTAATTAATTGAAGGAATTCTACATATTGCCCAGCCCTACGGATATCCAGGCAGTAAAACAGTGACGGGTCTGTGCTTCGACATTCGTGGCTGTTTAAAACACCCCTGCTCCTTTCTTTACCACACACTCTCCCGTTCACAGACACACAGAAACACAGACAGGAAAGGGAGCGAACAACTTTGAAATCCTATTTGTATGTGTGGGGGCTCCTGTCCTAAGCAGCAGTGGTGTTGTTTTCTTATGATGCTGCTGTGTGAGCTGCTGGCTGTGATGGGAGGCTGGTGATTAGGCCTGTGTGATGGGAGGCTGGTGATTAGGCCTGTGTGATGGGAGGCTGGTGATTAGGCCTGTGTGATGGGAGGCTGGTGATTAGTCCTGTGTGATGGGAGGCTGGTGATTAGGCCTGTGTGATGGGAGGCTGGTGATTAGGCCTGTGTGATGGGAGGCTGGTGATTAGGCCTGTGTGATGGGAAGCTCGTGATTAGGCCTGTGTGATGGGAGACTGGTGATTAGGCCTGTGTGATGGGAGACTGGTGATTAGGCCTGTGTGATGGGAGGCTGGTGATTAGGCCTGTGTGATGGGAGACTGGTGATTAGGCCTGTGTGATGGGAGGCTGGTGATTAGGCCTGTGTGATGGGAGACTGGTGATTAGGCCTGTGTGATGGGAGACTGGTGATTAGGCCTGTGTGATGGGAGGCTGGTGATTAGGCCTGTGTGATGGGAGACTGGTGATTAGGCCTGTGTGATGGGAGACTGGTGATTAGGCCTGTGTGATGGGAGACTGGTGATTAGGCCTGTGTGATGGGAGGCTGGTGATTAGGCCTGTGTGATGGGAGGCTGGTGATTAGGCCTGTGTGATGGGAGACTGGTGATTAGGCCTGTGTGATGGGAGACTGGTGATTAGGCCTGTGTGATGGGAGACTGGTGATTAGGCCTGTGTGATGGGAGACTGGTGATTAGTCCTGTGTGATGGGAGACTGGTGATTAGGCCTGTGTGATGGGAGACTGGTGATTAGGCCTGTGTGATGGGAGACTGGTGATTAGGCCTGTGTGATGGGAGACTGGTGATTAGGCCTGTGTGATGGGAGACTGGTGATTAGGCCTGTGTGATGGGAGACTGGTGATTAGGCCTGTGTGATGGGAGACTGGTGATTAGGCCTGTGTGATGGGAGACTGGTGATTAGGCCTGTGTGATGGGAGACTGGTGATTAGGCCTGTGTGATGGGAGACTGGTGATTAGGCCTGTGTGATGGGAGACTGGTGATTAGGCCTGTGTGATGGGAGACTGGTGATTAGGCCTGTGTGATGGGAGACTGGTGATTAGGCCTGTGTGATGGGAGACTGGTGATTAGGCCTGTGTGATGGGAGACTGGTGATTAGGCCTGTGTGATGGGAGACTGGTGATTAGGCCTGTGTGATGGGAGACTGGTGATTAGGCCTGTGTGATGGGAGACTGGTGATTAGTCCTGTGTTTTATTATTATTTTTATTTTATTTCACCTTTATTTAACCAGGTAGGCTAGTTGAGAACAGGTTCTCATTTGCAACTGCGACCTGGCCAAGATAAAGCATAGCAGTGTGAACAGACAACACAGAGTTACACATGGAGTAAACAATTAACAAGTCAATAACACAGAGAAAAAAGGGGAGTCTATATACAATGTGTGCAAAAGGCATGAGGAGGTGGGCGAATAATTACAATATTGCAGATTAACCCTGGAGTGATAAATGATCATGTACATCATGAATATTGGTGTGCAAAAGAGCAGATAAGTAAATAAATAAAAACTGTGGGGATGAGGTAGGTGAAAATGGGTGTGCTATTTACCAATAGATTATGTACAGCTGCAGCGATCGGTTAGCCACTCAGCTAGCTGATGTTTGAAGTTGGTGAAGGAGATAAAAGTCTCCAACTTCAGCGATTTTTGCAATTCGTTCCAGTCACAGGCAGCAGAGTACTGGAACGAAAGGCGGCCGAATGAGGTGTTGGCTTTAGGGATGATCAATGAGATACACCTGCTGGACGCGTGCTACGGATGGGTGTTGCCATCATGACCAGTGAGCTGAGATAAGGCGGAGCTTTGCCTAGCATGGCCTTGTAGATGACCTGAAGCCAGTGGGTCTGGCGACGGATATGTAGCGAGGGCCAGCCGACTAGAGCATACAAGTCGCAGTGGTGGGTAGTATAAGGTGCTTTAGTGACAAAACGGATAGCACTGTGATAAACTGCATCCAGTTTGCTGAGTAGAGTGTTGGAAGCAATTTTGTAGATGACGTCGCCGAAGTCGAGGATCGGTAGGATAGTCAGTTTTACTAGGGTAAGCTTGGCAGCGTGAGTGAAGGAGGCTTTGTTGCGGAATAGAAAGCCGATTCTTGATTTGATTTTCGATTGGAGATGTTTGATATGGGTCTGGAAGGAGAGTTTGCAGTCTAGCCAGACACCTAGGTACTTATAGGTGTCCACATATTCAAGGTCGGAACCATCCAGTGTGGTGATGCTAGTCGGGCATGCGGGTGCAGGCAGCGATCGGTTGAAAAGCATGCATTTGGTTTTACTAGCGTTTAAGAGCAGTTGGAGGCCACGGAAGGAGTGTTGTATGGCATTGAAGCTCGATTGGAGGTTAGATAGCACAGTGTCCAATGACGGGCCGAAAGTGTATACAATGGTGTCGTCTGCGTAGAGGTGGATCAGGGAATCGGCCGCAGCAAGAGCAACATCATTGATATTTACGGAGAAAAGAGTCGGCCCGAGAATTGAACCCTGTGGCACCCCCATAGAGACTGCCAGAGGACCGGACAACATGCCCTCCGATTTGACACACTGAACTCTGTCTGCAAAGTAATTGGTGAACCAGGCAAGGCAGTCATCCGAAAAACCGAGGCTACTGAGTCTGCCGATAAGAATATGGTGATTGACAGAGTCGAAAGACTTGGCAAGGTCGATGAAGACGGCTGCACAGTACTGTCTTTTATCGATGGCGGTTATGATGTCGTTTAGTACCTTGAGTGTGGCTGAGGTGCACCCGTGACCGGCTCGGAAACCAGATTGCATAGCGGAGAAGGTACGGTGGGATTCGAGATGGTCAGTGACCTGTTTGTTGACTTGGCTTTCGAAGACCTTAGATAGGTAGGGCAGGATGGATATAGGTCTGTAACAGTTTGGGTCCAGGGTGTCTCCCCCTTTGAAGAGGGGGATGACTGCGGCAGCTTTCCAATCCTTGGGGATCTCAGACGATATGAAAGAGAGGTTGAACAGGCTGGTAATAGGGGTTGCGACAATGACGGCGGATAGTTTCAGAAATAGAGGGTCCAGATTGTCAAGCCCAGCTGATTTATACGGGTCCAGGTTTTGCAGCTCTTTCAGAACATCTGCTATCTGGATTTGGGTAAAGGAGAACCTGGAGAGGCTTGGGCGAGGAGCTGCGGGGGGGGGGCGGAGCTGTTGGCCGAGGTAGGAGTAGCCAGGCGGAAGGCATGGCCAGCCGTTGAGAAATGCTTGTTGAAGTTTTCGATAATCATGGATTTGTCGGTGGTGACCGTGTTCCCTAGCCTCAGTGCAGTGGGCAGCTGGGAGGAGGTGCTCTTGTTCTCCATGGACTTCACAGTGTCCCAGAACTTTTTGGAGTTGGAGCTACAGGATGCAAACTTCTGCCTGAAGAAGCTGGCCTTAGCTTTCCTGACTGACTGCGTGTATTGGTTCCTGACTTCCCTGAACAGTTGCATATCGCGGGGACTGTTCGATGCTATTGCAGTCTGCCACAGGATGTTTTTGTGCTGGTCGAGGGCAGTCAGGTCTGGAGTGAACCAAGGGCTGTATCTGTTCTTAGTTCTGCATTTTTTGAACGGAGCATGCTTATCTAAAATGGTGAGGAAGTTACTCTTAAAGACTGACCAGGCATCCTCAACTGACGGGATGAGGTCAATGTCCTTCCAGGATACCCGGGCCAGGTCGATTAGAAAGGCCTGCTCACAGAAGTGTTTTAGGGAGCGTTTGACAGTGATGAGGGGTGGTCGTTTGACTGCGGCACCGTAGCGGATACAGGCAATGAGGCAGTGGTCGCTGAGATCCTGGTTGAAGACAGCGGAGGTGTATTTGGAGGGCCAGTTGGTCAGGATGACGTCTATGAGGGTGCCCTTGCTTACAGAGTTAGGGTTGTACCTGGTGGGTTCCTTGATGATTTGTGTGAGATTGAGGGCATCTAGCTTAGATTGTAGGACTGCCGGGGTGTTAAGCATATCCCAGTTTAGGTCACCTAACAGAACAAGCTATGAAGCTAGATGGGGGGCAATCAATTCACAAATGGTGTCCAGGGCACAGCTGGGAGCTGAGGGGGGTCGGTAGCAGGCGGCAACAGTGAGAGACTTATTTCTGGAGAGAGTAATTTTCAGAATTAGTAGTTCGAACTGTTTGGGTATGGACCTGGAAAGTATGACATTACTTTGCAGGCTATCTCTGCAGTAGACTGCAACTCCTCCCCCTTTAGCAGTTCTATCTTGACGGAAGATGTTATAGTTGGGTATGGAAATCTCTGAATTTTTGGTGGCCTTCCTGAGCCAGGATTCAGACACGGCAAGGACATCAGGGTTAGCAGAGTGTGCTAAAGCAGTGAGTAAAACAATCTTAGGGAGGAGGCTTCTGATGTTGACATGCATGAAACCAAGGCTTTTTCGATCACAGAAGTCAACAAATGAGGGTGCCTGGGGACATGCAGGGCCTGGGTTTACCTCACACAGGGTTTACCTCCTGTGTGATGGGAGACTGGTTATTAGGCCTGTGTGATGGGAGACTGGTGATTAGGCCTGTGTGATGGGAGACTGGTGATTAGGTCTGTGTGATGGGAGGCTGGTGATTAGGCCTGTGTGATGGGAGACTGGTGATTAGGCCTGTGTGATGGGAGGCTGGTGATTAGGCCTGTGTGATGGGAGACTGGTGATTAGGCCTGTGTGATGGGAGACTGGTGATTAGGTCTGTGTGATGGGAGACTGGTAATTAGGCCTGTGTGATGGGAGACTGGTGATTAGGCCTGTGTGATGGGAGACTGGTGATTAGGCCTGTGTGATGGGAGACTGGTGATTAGGCCTGTGTGATGGGAGGCTGGTGATTAGGCCTGTGTGATGGGAGGCTGGTGATTAGGCCTGTGTGATGGGAGACTGGTGATTAGGCCTGTGTGATGGGAGACTGGTGATTAGGCCTGTGTGATGGGAGACTGGTGATTAGGCCTGTGTGATGGGAGACTGGTGATTAGGCCTGTGTGATGGTAAAGAACTTCTAGGGCACTTGGTCTACCAGCCTTTCATCCCTCTATTGATTGGAGGGGAGGGTCCTCCCTCGAGGCCAGAGGCTGGACACCAAGGGTTATTTCCCTAAACTATACTTGATGCTTTAGCTCTGAAGTCAGGCGTCCTCGATCTGGCCCCTACATCCTCTACTCCACTCACTGCCCCTTCCAGTTTCACACATGTAGAGAGAAACTGTATGGGATCAATATCGTGCCAAATGCATTGTGTGAACACAACATGATACACAAACACAACATTTGTATTTGTGTATCATGATCTGTACAAATAAGTACCAAACCAGAAATGTACATCACCAAACCAGAAATGTAAATCACTATCCACAAATGTAAATCACCAATCCGCAAATGTACATCACCAATCCACAAATGTACATCACCAATCCACAAATGTAAATCACTATCCACAAATGTAAATCACCAATCGACAACTATACATCACCAATCCGCAAATGTACATCACTATCCACAAATGCAATTCCAAATCAAATCAAAGTGTATTTGTCACGTGTGCCGAATACAACACCTTACAGTGAAATGCTGACTTACAGGCTCTAAGTGCAAAAAAGGTATTAGGTGAACAATAGGGAAGTAATGAAATAAAACAACAGTAAAAAGACAGTGAAAAATAAGAGTAGCGAGGCTATAACAGTAGAGAGGCTGCATACAGGCACCGGTTAGTCAGGCTGATTGAGATAGTATGTACTTGTAGATATGGTTAAAGTGACTATGCATATATGATGAACAGAGAGTAGCAGTAGCGTAAAAGAGGGGTTGGCGGGTGGTGGGTGGGACACAATGCAGATAGCCCGGTTAGCCAATGTGCGGGAACACTGGTTGGTCGGCCCAATTGCGGTAGTATGTACTAGAACTCAACCGATTATGATTTTTCAACGCCAATACCGATTATTGGAGGACCAAAAAAGCCTATGCCGATTAATCGGCCTATTTTATTTTTTATTTTTTAAATGTATTTGTAATAATGACAATTACAACAATACTGAATGAACACTTATTTTAACTTAATATAATACATAAATAAAATCAATTTAGCCTCAAATAAATAATGAAACATGTTCAATTTGGTTTAAATAATGCAAAAACAAAGTGTTTTGGGAAGAAAGTAAAAGTGCAATATATTCCATGTAAAATATGTGCCATGTAAGAAAGCTAACGTTTCAGTTCCTTGCTCAGAACATGAGAACATATGGAAGCTGGTGGTTCCTTTTAACATGAGTCTTCAATATTCCCAGGTAAGAAGTTTTAGGTTGTAGTTATTATAGAAATTATAGGACTATTTCCCTCTATACCATTTGTATTTAATTAACCATTGACTATTGGATGTTCTTATAGTCACTTTAGTATTGCCAGAGTAACAGTATAGCTTCCGTCCCTCTCCTCGCTCCTCCCTGGGCTCGAACCAGCAACACAACGACAACAGCCACCACATCGAAGCAGCGTTACCCATGCAGAGCAAGGGAAACAACCACCCCAAGGCTCAGAGCGAGTAGCGCTCGCTAACTAGCCAGCCATTGCACCTTGGTTACACCAGCCTCATCTCGGGAGTTGATAGGCTTGAAGTCATAAACAGCGCAATGCTTGACGCACAACGAAGAGCTGCTGGCAAAATGCACGAGAGTGCTGTTTGAATTAATGTTTACGCGCCTGCTTTTACCTACCACCGCTCAGTCAGATACTTAGATACTTGTATGCTTAGTCAGATTATATGCAACGCAGGACACGCTAGATAATATCTAGTAATATCATCAACCATGTGTAGTTAACTAGTGAATTATTGATGGTTTTTTATAAGATAAGTTTAATGCTAGCTAGCAACTTACCTTGGCTTACTGCATTTGCGTAACAGGCAGTCAGTCTCCTTGTCGAGTGCAACGAGAGAGAGGCAGGTCGTTATTGCGTTGGACTAGTTAACTGTAAGGTGCAAGATTGGATTCCCCGAGCTGACAAGGTGGAATTCTCTAGTATGTACATGAATGTATAGTTAATTCACTATCCACAAACAAACACCTTTTGATTTGTGTTTGTAAATCGATTTATTGCATTAGAATTTAGATATGCACTATCCACAAATGCAATTCACTGTCCACAAACAAACACCCTTTGATTTGCAGGTAATTTCCAAGGGCCTTAAGTAAAGTGACTGCCATAAAGATTTTCACATAGGAGAGATTTGTGCAAACATGACAGATATGGCAAACCTGCAACTCCATATTTAGAAGCGCTTAGGTCACCTGACATTTGGCAGGGATACAGTGCCTTGCAAAATGGTTCCTCCCCCTTGGTGTTTTTCCTATTTTGTTGCATAACAACCTGTAATTTAAATAGATTTTTATTTGGATTTCATGTGATGGACAAACCCAAAATAGTCCAAATTGGTGAAGTGAAATGAAAAAAATTACTTGTTTCAAAAAATTCAAAATAATAAAAACAGAAAAGGGGTTCGTTTGTATTCAACCCCTTTGTTATGAAGCCCCTAAATAAGATCTGGTGCAATCAATTACCTTCAGAAGTCACATAATTAGTTAAATAAAGTCCATCTGTGTGCAATCTAAGTGTCACATGATCTGTCACATGATCTCAGTATATATACACCTGTTCTGAAAGGCCCCAGAGTCTGTACCACCAAGCAAGCGGCACCATGAAGACCAAGGAGCTCTCCAAACAGGTCAGGGACAAAGTTGTGAAGTACAAATCAGGGTTGGGTTATTTGAAACTTTGAACATCCCACGGAGCACCATTAAATCCATTATATATATATTTTTTAAAGAGTATGGCACAACAACAAACCTGCCAAGAGAGGGCCGCCCACCAAAACTCACGGACAAGTCAAGGAGGGCATTAATCAGAGAGGCAACAATGAGACCAAAGATAACCCTGAAGGAGCTGCAAAACTCTACAGCGGAGATTGGAGTATCTGTCCATAGGACCACTTTAAGTCGTACACGCCACAGAGCTGGGCTTTATGGAAGAGTGGCCAGAAAAAAAGACATTGCTAAAGAAAAAAATAAGCAAACACGTTTGGTTTCACCAAAAGGCATGTGGGAGACTCCCCAAATATATGAAGAAGGTACTCTGGTCAGATGAGACTAAGATTGAGCTTTTTGGCCATCGAGGAAAACGCTATGTCTGGTGCAAACCCAACACCTCTCACCATCCCCACAGTGAAGCATGGTAGTGGCAGCATCATGCTGTGGGAATGTTTTTCATTGGCAGGGACTGGGAAACTGGTCCGAATTGAAGGAATGATGTATGGTGCTAAATACAGGGAAATTCTTGTGGGAAACCTGTTTCAGTCTTCCAGAGATTTGAGACTGGGATGGAGGTTCACCTTCCAGCAGGACAATGACCCTAAGCATACTGCCAAAGCAGCACTCGGGTGGTTTAAGGGGAAACATTTAAATGTCTTGGAATGGCCTAGTCAAAGCCCAGTCCTCAATCCAATTGAGAATCTGTGGTATGACTTTAAGTTTTCTGTACATCAGCGGAACACATCCAACTTGAAGGAGCTGGAGCAGTTTTGCCTTGAAGAATGGGCAAAAATCCCAGTGGCTAGATGTGCCAAGCTTATAGAGACATACCCCAAGAGACTTGCAGCTTAATTGCTGCAAAAGGTGTCTCTACAAAATATTGACTTTGGGGGGGTGAATAGTTATGAACGCTCAAGTTTTCTGATTTTTTTTGTCTCATTTCTTGTTTATTTCACAATAATAAAGTGGTTGGCATGTGTAAATCAAATGATACAAACCCCCCAAAAATCCATTTTAATTCCAGGTTGTAAGGCAACAAAATAGGAGAAATGAATACTTTCACAAGCCACTGTACATTCAGTGCTCCCAAATTCCCTATCAAGCCTAGTCTGTTTGGTGCCGTGTTATGCTAAGTGAGTTGTGGCATAGCACAAGGCAATATTGATTGTGCGATCATGCTGTATTCGGTATTCCTTCCACCCAATATAATGTTAATTAAAGTTATTAAAATGAGCTGTCCAGATCCTCCTCATCCACTAAGACCTAACAGCAGGCTTATCATGACTATAATGATAGACAGCAGAGTTTTCCACAAGCGCCGGCTGTCGGCTATACAGCCAATTGCTCATTTTCAGCAGGGTACTTTTCCCACTTAAATTAAGTAGGCTACTTTTCAATTCGCTAGTCAGAGAAGTGTGCCGAGCTCTCTCCCACTAGAATGAACGATATGCATCTTCTAGAGATCTATTGATAGCACAGGCGCCTGTCAGTCACAAAGTGAGCGATGACAGGGAAACACTGCTGGTTTTGACCTTCTGCTTTCTGTTCCGCCTCTTTGTACCTGGTGTGTGTGTTGTGTGGGCTGTGGTTGCAGTCTAATTTCTTTACACGGAGGGAGAGAATATGAATTTGCACGTCCTATATAATCTGGTAATGATGAATCAAAAATAAATTCACTATTGTTTTTCTGGCACATTCATTAAAAAAAAAAATGCGTGTAGAGTCCAACAATCACGTTGTGTCCAGCCAGTGGATCTCGTCAGTCACTGGCCTGAGCATTTTGGCATTCCAGTTCAACATTTACCTGCTCTGTCTTGGTCTACCATTGAAGACTGCACTTGTAAATGTCATGCTATTTGTATTTGAGTAATATGATTGGCCGTTCATTCAAGCACCACCACACTCCCACAAGTCCCAATTTATGGAAAACTCGAGCAGTATATGAGGTGATGCCTTCACAACACATGCTAGCCTTCCAGAGCAAAAATAAGCCCCCATCAATCTACTCTTTGAGCTTATTTATTTTTCGGGAAATGTATTTATTAAAGTTAACCTTCAATAGTGAACAGCAATGTGCTGGCTGCTGTTGATTGTCTGCAAATGAAAGCTACAAAAAACACTTAGCATTGTTCTTGGCTAGCCTGCGGTAGCTCCCGAGTGGTGCAGTGGTCTAAGACATTGCATCTCAGTTCAAGAGGCGTCACTTCAGTACCTGGTTCGAATCCAGGCTGAATCGCATCCGGCTGTGATTGGGAGTCCCATAGGGAGGCGCACAATTGGCCCAGCGTCGTCTGGGTTTGGCCCGGTGTAGGCCGTCATTGTAAATAAGAATTTGTTCTTAACTGACTTACTAGTTAAATAAATTGTCAAGATCTCTTTTGGAACATTTGTCTTTCAGGAGCATTCTATTTTCAAATATTCTCATAATGACATACTGTAACGGCGTTCTTCGTTTGTCAAAGAGAGTCGGACCGAAATGCAGCGTGGTTGTTACTCATGTTCATTAATGAATGAAATGACGATACATGAAATAACTATACAATACAAAACAACAAACGGAACGTGAAACCTAATTACAGCCTATCTGGTGAAACTACACAGAGACAGGAACAATCACCCACAAAATACAAAGCGAAACCAGGCTACCTAAATACGGTTCCCAATCAGAGACAACGAGAATCACCTGACTCTGATTGAGAACCGCCTCAGGCAGCCAAGCCTAACAACACCCCTAATCAGCCGCGATCCCAAATACAAAAACCCCAATACGAAATACAACAACATAAACCCATGTCACACCCTGGCCTGACCAAATAATTAAAGAAAACACAAAATACTAAGACCAAGGCGTGACACATACTTTAGAAGAAGAAGAAATAATATATGAATACAATGCAATTCTGAAGAAGAGCAATGACTTGCCTTACTAAATTATATTATACTTCTTTTTCATACATACCTAACCAAACATAGCCTATTAATAGCTGAATATATATAGAGAGAGCATGCCAACCTATAGGCTCTGCATGACTCCAATGCATTTAAGAACAACACCATGTCCTGGCCAGTAGAAATGCTATTTGGGCAAGTAGATTTTTGGCCAGTGAGAAAAAAAACGTTGGACCCTGGCGTGTTTCATATGCAGCCACCAAACTAGCATTGACCAGCTAACCACCTCCGTCACCGGCTTCAGTAGAAAATGTATCGGCGACGTTATCCCTTCGGTGAGGGTTCACTGCTTCCCCAATCAAAAACCCTGGATTATCACAGAGGTTGGCGCTAAACTTAAGGACAAGGCTACTGCACACAGAGCTAACGCAGACAACCCTGAGGCTACGGCTGAGGACAGGAATAAGTACAAGAAGTCTCCTCCTCAGAGACATCAAATGAGCAAAAGGACAATATTGGAATAAGGTGAAATCATACTACACAGGCTCTGACGCCCGCCGCATTTGGCAGGGGCTACAGTCTGCCCAACGATTGCTCTCTACCAGACAAACTCAATGCATTTTATGCACGCTTTGACAACAACTACATCGTGCCGGGTGTGAAACCATCACCGACCCAGAGGATTAGGTGATCTCGCTCGCTGGGGCAGAAGTGAGAAAGGTCTTTAGTCAGGTCAACACCTGCAAGGCCACAGGGCCCAAAGGTATTCCAGGGCACATTCTCATAGCATGTACAGAACAGCTGGCAGACATACAGTGGGGTAAAAAAAAGTATTTAGTCAGTCACCAATTGTGCAAGTTCTCCCACTTAAAAAGATGAGAGATGAGAAAAAAATCCAGAAAATCACATTGTAGGATGAATTTTATTGAATTTATTTGCAAATGATGGTGGAAAATAAGTAAAGCTATACTGTTACACTGGCAATACCAAAGTGCCTATAAGAACATCCAATAGTCAAAGGTTAATGAAATACAAATGGTATAGAGGGAAATAGTCCTATAATTCCTATAATAACTACAACCTGAAACTTCTTACCTGGGAATATTGAAGTCTCATGTTAAAAGGAACCGCCAGCTTTTAAATGTTCTCATGTTCTGAGCATATTGCACTTTTACTTTCATCCAACACTTTGTTTTTGCATTATTTAAACCAAATTGAACATGTTTCAATATTTATTTGAGGCTAAATTGATTTTATTGATGTATTATATTAAGTTCAAATAAGTGTTCATTCAGTATTGTTGTAATTGTCATTATTACAAATACATTTTAAAAATCAGCCGATTAATCGGTATCGGCTTTTTTGGTCCTCCAGTAATCAATATCGGTATCTGTGTTGAAAAATCATAATCGGTCGACCTTTAGTTTCTATGGCTGAGCAGCCACACACAAGTCTAATATCACTATGCGCAATGCCAAGCGTCGGCTGAAGTGGTGTAAAGCTCACCGCAATTGGACTCTGGAGTGATGAATCATGCTTCACCTTCTGGCAGTCCGACGGACAAATCTGGGTTTGGTGGATGCCAGGAGAATGCTACCTGCCCGAATGCGTAGTGCAAACTGTAAAGTTTGCTGGAGGAGGAATAATGGTCTGGGGATGTTCTTTGTGGTTCGGGCTAGGCTACTTAGTTCCAGTGAAGGGAAATCTTAATGCTACAACATACAATTACCATTCTGTGCTTCCAGCTTTGTGGCAACAGTTTGGGGAAGGCCCTTTCCTGTTTTAGCTTGAGAATGCCCCCGTGCGCAAAGCGAGGTCCATACAGAAATGGTTTTGTCGACATCGGTGTGGAGGAACTTGACTGGCTTGCACAGAGCCCTTACCTCAACCCCATCGAACACCTTTGGGATGAATTGCAAACATATGATAAATGGCTCATTTGAGAGAAGACATCCTCCCGAGTTATGACATCGGCTAGTATTGAAATCTGACATGTATTATAGACGTTTTCATGATCTAAAAGTCGTATTCCTATTAACAGTGAAGCGAGAGCAACTTTATCACAGTGCTAGGAAGAGCAGCTGCTGCCTAATAAATACACATATGTCATACCGGAAGGATTTCTGCCTGCATGAACGCCAATAACTCCAATACACGTGAACACATGAAATGATCCAGGGAATCGATAGAACATCACTCAGAGATTTATAAAAACCATGTAACATTCAAAACTGGTGAACTTTTCCCTTTAATATCAACTCCTACAGTATTAAGAATTTCCTGCACTAAAGTTATACACTGGGGCGCCAGGGTGGCCTAGTGGTTAGAGCGTTGGACTAGTAACCGGAAGGTTGCAAGTTCAAACCCCCGAGCTGACAAGGTACAAATCTGTCGTTCTACCCACTGTTCCTAGGCCGTCATTAAAAATAAGAATTTGTTCTTAACTTACTTGCCTAGTTAAATAAAGGTAACATAAACACCAGATGTACATTTTGACTCGGGAACAGGAGTGGATAAATACACTACCGCTAAAAAGTTTGGGATCACTTAGATATGTCCTTGTTTTTGAAAGAAAAGCACAAAAAAATGTCCATTAAAATAACTTCAAATTGATCAGAAATACGGTGTAGACATTGTTAATGTTGTAAATTACTGGAAATGGCTGATTTAAAATAAATAAATGGAATATCTACATTGGCGTACAGAGGCCCATTATCAGCAACCATCACTCCTGTGTTCCAATGGTATGTTGTGTTAGCTAATTCAAGTTTATCATTTTAAAAGGCTAATTGATCATTAGAAAACCCTTTTGCAATTATGTTATCACAGCTGAAAACTGTTGCGCTGATTTAATGAAGCAATACAACGGGCCTTCTTTAGACTAGTTGAGTATCTTGAGCATAAGCATTTGTGGGTTCGATTGCAGGCTCAAAGTGCCAGAAACAAAGGCTTTCTTCTGAAACTCGTCAGTCTATTTTTGTTATGAGAAATGAAGGCTATTCCATGCAAGAAAGTGCCGAGAAACTGAAGATCTCATAAAACGCTGTGTACTACTCCTTCACAGAACAGCTCAAACTGTCTCTAACCAGAGTAGAAAGAGGAGTGGGAGGCCCCGGTGCACATCTGAGCAAGAGGACAAGTACATTAGAGTGTCTAGTTTGACAAACATACCCCTCACAAGTCCTCAACTGGCAGCTCATTAAATGGTACCCTCAATACACCAGTCTCAACATCAAGAGTGAAGAGGCAATTTTTTGGATGCTGGCCTTCTAGGTAGTGTTCCTCTGTCCAGTGTCTGTATTCTTTTGCCCATTTTAGTCTTTTATTTTTATTGGCCAGTCTGAGATATGGCTTTTTCTTTGCAGCATTAACTGACATGTTGTCCACCTAATCAAAGGATCAGAGAATGAATCTAGTATAGCATTGAAGTCCACAAGCGAAGGGAAGAAGTGAGCGGAGGAGAGCGCATGGATGTGAGAAGGAATACATCGTGGCTGTGTGTTTACGCGTGATCAGAGGTGTATTCATTCTGCTGATTATGTTGAAAAATGTTTTTTTTTTTAAATCATACGTCCATGTGTCGCTGTCTGTCACCTCAAATTTGTCTCTTGACCTGTGTGCACCTACGCTGACCGCCACTGATTTCAAGCACATAAAATATGCATCCAACCTGATATGACATTTTATCAGAAACATTTTGGGTCATTTTCACAGCTTTCTATTTCCTTTCAACCGGAGGGCATTTTACAAGAAAAAATGTTTCCAGTTTATCATTTCTTTGTTATTGCATTTTCTCTCCGGTCCCTAAATGTCTTTGCTCTGCAAAAGAAGCAGAGATGGTGGAACTCAGATTTTCACTTTGTCGGGTGGTTGCGGATGGGTTATTTAGCAATTGTGGCTGGTGTGGGGAAACAAACAGCTGACCCGCGCACCACTAACACGTACTAATCTACAGCTTTCTTGGTCCATAAACTTGCAGGAAGATTCTTAAGTAGCTACATTTTAGCAAATGTATTGAAAATGAAATAAAGACAACATTTTCCCCCACAAATCTACACCCTATACCCCATAATTTAGCTGATACAGCTAGCTAGCAACACCACAGGTGAATAGGATAGTTATTGTAATCTTTGCTAACAGGTCACATAGCCATCTACTTGGCAAGCTAGCTAGCTAACTTATTGCATGCATGTCCGGGCTCATCGACACAAGCCTTATAATTAGTGAATTAAACTAAACTAATATTTGCAACAGGAGTTTGATTTTGGTCACTGTGTTACTGTCCTCTGCATTGTGCAGTGGTCGTCAGGGGTCAGTGGCGGCTAGCATAGCAACAGTTTTACTATGTGGAGGGACTACCACCGTCACTTGCCCAGACAGAGATCAATTAACCAAATATAGATGGAGATACAGTGAAACAAAATTACATGAATTGATTATCAGACAAGTCACAGGCTTTTAGTGCCAAATTGCAAAACATTTTGGGACTATATCAACAATGGATTAATTTAACAAATACCAAAAGATAGTTTTGAATGAAATTTTGATAAGCTACTTAACATTCTATCAAAATGTGCTAATCAGTTCTGCTCAAAATAGACTAAATATGATCATGAACATTCACCTCAATTTAGCTAACATTTTCCCAGCCTAAGAAAAATTGTAGCCAAATGGAGATTCAATGAAAATAATGCTTTTCTTAGACTCAGAGCAGCGTGATGGCGTTGTCCCAATCCAAATGGTGCTGAAATGATCAAGTTTCCAACACATGGCTATTGCTTTAAATTGATTATAAAGATTGGATATGATTTTGGGAGTTTTATTAAACAACAATTTGAAACATGCCTTCAATTGCATTAGCCTAATTTATTCCAATATGTTCTTTGTTCAGTTGATCATAACTCGGCCTGAGGTTGAGATTTCCAGTCTCCTCGCTTTTCTAAGACTAGGGCCTCGTCTACACTGCTGCCAACCTCTGAAGCCTTGTTCTCAACACCAGTTTAAATCAATATGCTGTTTTCTAGAAATCAGGATTTTTTTTCCGGGTTCGTGCTCATTACATTTCTGTGTCGGACCAGGCTTGGGCTCAGGCTTAAGCTCACCGGGGTTGGGAAAGACCGGGCTAGAATTTTCGGGCCTGGCGACAACTCTAGCTCAGAGCCCTGATATGTAGCAGTTTGTCATGGTTATTCCTAGCCCTTCCCCAGCCAGCAAAAATGCTCACATGGCCTACGTTTGGACAATAGTAACAACATGGGAAGTTGGGAAAAGTGTTTGTAGTTCATTGTGCCAAGTTTCCATCATGAATTCTCAGGATAGATGTGAGGAGCTACTGGAGAATGTTCAAGAATGCAATGACAAATAATTTTATTGCAACACAGTCCATAGAATACTAAGTTGCTTGAATGGGACAAAATTGCTTGCATTGTGTGTGTGCACCACAAGGTCTGTTCTCCACAGTTGAATTGAAGTGTGCAGTAGCTCACCTGAAGTGTTTAATAGCCTGTAGCTCAGGACCATTAACCTCTTGCTCCTACCTGACACGCAGGCGTCCCATCTAGACATCTGGAAATGCAAATGCGCTACGCTAAATGCTAATAGTACTAGTTAAAACTCAAACGTTCATTAAAATACACATGCAGGGTATTGAATTAAAGCTACACTCGTTGTGAATCCAGGCAACAAGTCAGATTTTTTAAATGCTTTTCGGCGAAAGCATGAGAAGCTATTATCTGATAGCATGTAACACCCCAAAAGACCCGCAGGGGACGTAAACAAAATAATTAGCATAGTCGTCGCTACACAAACCGCACAAATAAAATATAAAACATTCATTACCTTTGACCATCTTCTTTGTTGGCACTCCTAGATGTCCCATAATCACTATTGGGTCTTTTTTTCCGATTAAATCGGTCCGTATATAGCCTAGATATCGATCTATGAAGACTGTGATAAACGAAAAAAATAGCGTTTTATAACGTAACGTCATTTTTTAAAATTAAAAAAGTTGACGATAAACTTTCACAAAACCCTTCAAAATACTTTTGTAATGCAACTTTAGGGGTTAGTACACGTTAATAAGCGATCAAATTGATCACGAGGCGATGTATATTCTTTAGCTGTCCGTCTGGAAATAATATCCGGGTAAATCTCAACCAAAATATCCGGTCGGAGACCTGAACAAATGGCTTGTCTCTTCTTCGTTTGACCAAGAAACAAAGCCTAGGCAAATGACAAGACTGTTGACATCGTGTGGAAGCTGTAGGTATTGCAACCTCAGCCCCATTTATTGTGGTTCGCCTTTATCAATGGGTTGAAGTGGCGGATGGATATATATTTCAGATTTTCCTGCGCTTTTCAATGAAACCCACGTTCTGTTATAGTCACAGCCGTGATTTAGCCAGTTTTATAAACGTCTGAGTGTTTTCTATCCACACATACTAATCATATGCATATACTATATTCCTGGCATGAGCAGCAGGGTGCTGAAATGTTGCGCGATTTTTAACAGAATGTTCGAAAAAGTAGGGGTAGGAGTAACAGGTTAACCTCCGCTAATATTGAGTTAATAAAGTCTTCCTGCCCAGTGTTGGCCTAGATCGATGTCTTTGCCATGAGAAAATGTGGTATTTTTATGTGACAGATTCATTATTTAGTAATGGATTATTTGGTTACTTTGTGGCAATGGAGGCTGCTGATGGGAGGACGGCTCATATTGATGGCTGGAATGGAGTCAATGGAATGGTATCAATCACATGGAAACCACGTTTGATGTGTTTAATACCATTACATTGACTCCATTCCAGCCATCATTATGTACCGTCCTCCCCTCAGTAGCCTCCACTGCTTTGTGGGGCACTTGGCTGGAAATATGTAAGCGAGGGACAGCCACTGTAATCAAAGGCTGCTAGCTAGGTTTGGATTTACAAATCAAAAGCTATGCCACTTTGGCTGTTGGGACTTAGGGTGTGATTTGAAATAATGCACAGTTAAAACTGACTCATTCCATGCCTTCCGAGTGGTGCAGCGGTCTAAGACACTTCCTCGCAGTGCTTGAGGCGCCACTTCGGACCCGGATTTGATCCCAGGCTGTGTTACAACCGGCCGTTACCGGGAGTCCCATAGGGCGGCACACAATTGGCCCGGGTTTTGCCGGGGGGGGGGGGGGGGGGGGATTACACTTGGCCCATCGCGCTCTAGCGACTCTTTGTGTGTGGCAGGCCGAGCACCTACAAGCTGAGTCATCAGTCATCCATTAAACAGTTTTTCCTCCGTCACATTTGTGTGTCTGGCTTCCGGGTTAAGCTGGTGGGTGTTAAGAATCGGGGTCTGGCGGGTTCGCCTTTCCCGAACACGTTGGGGAGTTGCAGCAATGAGACAAGATAGTAATTGGATAGTAATAGTAATAGTAATTGGAAATTGGATATCACGAAGTTGGCAGGAAAAGAGGGTTTAATACAAAATGTTTAATGAACTGACTCATTTCACTGCCAATAAGCCTGCTGGGCATCATAATATTTCCACCTGTATTGGCCCCCTCTAATATTTATTTATTTATTTCACTCTCACCTCTCTCGCGCCTCTTTCTCGCTCTGACTTTGCTCTTTGTCTCTGTCACCTACTTTTTCATTTTCATTCCATTAATGTTTAATTATGTCCATATCCTGAGATGAAAATTATGACTCTAATCTTTCCCAGATAATCGGTAGTTATGTAACAGGCTGCGTCTGGCCATATGAACAGTCGATGATGGCGACACGGCAGCTTGGTTTCTCTCATTCCCTTCTTCTCTCCTAGGTGTGTCGGTGGAAGCTGCTGCTGTTGAGGGGGTGGAGCAAGAGACTGAGGTGTCTGTCAACAAGGACCGGAGCCAATTACATACAGGTAGGTCTCACCACCACCTTAATCCATTACTATAGCCAAATATTAGCTTTACTTTCAATGTATAGTTCTTCCTGTACTTCTATTTCCACTTCCTCACAATAATTGGTAGTCATTTTTGAATAGGCCCTATACCAGCTTAGTTTAGGCAACTTCTGTTGCTTGACATATTGGTGTAAAATTAGCCTGTGTTGTGCATCCATTCTGGTTTATCATTGATTGGTTTCCATGATTACATTATATTGACGTGTCCTGTGTTGTGATCTCTGTTTACTTTCTCAGAAATGCAACCAGCAGCAGAGACCCTGATCACTTCAAACGAGAGTCCTGAGTCTCCCAGGTTGAACAAGCAGGAGCCTGAGCAGCCCATACATCTGCCAACCCAGACTCTAGCAGAGCCAGAGCAGCCACAGGATATGACAACAGGAATGACTAAGTCAACAAATACAGAACCCTCTTCTGAAAAGAGGGTGGTCAAACCCAGACCCAGCACAGAGGACATTAAGGCCTTGACCCCACTCACCACCACCACCACCACCACCAAAGAACCTAGTACTGCATCCGTAACCATCAAGGAAGAACCCATGGAGGCAGCCTCTGAGCCTTCAGAAGTGGAACAGGTTGAAGGTCCTTCAGGTCTGGAGACTGCAGCGAAGGAGGCTTGGAGGGAGAAACAAATGTCTGGAATTCTGACTGATGGGGTTTCGACGGTGGCTGGCGCCTCGGAAGAGATGGACACCACACCTGAGACTGAGAGCAAGCCTAACCTCTCCCACCTCAGCCCCCCCATCAATGATAAGCCCTACAAGACATCTATGGAAAGACTGGCAGAGATGGCTGCCTCCCCTACCCACTCCTCTCCTAGGAACAGGGGTCCCTCTCCCAGGCAGCCTCCCCAACCCCACCACCCCCACCCTACCCTGGGTGAAAACGGCAGCAGCTTCTCCTCCACCACCCTCATACCACTCACCCCTAAGATTGGCATGGGCAAGCCAGCCATCTCCAAGAGGAAATTCTCCCCAGGCAGACCCAGGGTGAAGCAGGTATGACATTGGTAGTGCTGGGTGGCTGGCGGGTGTGTTATTCTTAGTATTTCAAGGGTAATCATGCGTTATCCCAAAGCTACAGAATCTCTTTTAGAATCTCGTATTTGCTTATTTATTTAATTATGTATTACGTATTTATGTATTACATAGGTCTGTATTTATTATATTTTCAAAAAGCATGTATAATCCCGGGTTGAAAACCGTAGAGTAATTGTGTTATGCCATTGATCCTCTGTTTGGTCATTGTGTGGGTGAGTGTACGTATCTGATGATGAGAGGTGGAGAAGCATTCTGAATGCTCTGCCCCAGAGTGGTGATTTGACTCAGTGGTTTGCAATAGGAACAAAACAAGTGTTGCTGCTGCAGAGAACACTTAACCCGGAGAACTTGCCAGTGGTGGCAGTTGAGAACCATTGTGTCTGTTGTATCATCAGCAGAGTTCAAGGCCGTTCTCACCCTTTCCCCTCAGTTTTCACTTGGTCTGTTGGACTCTAAAAGTCACACTGTGCAGAATGAGAATACTTATAGAGTTGTATTCCTTTGGCCATATGCAAACACTCTCATCAAGACCGTTCACACACTTTACCCCACCCCCTCTACATAATCTACCATACTTTCTCTCACTTTGTCTACACACAGACACACGCACTGCCCCACAGCCCTATAGGAACACACTGACAACATACATACACAGTATTAGCACACTACTTTTTATAGATCCATATAGCCTATATGCAAGACTGCAGTATAACATCAAAAATTCAATTGCACCTGTCCTAGACTAATGTGCCCTCTCCATGGAAATCCTAGTACATGTCTTGTGCATTCTCCCTTGAATACCTTTCATTAGGGTTTTGTTAAGCACATTCCACTTTCATCAAGCCGCTAGTCAGGGACACTGTATGCGGGTTGGGACAAATCTTATGTGCTTAGAACTGGGATATTAATCACACCCATGGCTATGATATATTATGGATGATTCTGAGACTGAGGAGAGTTAAGCTTTGAAACACTGTGTTTTTCTCTCCAGATATATCCTATTTCTTAAATAAACGGTGGGTGTAGACTTAGACTAATTTGTTAGTTCAGGCCTGGAGGATATCTGATGTGGAAATTTGAATACAGTGCAATCTTGTGTACATTCAGATTTAGTGTCTTCAAGTCGAGCATGCTTCTGTCTCGAGGCATGCTCCGTCAGTCGTGCTGCCTGATGTAACCAGGCGTTGTTTTGTCAAAAAGCCAGTGGTATGAGTGAGGCAGTGACACGAAGTTGTCATGGCGGGAGGATGCTGAGGTCTCTTCCTCCTCGTCCTGCTGCTGTTACACGGTGCCGTTACCTTGGCGAATGCTGCTGTGCTGTGTGAACTCAAGGTTGCTGTGCCGACTAACACAATTCTGCTTAACCCATGTAAATGCTGTCTGAATATCTACCTCCAAACATGCCTCAACTTATATGCATGAGAGATCTCTAGGCATGGCTTCAATTTATAAAGCATCATGTGCATCATATCATCCTGGTTTTACACCCCAAATCAGAACAGAATCATTAACTCTGCTTTTACTTAGGGTGTGTTGAATTGTCCCAGCAAGCTTCTTCAGCCACTAGCCATTTTTAAACTCACTGCATCTTTAACATCACTGTCTCTTATGTTTACACCATCGCTGGCTTGGTTTTTAAGTTGCTGCATTTTGTCGCCCTCCTCCTTCCTTCCTTCCCTCTCCCACTATCTCACCCCCAACCCGACCCCCCCCCCCTACCTTTACCTTAGGGCGCATGGCATGGGAGCCCCCATAGCAGTGTGAGCTCTCCCTCCTGGTCCCCAGACCAGCCAGAGGGGTGGGACGTCTCAAATACCAGGCAGCTCTCCTCCGGCTGCGGTAGCCCCGGGTGGAGCATCCGAGTGGTAAAGAACCATGGCTCTCTCTCTTTGGAGACCACCAGAACCACCACAGGGCCATGCCACGGCAGCGCCCTATTTACCACTTAGGCTTTGTGAAGTGCACTGGCAGAGTGATGATTGATGTCACTATCTTAATGATGAACTTTCGTCATTAATCATCCATCATTCACCTATCAATGCTTCACCAGAGGAGAAGATACTGGTGAATTCACAGTGAGAGGCTAATAGGGGAATGGTGGATGTGAGCCTATAGTAGCTTAATACAACTCCCCCTTAATGGCAGAATACCTCACTTTTATCTGCCAGAGACAATCCCTTTCTAGGCTTTGTACATGTAACGTTAACCCAAAGCATGGTGCTATAGCTTGGCCTACGTTTGCAGCCCAAGGCAGAAGGTTTAATCTGCGTTTGTTTCTTAGTTTGTTTGTTGTTTTGTTTGATTCGTACATTTGTGGGTAAGTTTGGGACAGGGTGGAGATGGGGATTTTATTAAGTGGGCTGTGTGGGCCTGCCCAAGTGGATACTGTAATATATCGCCATGGTGACATTAGCGTCACAAGCTCTAGCTCTAAGTGAGGTGGTAATTGCTGGGTCTTAGCAGGGGTCCAGGGCAGGTTAAATGGCACCATACTGTGTGTCAATCAGGACGTCAGATGGCTGGGGGGCTGGGAGGGACTGGTCTGGAGCTAAATGGGGGATCGGGGGAGAGGTTTGGGTGGTGGGGGAGATTCATGGAAAGTAGACCCCAGTTTGACAGTCGGGATTAGGCCCAACCAGCCACCAGCACCGGAAATGTGTTGACAGCATAATGGAGCTCAAATGGCCAGAATAACATTAGAGGCCCTCTGTCGACAGCCTGGACAGAGAGCCTGGACTCTTTTGTGTTCGAAAGGCTGCCTCGCAGAATGTTGCAACAGAGAGAGAGGCCTAAGAAAGATCAGAACATCAACAGGGCTTATTTGATGAAATGGGTTTTGTGTTGTCACCACTGGACAGACGATGCTCTGAACAGTTCTAGAATGTAGAGTAGTCCTCGTTGAATACATTTTCTTCTCTCCTGAATCTGAAACTGCTTTTCCCCCTGCATCAATTTATGGTTTGTAGCTTGAATGAAGTGCAATTCTAATATTTTTTTAGGTTTGGACTTTTGCAAAACAAACCATTTCTTATCTGTGCGTAGGCTTTGCTTGCACTAGCAACGTTCTACTACCTACCATCCAAGCAAACAACACTGGAGGGTAAATGTCATTACCTCTGTGGAAGTAGACCGAGCTGTTCTTCCTGTTTTACAGTCTTATCTCACTAGATGCCAGCAGCCTCACAGCTCCACAGTGGGCTGCAGGAAAGGTTCTCTATGGCAGACTTTTTAATTAAGCTGACTTCATCGCTCAGGTCTAGCAAGCCAGGACGCACGCGCGTGTTTCTGTGTGAGACCGAGCTCGACCTGTGCAATTGTGTGCGTTTCTCTCCGTGTGCTGTGTGTGAGTAGCTGTGTGTGAGTATGTGTGTGTGTTTTCTCTTTGTGTGTGTGTTAGTTTAGAAGGAGCACTAAGGTGTGTGTGTGTGTTTCTCTCTGTCTGCAGGGTCGAGGGTCAGGCTTCCCTGGGAGGAGGCGACCCAGAGGGGCGGGGCTGTCGGGCAGAGGAGGGCGGGGCCGAGCCAGGGGGAAGAACGGCGCCAGTCCTACAGTCAACCCGGGGGTAGGCTATGTCACCAACACCAACCAACCTGATCACTTTAGTTGACACTAATCCATTACAATGAATTATTAGGCAAAGCACTGTTTTATTTACCCCTTATCCATTAGTGTCCTAGGTTCCCTGGTGTGTATTGTAAACACACCAGATTATGTTCTAGCTGTAAAGACTGCAACATAAAAACACAATCCTCCCAGTGGGCATGTTACTCAATAGCAAAGGGTATTGACACAGCATTAGTGTCGCAGTCTAATGCTAATCAATAGCGATATCTCGGCATTGTCTTGTGATGCTGTCATCTTCACGTGCTGTGAGACAATCACAGGTTAGGACATGCCCTATAATTAAGCCCTATGGAGATGTAGGCTATACCCCTGTATTATTGGTAAGAAATCAGAGGAAAATTTTTCTCATACAGGGACACAATCCTCCTCAATCCTTACTGACTGTGAATGTGTGCATCATGCTTCATAACATGCAGGTGACCTCCATGGAATCACCATACCAGGTAAAGGAAGAGGAGGAGAATGCCATGCACAACACTGTGGTCATATTCTCCAGCAACGACAGTTTCACATTGAAACAGGTGGGCATGTGTATTCGTACACAATTTATTCATTCACTGTACCTTTAACAATTATTCAATTATTCCCTCTTACCCTAGTACAGTGGAACTTTGAATCTCTATTACTGTATGTAAACTCCATTTGTTTCCCTCTCAGGACATGTGTGTGGTGTGTGGGAGTTTTGGTCTGGGTGCTGAGGGTCGTCTCCTGGCCTGTGCCCAGTGTGGGCAGTGCTACCACCCATTCTGTGTTGGCATCAAGGTAAGGTCCCCGTCCCTTACAGTGGCAGAGCCACTCTGAGGTCTTCATGAAGATTGACACTACATAAGAACAGGAAACATGGGAACTCCAGTTATGATTGGGCTCAGGGTTAATTGTCTACTGATTTCAAATCCTTTGAATTGTGTAGCCAAGATTTTAACCTGGATATGATTGATTCCGTGTGTGTGTCAACTGGATTAAACGGACCATGTTAACTCTGTAATCAGATTGGCTCAAGTTGCTTCTATCCTTCTATCTTAATGCTGCCAATTACTGCAAACAACACTCTTTAGTGTAGCTCAGCTGGACAGCGATATATCAATGTCCATTACTATAGGACTGTTTTACTGAGACAAGCGCACGCAATGTGGACTTTTGCCAATATCCTCACACAACCCATCTGATCCTGTCCTCTCCTCATCCCAGATCACCAAGGTGGTGTTGAATAAAGGCTGGCGCTGTCTGGAGTGTACGGTGTGTGAAGCGTGCGGCCAGGCCACCGACCCGGGCCGTCTGCTGCTGTGTGACGACTGTGACATCAGCTACCACACCTACTGCCTGGACCCTCCGCTGCAGAATGTTCCCAAGGACAGCTGGAAGTGCAAATGGTGTGTAGCTGCCTGCTGCCTCATCTGTGCACCCCCTCAACCTCTTCCTATTATTATAACATGGTTGTGTCCCAAATGGCCCCCTATTCTCTATATAGTATATAACATCAATATTCGTAGATGTAAGTGAAAAGTCAAAGTACCAGTAACAAAACTTGATTATTTGCCGTCCCCTCACACAGAAAAACCTTTCCATTTCCTCCATGAATGATTGAGTTGTTATTTCTCAATGCCCTGTACTTAGTGTACAACCACCTGAATGTACTACTCACCTCTTCACTGACACCTGTCCTCACTCCCTCTCCTGTGCCCTCCTGCAGGTGTGTGTCCTGTACCCAGTGTGGTGCCACCTCGCCAGGCCGGAGGTGTGAGTGGCAGAATAATTACACCCAGTGCGCCCCCTGTGCCAGCCTGGCAACGTGCCCCTTCTGTCTCCAGGACTACAGCGAGGGCGAGATTGTGGTGCAGTGCCGCCAATGCGACAGGTGGGCCCCCTGCTCCTCCCCAACCAGCCAAATGTCTTTATTATTATATTATTCTAATATTATTTACATGTTAACCACCATTTCATGTGAAGTGCAGTCTGTCACATCAGAGACTTACTGCCCCTTTATGGTACCCTTAAACCCAACCCCCTTCTAGCCCTGCCCCTTTATGGCACCCTTAACCCCCTTCTCCACCTGCTTCTTTATGGTACCCTTAACCCCAACCCCCTTCCTCCTCCTGCCCCTTTATGGTACCCTTAACCCCCTGCTCCTCCTTCTTCTTTATGGTACCCTTAACCCCCTTCTCCTCCTGCCCCTTTATGGTACCCTTAACCCCCTTCTCCACCTGCTTCTTTATGGTACCCTTAACCCGCTTCTCCTCCTGCCCCTTTATAGTACCCTTAACCCCCTTCTCCTCCTGCCCCTTTATGGCACCCTTAACCCCAACCCCCTTCCTCCCCTGCCTCTTTATGGTTCCCTTAACCCCCTTCTCCTCCTGCCCCTTTATAGTACCCTTAACCCCCTTCTCCTCCTGCCCCTTTATGGTACCCTTAACCCCAACCCCCTCCCCTGCCTCTTTATGGTTCCCTTAACCCCCTTCTCCTTCTGCCCCTTTATGGTACCCTTAACCCCAACCCCCTTCCTCCCCTGCCCCTTTATGGACCCCTTAACCCCAACCCCTTCCTCCCCTGCCTATTTATGGTTCCCTTAACCCCTTCTCCTCCTGCCCCTTTATGATACCCTTAATCCCAACCCCTTCCTCCCCTGCCCCTTTATGGTACCCTTATGGTTCCCCCCCTCTCCTCCTGCTTCTTTATGGTACCCTTAACCTCAACCCCTTCCTCCCCTGCCCCTTTATGGTACCTTAACCCCTTCTCCTCCTGCCCCTTTATGGTATCCTTAACCCCCCCCTTCTCCTCCTGCCCCTTTATGGTACCCTTAAGCCCCTTCTCCTCCTGCCCCTTTATGGTACCCTTAACCCCTTCTCCTCCTGCCCCTTTATGGTACCCTTAACCCCAACCCCCTTCCACCCCTGCCCCTTTATGGAACCCTTAACCCCCTTCTCCTCCTGCCCCTTCATGGTACCCTTAACCCCCTTCTCCTCCTGCCCCTTCATGGTACCCTTAACCCCCTTCTCCTCCCTGCCCCTTCATGGTATCCTTAACCCCCTTCTCCTCCTGCCCCTTTATGGTACCCTTAACCCCCTGCTCCTCCTGCTTCTTTATGGTACCCTTAACCCCCTGCTCCTCCTGCTTCTTTATGGTACCCTTAACCCCCTTCTCCTCCTGCCCCTTTATGGTATCCTTAACCCCAACCCCTTCCTCCCCTGCCCCTTTATGATTCCCTTTACCTCCTTCTCCTCCTGCCCCTTTATGGTTCCCTTAACCCCCTTCTCCTCCAGCCCCTTTATGGTACCCTTAACCCCCTTCTCCTCCTGCCCCTTTATAGTACCCTTAACCCCCTTCTCCTCCTGCCCCTTTATAGTACCCTTAACCCGCTTCTCCTCCTGCCCCTTTATGGTACCCTTAACCCCAACCCCCTTCCACCCCTGCCCCTTTATGGAACGCTTAACCCCTGCTCCTCCTGCTTCTTTATGGTACCCTTAACCCCTTCTCCTCCTGCCCCTTTATGGTACCCTTAACCCCCTTCTCCTCCTGCCCCTTTATGGTACCCTTAACCCCAACCCCTTCTCCTCCTGCCCCTTTATGGTACCCTTAACCCCCTGCTCCTCCTGCTTCTTTATGGTACCCTTAACCCCTTCTCCTCCTGCCCCTTTATAGTACCCTTAACCCCCTTCTCCTCCCCCTTCTCCTCCTGCCCCTTTATGGTACCCTTAACCCCAACCCCCTTCCTCCCCTGCCCCTTTATGGTACCCTTAAGTTCCCCCTTCTCCTCCTGCCCCTTTATGGAACCCTTAACCCCTTCTCCTCCTGCCCCTTCATGGTACCCTTAACCCCCTTCTCCTCCTGCCCCTTTATGGTATCCTTAACCCCCTTCTCCTCCTGCCTCTTTATTGTACCCTTAACCCCCTTCTCCTCCTGCCGCTTTATGGTACCCTTAACCCCCTGCTCCTCCTGCTTCTTTAAGGTACCCTTAACCCCCTTCTCCTCCTGCCCCTTTATGGTACCCCTAACCCCAACCCCCTTCCTCCCTGCCCCTTTATGGTTCCCTTTACCTCCTTCTCCTCCTGCCCCTTTATGGTTCCCTTAACCCCCTTCTCCTCCTGCCCCTTTATGGTTCCCTTAACCCCCTTCTCCTCCTGCCCCTTTATAGTACCCTTAACCCCCTGCTCCTCCTGCCCCTTTATGATACCCTTAACCCCAACCCCTTCCTCCCCTGCCCCTTTATGGTACCCTTAACCCCCTTCCTCCTCTGCCCCTTTATGGTACCCTTAAACCCCAACCCCTTCCGCTCCTGCCCCTTTATGGTACCTTAACCCCCTTCTCCTCCTGCCCCTTTATGGTATCCTTAACCCCCTTCTCCTCCTGCCCCTTTATGGTACCCTTAACCCCCTTCTCCTGCCCCTTTATGGTACCCTTAACCCCCTTCTCCTCCTGCCCCTTTATGGTACCCTTAACCCCTGCCCCTTTATGGAACCCTTAACCCCCTTCTCCTCCTGCCCCTTCATGGTACCCTTAACCCCTTCTCCTCCTGCCCCTTCATGGTATCCTTAACCCCCTTCTCCTCTTGCCCCTTTATGGTACCCTTAACCTCCTGCTTCTTTATGGTACCCTTAACCCCCTTCTCCTCCTGCCCCTTTATGGTATCCTTAACCCCCTTAACCCCCTCCCCTGCCCCTTTATGGTTCCCTTAAACCCCTTTATGGTTCCCTTAACCCCAACCCCCTTCCTCCTCCTGCCCCTTTATGGTTCCCTTAACCCCTTTCTCCTCCTGCCCCTTTATGGTACCCTTAACCCGCTTCCTCCTCCTAACCCCTTTATGGTACCCTTAACCCCAACCCCCTTCCACCCCTGCCCCTTTATGGAACCCTTAACCCCCTTCTCCTCCTGCCCCTTTATGGTACCCTTAAACCCCTTCTCCTCCTGCCCCTTTTTGGTACCCTTAACCCCCTTCTCCTCCTGCCCCTTTATGGTACCCTTAACCCCCTTCTCCTCCTGCTTCTTTATGGTACCCTTAACCCCACCCCACTTCCTCCCCTGCCCCTTTATGGTACCCTTAACCCCAACCCCTTCCGCCCCTCCTCCTGCCCCTTTATGCCCCTGCCCCTTTATGGTACCCTTAACCCCCTTCCTTCCTCCCCCCTACTCCTCCTGCCCCTTTATGGTACCCTTAACCCCAACCCCCTTCCTCCATGCCCCTTTATGGAACCCTTAACCCCCTTCTCCTCCTGCCCCTTTATGGTACCCTTAACCCCCTTCTCCTCCTGCCCCTTTATGGTACCCTTAACCCCAACCCCCTTCCACCCCTGCCCCTTTATGGAACCCTTAACCCCCTTCTCCTCCTGCCCCTTCATGGTACCCTTAACCCCTTCTCCTCCTGCCCCTTCATGGTATCCTTAACCCCCTTCTCCTCCTGCCCCTTTATGGTACCCTTAACCTCCTGCTTCTTTATGGTACCCTTAACCCCCTTCTCCCCTGCCCCTTTATGGTTCCCTTTACCTCCTTCTCCTCCTGCCCCTTTATGGTTCCCTTAACCCCTTTCTCCTCCTGCCCCTTTATAGTACCCTTAACCTGCTTCTCCTCCTACCCCTTTATGGTACCCTTAACCCCAACCCCCTTCCACCCCTGCCCCTTTATGGAACCCTTAACCCCCTTCTCCTCCTGCCCCTTTATGGTACCCTTAAACCCCTTCTCCTCCTGCCCCTTTTTGGTACCCTTAACCCCCTTCTCCTCCTGCCCCTTTATGGTACCCTTAACCCCCTTCTCCTCCTGCTTCTTTATGGTACCCTTAACCCCACCCCACTTCCTCCCCTGCCCCTTTATGGTACCCTTAACCCCAACCCCCTTCCGCCCCTGCCCCTTTATGGTACCCTTAACCCCCTACTCCTCCTGCCCCTTTATGGTACCCTTAACCCCAACCCCCTTCCCCCATGCCCCTTTATGGAACCCTTAACCCCCTTCTCCTCCTGCCCCTTTATGGTACCCTTAAACCCCTTCTCCTCCTGCCCCTTTTTGGTACCCTTAACCCCCTTCTCCTCCTGCCCCTTTATGGTACCCTTAACCCCCTTCTCCTCCTGCTTCTTTATGGTACCCTTAACCCCACCCCACTTCCTCCCCTGCCCCTTTATGGTACCCTTAGCCCCAACCCCCTTCCGCCCCTGCCACCTTTATGGTACCCTTAACCCCCTACTCCTCCTGCCCCTTTATGGTTCCCTTAACCCCAACCCCCTTCCTCTCCTTCCCCTTTATGGTACCCTTAACCCCCTTCTCCTCCTGCCCCTTTATGGTACCCTTAAACCCCTGCTCCTCCTGCTTCTTTATGGTACCCTTAACCCCCTTCTCCTCCTGCTTCTTTACGGTACCCTTAACCTCAACCCCCTTCCTCCCCTGCCCCTTTATGGTACCTTAACCCCCTTCTCCTCCTGCCCCTTTATGGTTCCCTTAACTCCAAACCCCTTCCTCCCCTGCCCCTTCATGTTACCCTTAACCCCCTTCTCCTCCTGCCCCTTTATGGTATCCTTAACCCCCTTCCTCTCCTGCCCCTTTATGGTACCCTTAACCCCCTTCTCCTCCTGCCCCTTTATGGTACCCTTAACCCCAACCCCTTCTCCTCATGCCCCTTTATGGTACCCTTAACCCCTTTACCCCTTCCTGCCCCTTTAACCCTTAACCCCCTTCTGCCCCTTTATGGTACCCTTAACTCCAACCCCTTTTAACCCCCTCCTGCCGCTTTATGGTAACCCTTAACCCCAACCCCCTTCCTCCCCTGCCCCTTTATGGTACCCTTAACCCCCTTCTCCTCCTGCTTCTTTATGGTACCCTTAACCCCTTCTCCCCCCTTCCTCCCCTGCCCCTTTATGGTACCCTTAACCCCCTTCTCCTCCTGCCCCTTTATGGTAACCTTAACCCCAACCCCCTTCCTCCCCTGCCCCTTTATGGTTCCCTTAACCCCAACCCCAACCCCCCTTCCTCCCCTGCCCCTTTATGGTACCCTTAACCCCCTTCTCCTGCCCCTTTATGGTACCCTTAACCCCCTTCTCCTCCTGCTTCTTTATGGTACCCTTAACCCCACCCCACTTCCTCCCCTGCCCCTTTATGGTACCCTTAACCCCCTACTCCTCCTGCCCCTTTATGGTTCCCTTAACCCCAACCCCCTTCCTCTCCTTCCCCTTTATGGTACCCTTAACCCCCTTCTCCTCCTGCCCCTTTATGGTACCCTTAAACCCCTGCTCCTCCTGCTTCTTTATGGTACCCTTAACCCCCTTCTCCTCCTGCTTCTTTATGGTACCCTTAACCTCAACCCCTTCCTCCCCTGCCCCTTTATGGTACCTTAACCCCTTCTCCTCCTGCCCCTTTATGGTTCCCTTAACTCCAACCCCCCTTCCTCCCCTGCTTCCCTTCATGTTACCCTTAACCCCCCTTCTCCTCCTGCCCCTTTATGGTATCCTTAACCCCATTCCTTTCCTGCCCCTTTATGGTACCCTTAACCCCCTTCTCCTCCTGCCCCTTTATGGTACCCTTAACCCCAACCCCTTCTCCTCATGCCACTTTATGGTACCCTTAACCCCAACCCCTTCCTTAACTTGCCCCTTTATGGTACCCTTAACTCCAACCCCCTTTTCCTCCTGCCGCTTTATGGTACCCTTAGCCCCAACCCCCTTCCGCCCCTGCCCCTTTATGGTACCCTTAACCCCCTTCTCCTCCTGCTTCTTTATGGTACCCTTAATCCCAACCCCTTCCTCCCCTGCCCATTTATGGTACCCTTAACCCCCTTCTCCTCCTGCCCCTTTATGGTAACCTTAACTTCCTCCCCCCCTTTATGGTTCCCTTCCCAACCCCCTTCGTCCCCTGCCCCTTTATGGTTCCCCTTAACTCCAACCCCTTTTCCTCCTGCCCCAACCCCAACCCCTTCCTGCCCCTTTATGGTACCCTTAACCCCTTCTCCTCCTGCTTCTTTATGGTACCCTTAACCCCCCCCTTCCTCCTGCCCCTTTATGGTACCCTTAACCCCCTTCTCCTCCTGCTTCTTTATGGTACCCTTAACCCCACCCCACTTCCTCCCCTGCCCCTTTATGGTACCCTTAACCCCCTACTCCTCCTGCCCCTTTATGGTTCCCTTAACCCCAACCCCCTTCCCTCCCCTGCCCCTTTATGGTACCCTTAACCCCCTTCTCCTCCTACCCCTTTATGGTACCCTTAAACCCCTGCTCCTCCTGCTTCTTTATGGTACCCTTAACCCCCTTCTCCTCCTGCTTTTTTATGGTACCCTTAACCCCACCCCACTTCCTCCCCTGCCCCTTTATGGTACCCTTAACCCCAACCCCCTTCCTCCCCTGCCCCTTTATGGTACCCTTAACCCCCTACTCCTCCTGCCCCTTTATGGTTCCCTTAACCCCAACCCCTTCCTCTCCTTCCCCTTTATGGTACCCTTAACCCCCTTCTCCTCCTGCCCCTTTATGGTTCCCTTAACCCCCTTCTCCTCCTGCCCCTTTATGGTACCCTTAACCCCCTTCTCCTCCTACCCCTTTATGGTACCCTTAAACCCCTGCTCCTCCTGCTTCTTTATGGTACCCTTAACCCCCTTCTCCTCCTGCTTCTTTACGGTACCCTTAACCTCAACCCCCTTCCTCCCCTGCCCCTTTATGGTACCTTAACCCCCTTCTCCTCCTGCCCCTTTATGGTTCCCTTAACCCCAAACCCCTTCCTCCCCTGCCCCTTCATGTTACCCTTAACCCCCTTCTCCTCCTGCCCCTTTATGGTATCCTTAACCCCCTTCCTTTCCTGCCCCTTTATGGTACCCTTAACCCCCTTCTCCTCCTGCCCCTTTATGGTACCCTAACCCCAACCCCTTCTCCTCATGCCACTTTATGGTACCCTTAACCCCAACCCCTTCCTTAACTTGCCCCTTTATGGTACCCTTAACTCCAACCCCCTTTTCCTCCTGCCGCTTTATGGTACCCTTAGCCCCAACCCCTTCCGCCCCTGCCCCTTTATGGTACCCTTAAACCTAATAACCCCCTTCCTCCCCTGCCCCCCTTAACCCCTTCTCCTCCCCCCTTCCTCCCCTGCCCCTTTATGGTTCCCTTAACCCCAACCCCAACCCCCTTCGTCCCCTGCACCTTTATGGTACCCTTAACCCCTCTCCTCCTGCTTCTTTATGGTACCCTTAACCCCACCCCCCTTCCTCCCCTGCCCCTTTATGGTACCCTTAACTCCCTTCTCCTCCTGCCCCTTTATGGTTCCCTTAACCCCAACCCCCTTCTCCCCTGCCCCTTTATGGTACCCTTAACCCCCTCCTCCTGCCCCTTTGTGGTACCCTTAACCCCAACCCCTTCCTCCCCCTGCCTCTTTATTGTACCCTTAACCCCCTTCTCCTCCTGCCCCTTTATGGTTCCCTTAACCCCAACCCCTTCCTCCCCTGCCCCTTTATGGTACCCTTAACCCCCTTCTCCTCCTACCCCTTTATGGTACCCTTAAACCCCTGCTCCTCCTGCTTCTTTATGGTACCCTTAACCCCCCCTTCTCCTCCTGCTTCTTTATGGTACCCTTGACCCCACCCCTTCCTCCCCTGCCCCTTTATGGTACCTTAACCCCCTTCTCCTCCTGCTTCTTTACGGTACCCTTAACCTCAACCCCTTCCTCCCCTGCCCCTTTATGGTACCTTAACCCCCTTCTCCTCCTGCCCTTTATGGTTCCCTTAACCCCAACCCCTTCCTTCCCTGCCCCTTCATGTTACCCTTAACCCCCTTCTCCTCCTGCCCCTTCATGGTACCCTTAACCCCCTTCTCCTCCTGCCCCTTTATGGTACCCTTAACCCCCTTCTCCTCCTGCCCCTTTATGGTACCCTTAACCCCCTTCTCCTCTATCCCCTTTATGGTACCCTTAACCCCAACCCCTTCTCCTCATGCCCCTTTATGGTACCCTTAACCCCAACCCCTTCTCCTCCTGCCACTTTATGGTACCCTTAACCCCAACCCCTTCCTTACCTTTTCCCTTTATGGTACCCTTAACTCCAACCCCTTTTCCTCCTGCCGCTTTATGGTACCCTTAACTCCAACCCCTTCTCCTCCTGCCCCTTTATGGTTCCCTTAACCCCAACCCCTTCTTACCTTGCCCTTTTATGGTACCCTTAATATCAACCCCTTCTCCTCCTGCCCCTTTATGGTACCATTAACCCCAACCCCTTCTCCTCCTGCCCCTTTATGGTTCCCTTAACCCCAAACCCCTTCCTCCCCTGCCCCTTTATGGTACCCTTAACCCCCTTCTACTCCTGCCCCTTCATGGTATCCTTAACCCCCTTCTCCTCCTGCCCCTTTATGGTATCCTTAACCCCCTTCTCCTCCTGCCCCTTTATGGTACCCTTAACCCCCTTCTCCTCCTGACCCTTTATGGTACCCTTAACCCCCTTCCTTACCTTGCCCCTTTATGGTACCCTTAACCCCAACCCCCTTTTCCTCCTGCCGCGTTATGGTACCCTTAACTCCAACCTCCTTCTCCTCCTGCCCCTTTATGGTTCCCTTAACCCCCTTCTCCTCCTGTCCCTTTATGGTTCACTTAACCCCCTTCTCATCTTGCCACTATATAGTACCCTTAACCCCAACCCCTTCTTACCTTGCCCCTTTATGGTACCCTTAATATCAACCCCCTTCTCCTCCTGCCCCTTTATGGTACCATTAACCCCAACCCCCTTCTACTCCTGCCCCTTTATGGTACCCTTAACCCCCTTCTCCTCCTGCTTCTTTATGGTACCCTTAACCCCACCCCCTTCCTCCCCTGCCCCTTTATGGTACCCTTAACCCCTTCTCCTCCTGCCCCTTTATGGTTCCCTTAACCCCTTCTCCTCCTGCCCCTTTATGGTTCCCTTAACCTCCTCTTCCTGCCCCTTTATGGTTCCCTTAACCCCCTTCTCCTCCTGCCCCTTTATGGTTGCCTAACCCCAACCCCCTTCCACCCCTGCCCCTTTATGGTAACCTTAACCCCCTTCTCTTCCTGCCCCTTTATGGTACCCTTAACCCCAACCCCTTCCTCCCCTGCCTCTTTATGGTACCTTAACCCCCTTTCTCCTCCTGCCCCTTTATGGTACCCTTAACCCCAACCCCTTCCTCCCCTGCCCCTTTATGGTACCTTAACCCCCTTCTCCTCCTGCCCCTTCATGGTACCCTTAATCCCTTCTCCTCCTGCCCCTTTATGGTACCCTTAACCCCAACCCCCTTCTCCTCCTGCCACTTTATAGTACCCTTAAACCCCTTCTCCTCCTGCCATTTTATAGTACCCTTAAACCCCTTCTCCTCCTGCCACTTTATGGTACCATTAACCCCCTTCTCCTCCTGCCCCTTTATGGTACCCTTAACCCCCTTCTCCTGCCCCTTTATGGTACCATTAACCCCAACCCCCTTCTCCTCCTGCCCCTTTATGGTACCCTTAACCCCAACCCCGTTGTCCCTCTGTCGTAACCCCAACCTCTTCTCCCTCTTCTTCCTCTCCCATAGATGGATCCATGGTTCCTGCCAGGGTCTCCATTCGGAAGAGGATGTGGAGAAAGCAGCAGACAGCAGCTTTGACTGCACCATGTGCCGTGTCCACAAGACCTCCAAGGGTAAGGACTTCTAGCTACAGTATAGCCTTCTGAAACCTTGCTACACTATCTGAGCCTTGCAGGCTGCAGCCAATTAATCATTGGCTTTTGTGTCCCTCTTCACTGCATCAACAGCACTAGTGTCCAAGGCCAGAGACTCCATTGAGCCGGCAGCTATGACGCAAGTTGTCACAAAGGCTAAAGAAATGGGTAAGAAGAACATACTGCCTTTTGTGTTTCTAGATATTTCTTCTAGATATTTCTTGTCGATTGAGAGAAATCTTCATCTCAGAGTGGCTTTTTAACTCTTCAACTTAAAGGAAAACTCCACCCAAAAACTATCTTTTGGTATTTGTTTTATTAGTGCATGGTTGACATAGACCCAACATATTTTGCTTGTCAGCAATCAAGATCTGTAACTTTCAATATACTGAAATCATCCCTGTATGATGCAAACACAGCATCATATGATGCAAAGGTTACATATCTTGAAAACAACTTTCAATCAACTTGGATAATCCAGTACATTCATTCATTCCAGTTCATCTAGGGCCATCATACATTACCATAACCGTGTGTGTGTGTGTGCTTGTGCCTTTCAGACTTGGCGAGGACGTACACTCAGGACGGTGTGTGTCTGACGGAGTCGGGCCGGTGTCAGCTCCAGAGCCTGTCAGCCCCTGCGTCGCGGCGTAGGAAACCCAAGCCCAAGCTGAAGCTGAAGATCATCAACCAGAATAGTGTGGCAGTGCTGCAGGCCCCCCTGGACCTGCTGTCAGAACACTCCCGGGACGAGGACATGGAGGACCACAGAGGTGCCTGACTTTATATATTTTTTTTCACAATAGTTTAATGGATCTTACCCCCAGCTCAGTATACAGCAAAAACAAAACAATAAATAAGGCCCCTTTTACAAAACATATGCAGTTTAGGCATTGTCATTGATTGTCTTGAGAATGTAACCAGAGGGGCCTGACTTTAAATACAACAAGCTTGTCAGAAAACACTATGGACCAGTTTCCTGTACACACATTAACACTAGTCCTGGATTAAGAAGCACCTTTCCTCTGAAATGGCAGTAGTCCTTCACATTCTCAAATTCACATGACTCTTGACAGCAGACGAATAGGTGGTGGGTTAGAGTTGGGGGTGCACTTAATTATAAGGTAAATTCCCCAAATGGAAAATTCCAGAAGTTCAATTAGGTTAATCTCTTGAAGATGACTGGAGTTGAAATTGAATTGACCCTGGGTGCTGTTGCTTGGGGGCAGGGGGGGGGTCTGTTGGTCCAGTCTGCAGACTGCTGGGTACTTCCCCTTGTCTGTCTGCTCATCACCTCTCACTCATTCACTCACTCGCAGAGACGGACCTCTCTCTGGACTGCGAGGGGAAGTCTGACTCGAGCCCGGAGCGAGAACCAGCAGAAGACAAGTCCAAGGGGGCCGACGACAGCAAGAAGAGGAAGAGGAAGCCGTACCGGCCGGGTAGGGCACCTGATTGGAGGAGACAGCTCCTCTGGAGCGTGAAATGGTGCTGTACGTGCCGCACAGCTAGCCAAGCTCAGGGATGACAAGACAAGGCCTTGGAAGCAAAGAAAGAAAGAGGGCTCATTCCGGGGGTTATAAATGGTGTTTTCTGTAGTCTGGATTAAAGATGTTTTCTTATCTAGTGAAAAGCATTGATCCGTGCTTTATTAAACCACCAAGAAGAAGACCCACGTGTTCGTTTTCCTCCCAACACCAATTTCCAAATTGAACCGAGATCAGTAGCATTCTAATAAAAGTTCCCTATGACAATTTGGATATTTGACTTGCTAAGAACCAGCAATCTTATCTCCCCCAATTTGTTTATAAGCTTTTCACTGAACAGTTGGAGAGTATGGAGTGATTGTTAGTTGTGTTGGTTCATTGTTGAACATCTTTTTCTCAGGCATCGGTGGCTTCATGGTGCGCCAGCGGAGCCGTCCAGGTCAGGGCCCAGGCAAGGCCAAACGATCCCTGAGCAGGAAGGATTCCTCTGGCTCTGTTTCTGAACCCCCCACAGGGAAGGAGGAGGGTCAGTTTTCACACAACTCATCTACCCAAGTCCAATGCATCTTCAACTGCTTTTGCCTGAGTATCCTATTTCTACCTCTGTTGTACAAATATAAAAATGACTCCTGTTTTAATCATTGGTGCTCGTGATTTTTGTTTTCTTGTAGAATACATAAACCTAATAAACAGATTCTATATTTTTAAGGACAAGATTCTGATCCAAATGTTCTGCCCCTACTGCAGGCTGGGGAGAGGTGCTGCCTGACACCCCTTTGGAACAGACTCCCCCTGGGCTGGAGGCCCCAGAGAAGATTAAGAAACGCTATAGGAAGAAGAAAACCAAGCTAGAGGAGGCCTTTCCCACCTACCTGCAGGTCAGTCCCACATCTACATTATGACTCCGACATTTGTCTCAGGGTTTATGTGATTTGGAAGATGTCTTGTTGTTTTTACAACTGATGGGAATATGTGCAGCCATGATTTCCTTTCATAATTATAACGTTACAATCAGGCAACACAGCAATTTGGTAGGCAAAGTGTTTGGAGTAGAGGCTGTCTTGCTGCAAAAAACATCTTAGGATCCTCCATATGCAGATAAATAATTGTCTGAATAAGCTGCCAATCCAAATGTCAACCATTTTCTGTATTTAAAAATCGAGGCAACCATTCATAGATGCAGTAGCACCCTGACAGCCTGGAACGTCATGTTGCATTTACATAAAAAGTAGTTATCTCACCCAATGGGAGACCTGAGAATACAGATAATACTCGGCATACTGCCTGGCAGCAACTTAAAGATGGAAAATTGGAGACGGCAGCCCCATCTTTGTGCTTTCTTAAAGTAGGAGAGAATGCCTACAGGCGTTACCCTGAGTGGGTAGCTTTACATCCTCTACTACTCTTCCTCTCCAAATGACCTCGGTTTGGGTTGGGAATCGATGCATTACGTTTACATAAATGTTTTGTTATTTAGCAGTCTTATTCCAAGCGACTTACAATTAGTGCATTTGTCTTAAGATAGCTAGGTGAGACAACATATCACAAACGTATCAAGAACATTTTCCCTCATGTATTCATCGACAAAGTCAGTGCTAGTAGGAAAGGTTAGTGCCATTTGTTGGGTAGGGAAGGCGGTTGGGGAGGGAAGGCGGTTGGGGAGGGAAGGCGGTTGGGGAGGGAAGGCGGTTGGGGAGGGAAGGCGGTTGGGGAGGGAAGGCGGTTGGGGGCGCCGTGAGGGCCCCAACCCTCGCCGTCTCTCTCTCTCGCTCTCTCTCTCTATCTCTCTCTATCTCTCTCTCTCTCTCTCTCTCTCTCTCTCTCTCTCTCTCTATATCTCTCTCTCTCTCTATCTCTCTCTCTCTATATATATATCTCTCTCTATCTCTCTCTCTCTATATATATATATATATCTCTCTCTATATCTCTCTCTCTATTTATCTCTCTCTATATCTCTCTATTTATCTCTCTCCCTCCCTTCCTCCCTCGTCTCAAACCCTGAGCTCTATGTCAACTTGTGTTGGCCCGAAACAGATGAGATGTGAGGAGGTGCATTAAGCCATGGGCATCTGTCACTGCTGGTCTGTACTCCACAGCAGGAGGGCCAGGCCCAGAGACCAAGTAAAACCTAAAGGGCCCCGACACCCAAAACAGAGGAGGAGCACATTGGATTAATGATTTAAATGGTTAACTAGGCTTTTAATGTCCCAGCACAGTGGTTTGTCTCAGCAGTCATGTGTCCATCCGCTGGAGAGATAAGACATTGCTGATGGGGAGATAGCTACGTAGATCCATCTACACTGGTAGAGAGAGAGATTCCACTGACACGACTATTGGCAAAAGCAGCGGAAGTGTTTGCCTCAATGCGTCTCCTTGTCAACTTTGTTCTGCATAGCATATAAAAAAAGAAGAAATACAAACAGGATTTGGATCATGTTTCTGTGCCTCTTGATAAAAGGTGGGTGCCTCTTGATGCCTCTTGATAAAAGGTGGGAGATATCAAAGGTTGTCAGTTATCTTGAAGTATGGTGTGTCTATGGAGAATTGACCCATGCTTTGTTGTCTAGGAGGCGTTCTTCGGTAAGGACCTGCTGGATAAGAGCAAGCAGAGCAGGCAACAGGCGGTGGAGTCTGGCCTAATGGAGGAGGGCCAAGCAAGGGCCGGAGCCGGGCCCCAGAGGGACAGGAAGCAACCCACCACCAGCTTCCTGGACCCCTCCTCGTACCCCCTCCTCAGTGTGACCTCGGGCACGTCCAGACCCACCAGACCACCAGGACCTCGTATGTACTACACAGATACACATAGAGACACAGACACACACACACACACACACACACACATGCTCGCACGCTCACACACACACGCACTCTTTTCCATTGATCCATGCTGTGGTTCCTGACTGTCTGTCTAATTCTCATCCACAGAGCCCTCTGAAGAACCTCTAGTGGATCTGTCGGATGTTCTCAATACGGATGCAGATCTCCTGGGAATGCTGGGGAAACAGACAGGTGACTCTGGTATGTCACTGATCTCTGAGGCTGTCATCGTGGGAGGAGTTTACTGCTAGCCTGAGATGTCTTGCTGTCTGTCTTTTCAAAATGTCACTTTCTCTTGTCACATACTTTTCATAATTATTTTGGACATCTTGTGGTTTGTTTGATCTTTATTTGACGTTGTTTCAGGTGTGTTTTGTGCGTTTTTGTTTGGTTTCAGTTTGGTTTCCTTGCTCTGTCTCCACTCTGTTTTATTCACTCATCTTGGGTTCTGTTTCTGTAGGTCTTGATTTTTTCCATTTCCAGGTTGACACCTCACCTCCTCCTTTTGGTAAGGGCTCCATGGCATTAGTAGCAATAGTACATTCGCATTCATTTACCGTTTCTGTGGCAAGCTTTTTAATTAGGCTGACTTCATCGCTCGATTCTAGGAAGTTGGGACGTGTGTGTGTGAGTGTATGTGTCCGCACATTGGGGTGTGAGAGTGCTTCTTTGGGCTCATCTTTACATGCATGCTCTCATGTCAACAATAGCCTCTCACATATAAAAGGTGTCCCCATCCTTTGTTTGGTTTTTGGTTCCGTTTGTGACATTCAAGGCAAACTGACTTTAGAAACGTGAGAGTGATTCAGATTCTCACTGAAACAATCGGTCAAGGACTGGCTCTCTATTCAAACTCAGAAAATGAACAATTTAGAGGCAAACGATTTGGAGAGAATGAGAGGCCTTGGTGAGTGGCCTTCAATATAGTGATGACACCGAAGGTCTCAGTCTCTCTCGTCCCTGCTCTGTGATTGGTGGAGAATGGCTTAGCAACTCCACTGATGCCAATATGCTTCCTTTGTTCTTTCTCAGTAAATACTTAAGATTCCCTCAGTATTTATTGGATTAAATCAAAAGCATTGGTAGCTCAGTTTGCAGCAGTCGTCCTGATGTTGATTGATAGATGGATGGATGGTTGTAATGTGTTTTGAGAGGGATAGCCTTCATGAGTAATCCTGCTAAGCTAGCACCGTTATCATCTTCATTTAATTTCCACACAATGCAGATATTCCCCTTATTTTATTCAAATGAGATTCAAAGTTTATCAGCTGGACAAAGTTCTAATTCAAATTGCTGAAGGATACATGTTTTAATCTACATTATATGGAGAATAAACACAGAATCGCAGATTGGTTGCAGTATTCTTTGAAGTCCATCTACCTTGCATTGTTGTTAGTGTGTATCTTTGCTAACACGTGTGTTATTCAATGTGTGTTTTGTATGTGTCTGTGTGTGTACATATGTGTGTGTTTCCTCAGCTGGTCTGGACATTGGACCCCTGACAGACAGCTCCCCAGCGCAGTCTCAGTCCGGCCGGAGGCCACTCCGTACGCTCCCAGATGAACATCTGGACGGGATCCTCAGTCCAGAGCTGGAGATGGCTGACGGTCTGGAGATGGCTGACGGTCTGGAGATGGCTGACGGTCAGTAAGGGGCCTGGTGGTCAACACCAGGTCTTGTGCTGACATCTGTTTTTCAGAACCCACATAGACACTTCACTTCTTGGTATAGCTCTAATCCCTGAGTATCCATTTACTGAGGTAAATAATCTATTTTTCTTCTGGTTTTAGAATCGATTCTCAGCAAACTCTACAAAATACCAGGTTGGTTATTAGTAACCACTATTTTTGTAATCACTCTGTCCGTTCCTCTCCTTCAGAGAACCAGGGTTAAACATAACCGAACGTTAGTATTATAATAATAATAATAATATATGCCATTTAGCAGACGCTTTTATCCAAAGCGACTTACCTGTCTCTATCCGTTTTAACTGTGTTGTCTCTGTTGGTGCCCCCCATAGAGCTGGAGGGGAAGGACGTGGAGGACCTGTTCACTGCCGTCCTGAGCCCCAGCCATCCACCACAGCTGCCTCACCCCCACGGCCCACCTGGAGCCAGCCTGACACACCCACATGCTGGTATGATACCTATATTGATCCTGTAGCAGTTACTGGCAGTCTTTCGCTTTTATCTGAATATTTTATCAGACCTATGTGACCAGCTGGGTCTTCAGGGTACCACAAAACAGCCCACTGAGATAAAGCCTAGGCATTAGCTCTGGGAGCCAATGCAAGTATTCAGGTCTCAGGTGAGGTTGCTTGTCACGTGAGCATGGTTTGCCCAAAGTAATGCAAAGATATAATAATTTGTTTTTCCATACAGGGAATGCCATGTTTCCACGGATGCCAATGATAAACGGGCTGATGGGACCTAACCAACGATTCCCTCTGAATCCGACCCATTCCGGAGCAGAATCATGTATCCCAGATAACTTCTCCCCCCTCCACCGCATGCCTTTCACTGACAATCCAAGGTACTAACTGCAAAACTTACCTTGACCTGGAAAGCACTCTCTCTATCCACATAATGATCTGACAAACAAACTGTAATGAATGCAATGTCATACATGCCGGATTAGTATTTGAAGGTATCTGCCTAACATTTACATTTGAGTCATTTAGCAGACGCTCTTATCCAGAGCAACTTACAGTTAGTGCATTCATCTTAAGATAGATAGGTGGGACAACCACATATCTCAGTCATAGTAAGTACACAGTATGTAGCATAACTACACGATTCAAACACCTCAAATTGCAAGCATTGCTAGTGACTCAGTTACTGGAGGAAGCGTGTGCTCTAGCAAACAATGAAAATGATAACTACATGTTTTTTTGTACAGTACCAGTCAAAAGTGTGGACACCCCTACTCATTCAAGGGTTTTTCATTATTTCGACTATTTTTTACATTGTAGAATAATAGTGAAGACATCAAAACCATGAAATAACACATATACAAAAAAGTGTTCAACAAATCAAAAATAGATGTTATATTCTTCACCCATTGCCCTGATGACAGCTACTGTATGCACACTCTTGGCATTCCTTCACTCTGCGGTCCAACTCATCACAAACCATCCCAATTGGGTTGAGGTCGGGTGATTGTAGAGGCCAGGTCATCTGATGCAGCACTCCATCATTATCCTTATTGGTCAAATAGCCCCCACACACATCCTGGAGGTGTGTTTTGGGTCATTGTCCTGTTGAAAAACAGATGATAGTCCCAACAAGAACCAACCTGATGGGATGGCATATCGCTGCAGAATGCTGTGGTAGCCATGCTGGTTAAGTGTGCCTTGAATTCTAAATAAATCACAGACCGTTTCAGTTCCTCCATGCTTTACGTTGGGAACCACACATGCAGAGACTATCCGTTCATCCACACCGCGTCTCACAAAGACACGCTGGATGGAATCAAAAATCGCAAATTTGGGCTCATCAGACCAAAGGACAGATTTCCATTGCTAATGTCCATTGCTCGTGTTTCTTAGCCCAAGCAAGTCTCTTCTTCTTATTGGAGTCCTTTAGTAGTGGTTTCTTTGCAGCAATCGACCATGAAGGCCTGATTCATACAGTCTCCTCTGAACAGTTGATGTTGAGATGTGTCTGTTACTTGAACTCTGTGAAGCATTTATTTGGGGTTTCAAAGTTCTTGACATTTTCCACATTGACTGACCTTCATGTCTTAGTTATTATGGACTGTCGTTTCTCTTTGCTTATATATTTAGTGGAACACTGTTTTGGTTACTTACATGATTCCATATGTACTATTTAATAGTTGTGATTTCTTCACTATTATTCTACAATGTAGAATAAAGAAAAACCCTTGAATGATTTGGTGTGTCCAAACTTTTGACTGGTCCTGTATATTTCTCAAATTTGTATGCTTGTGTCCTTCCTATAGGGACAGGAAGTTTAATCAGATGGCCAGAGAGGCAGTGGGTTCGTGGCAGGGGGCTCCTGGCCCTGTCCACAGTGGACCAGGCCCCACCCCTCTTCCTGGTGCTGAGGGGGGCGAGGCGGAGGCCATGTCCAATGCCCAGAGGAGCACACTGAAGTGGGAGAAGGAGGAGACTCTGGGGGAACTAGCCACTGTGGCCCCTGTCCTCTACACCAATGTCAACTTCCCCAGCCTCAAGGATGAGTTCCCAGGTGTGTGTGTCACAGTCACATCTTTGTGCATATCCAGCCATTACCATGACTTAATTTACAATTGAAGATGGTATGAGAATTGAAGGTGATATCAGATGTCCTTCTTGAGCTGCAAGCATGTTGTTGGTCTAATATTTAAAAGAATATTGTCACTTTAGACTGGTCTACAAGAGTCAAACAGATTGCAAAGCTGTGGAGGAAAGCAAGTTCGCAAGACAGGGCCCCGTATGTGGTAAGATGCCTTTAATTCTGCTTAGATTACATTGTCCCCAGTAGACATCCATTGGAAATGTGAGAATCCCAAATAATTTAGTCTGATCTGGTATTTTTTTATGAGTCAGACTAAAAGTATTAAATCATTTTTTGAAAAAGCCAGTGCTATTTCAAATCCAGCAGTTCACAGATGACCCTATTAACAGAAGAACCACAGTTCTCAGCGTTAACCTCACACAGAACCTGTAATTACGTTCAGGAGAAGTCATTTTATCTGGCAGAAGCCATGTTTTAAGGACATGCACTTGATAAAAAAAATCTACTGAATAAAACAAACTAGTAATAGTCTCCTAAGGTTTCCATGGCACCAACTGAAATGATTTATTCTGTTTGTGTCTGCGCGCGTGTGTGTGTCTGCGACTGATTTTGCTCTGCAGCAAAAAGCGAGGGACAACAGGGCTGCTCTGCGCATCAACAAGGTTCAGATGTCCAACGAGAGTCTGAAGAGGCAGCAGTCGCAGCAGCTGCCGCTGTCCCAGCTGCCCCCGGCCTCACTGCAGCCTCCCGACGAGGTGTTTGACCCCAACATACCGCTAGACACAGACTTGCTCTTTAAGGACCCTTTGAAACCCAAAGAGTCAGAGCATGAGCAAGAGTGGAAGTTTAGACAGGTAAGGTTGTATTCAGAGAGGTGAGGTAATAGTGTGTGCAGGCAGGTTAGTATGCTAGTGTGTGTGAGAAGCAACCAGTTCAGATGCAGTTTAGGAAGTCTTCTCCCCCTTCCAAAAAAAAACAAACACAGTAGTTAAATAGTCTCCTTGTTGGTCTTTTGGGATTTAGGGTGCTAAGCAAACATGCATTGCTTGTTCAGGTTACTATTTGAAAGACTAAAACATGTTTTGCCCTTTCATCCTGTTCCTACAACAGCAAATGAGACAGAAAAGCAGGCAGCAAGCCAAGATCGAAGCTACCCAGAAGCTGGAGCAGGTGAAGAATGAGCAGCTGCAGCAGCAGCAACAGCAGTCAGGCAGCCAGTCGGAGGGAGACGGTAACAACAGCGGCAACCAGAGTCCTTCCTCCCAGCACGGCAGCAACGGCAGCATGTCCCCCATGCAGCACAGCACCGGGGGGAAAGAGGGCTTCCTCCAACGTCAACTCCCAGTGACGCCCACCTCGGGGCCCCCTGAAGATGTGTTCCTGCGGCCCCCTCCTCCCCCTCCTTCAGGGGGGTCCTCTCAGCCCCAGTCGCCCCAGGTGTTCTCCCCTGGCTCATCCAGCTCCAGACCCTCCTCTCCCTGGGACCCCTATGCCAAGATGGTAGGGACCCCCAGACCTCCAACTCTGGGGCCCAGCGCGTGTCGCAGGATGTCCATGGAGTCTGGCAAGTCTCCCACCTCTTTGATGGAGCAACAGGACAGAGGGAGGCTCACGTCTCCGGCTCATGAGGCTTTCGGCTCCCCCACGTCTATGAGTAGGGAGATGGATCCCTATGCCAAGCCCCCTGACACCCCCAGGCCTGTTTCTGGGGACATTGACCCCTTCCTAAAGCCTATGTGCCCACCCAGAGTCAACCAGGGTCCCCAGGGAAGGCCCCTGATAGGCTCTCCAGTGCGTGGAGACCCTTACTCTAGACCCATGATCCGCCAAGAGGCCTACCAACGGATGGCTCAAAACAGGATGATCCTGTCAGACCCTTACTCCAGACCTCTGTTAGCTCCCATCCCGGGGAGCAACGAGCAGGGCTCAGTCACTCAGTCTTTGTTCAAGACCCCCATGCCTCCACCCCAGGCCCAGGACCCCTTCAACAGACCAATGCCTCATCCCCCAGACCGGTTCTCTCAGCAGGGAGACCCCTACGCTCAGGCCCCTCTGACCCCTCGACCTCATGATAGCTTCACCAGTCCACCGAGGATGGCCCAGCACCATACCCAGGGCAACCCCTTCCCCCAGCCCGGCCCAATGGCACAGTTACCCAACCGAAACCCTTACGCCCATGCTCCCTCTACTCCAAGGCCCGACCACTTCACATATGACCCCTTTGCCCAATCCCCAGGACCCTCATCAGACCCCTATGCTCAGATGCCAGGTACCCCTAGACCTATGAATGACCTTATCAGCCAACTTCCTGGAAACAGACCATTCTTTGAGTCTGGCTATGCTCGACCTCCAGGCACTCCTCGTCCAAACGACAACTACAGTCAATCCTCTGACCCTTATTCCCAGCAGCCCAACACCCCCTCGCCCTGGTATGAACCATTTTCACCACCCTCACCCACACCCCCAGCCCCCCGGTCAGAGGATGTCCCCCGGGCACTCCATGGATCCCTACACACAGCAACCTGGTACCCCTCGGCCCCCCAGGTTCTCAAAGTCCCCAGGCAACCAGAGACTAGCCCCCATGGATCCCTACGCTAGTCAACCTGGAACACCCAGGCCTTTGAGTGGTGACATGTTCTCCCAGACCCCCAGGCCTATGCTGAATGACCCGTACGCCCAGACTTCAAGCACCCCGCAGCCAGGGATGGGGTCTGACAGGCTGAGTAGACTGCAGGGGCAGAGGCCTGGTCCCATGGGGAACCAGGATCCCTTCTCCCCTCCTCAAAACGTTAGGCTCCAAGATGCTCCCTTTCCACACCCTGGGTCGCAGACACCAAAGCATCACGGTGGGATAGCCGATGAGGGATTTTCTCCATCGCCGTCCAGACGGCCCAACCAGACGCCTATCCATGATCCTTACGAGCAGGCGCCCATGACCCCACGTCCACAGCCAGCAGACAGACCAGATATGAAGGAGCAGCAAGGCCAGGACCCTGGAGGACAGCTGCAAAACCCCTCCCAGATGCCTGGAACCCCCTCTGAGGTTCAGAGTGTTTCTCTGGCCGACAGTGAGGAGAGACTCAAACAGGTAGGACTGACGCTATTTAAACTGCTCTTATCTTCATTTAAAGTATTATCTTCCAGATAAATTTCACCCGTTTCAGTATTCACTTAAATTAACATTTGTAACCCTTGCAAGCTTGAAGCCACAGTGATTAATAGCTAATACATTTCTATCACTTTTTTTTCAATCAAATATTCAGTAGAGTTCTGGCATGAAACATGAATTATCTAGTTGGAGGTCTGACAGTTCGTGTTGTTTTATTTAGCGTCAACGCATCCGAGAGCTGATCCTGAAGCAGCAGCAGCAGAGGAGTGCCATCCGCCAGGAGAACGCTGGTATCATGGCCCCTGGTCCTGGGACACCTCGGCCCTGGCCGCACGAGGGACACGGACAACAGGGCGAGATGTTCAGCCGGCCCCCTCCACCTTACCCTGGGCCGGGCCCCATGAGCGGACCAATGAGGTTCCCTGGATCTGGACTCTTCCCAGGGGATCAGCGAGGCCCTTTCCCTAATGAGGGTCAGTTCCCCATAGGACAATACTCGGGTGATCCTAATATCAGACATCAGGGGCCAAGGTTTGTAACTGATATTACTGTCCTTACAGACTTAATAAATAAGACCTTATTTTTTGTATGAAAAAACAGAGTCATTCTAGATTGAATGTTTCGGAGGTAACTCGGCACTGGAATATGTGTTGAAATGTATTTTTTCTTTCGATTGCTCAGGTTTGCATTTCCACCTGGTGGACCGGGACCTCATGGTAGCCAGGAGTTCTTCCCCAGAGGCCCTCACCCCATGCAGGACATCCATCCGGGGATGAGACGCTCCATGTCTGTAGATATGGCCAAGTCCATGGGGGGCAACCCTATGGGGCTCCCCCAGCATTTCCCTCCTAGTGGTGTGCCAATGCAACAGCACAACATTATGGGCCAGCCTTTCATCGAGCTGAGACACAGAGCCCCTGACAGCAGGCTTCGTCTCCCTTTCGGGTCCTCCGGCATGCAAGGGAACAACATGGATCCCGACCTCCAGCCCCAGAGGCCTCCTGGTTTCATGGGAGGGCTTGAATTCCGGTTGCCTCCAAACCAAGGCCCCAGGATGATGATGGAGTCAATGGGGGACCAGCAGATGAGCCAAGGCCAGCTGTCCTCTAACATTGAGAACCTCCACCAGCATCAGCAGGCCCAGATGCAAGGGGGAGCCATGCTAAGGCAAGCCCAGCTAATGAGGTCCATGAGCCAGCCTGCTTCGAACGAGACCCAGGGTATGTCAGCTTCCATGATGATACCTGGGCCTTCTGCTGGGAAGAGTGATGGTCAGGGAGGAGTCTCCATGACTAACAACAATGACGGAGTGGACGACAAACTGGACACAGACGAATCGGCCGTCAAAGACCTGGAAGATGTTGAGGTGAAAGACCTAGTCGATGCCGATCTGGACAACCTAAATCTGGATCCGGAAGAAGACGGCAAAGACCTAGACCTAGAGACCAATGACCTGCACCTGGACGACTTCCTGACGTCGGGGAAGTTCGACATCATTGCGTACACGGACCCCGACCTGGACGACGTCAAGAAGGACTTGTTCAATGAAGAACTGGACCTTAATGACCCCATGGAAGACCACAGCGACGCCTGTGACTTCCAGAAGGCCTTGTCTGAGAAGAGGAGTTCTAGCTGTGGCGGTGCTGCATCTTCCTTCTCCAATTTGACGTCTGGAATGGGGAAGTCAGAGGGAATGGCCAAGAAGACAGCTGATGTGAAACAGGAAGTGAACTGCCGCCAGAGCTCCGCCTCCTCCCTGCCTTTCGAGTATAAGATCAAAATGGAGGACAAAGACAACCTGTCTCAGACGTCCAATGAGAGGACAGAGCAACAAGCAGACGGAAACACTAACAAGCAATCAGGAGTGCTCTCTGCCTCCACGCCAGTACTCTCTAGCTTACTAATCAAGCAGCAACCAGAGGACTCCACCTGTGACAATCAAGGCAGTGGTAACTCTATGACACAGCCAAACCAAGACACTCAGAAGAACTCTGGACTTAGTATGGGATCTCAAACCATGGATCCAACTAACAGGGGAGAAGAAGAAGGAGAAGCATCCATGTCTACCTTTGAGATGGACCAGAGTGGGTTGACCCCGGCTCAGCAGGCCCTGTTGGCCCAGACATTGGGCCAGGCGGGGCCAGGGGGGCACAGACCCCTGCTGCTGGAGGAGCAGCCCCTCCTCCTACAGGACCTGCTGGACCAGGAGAGGCAGGAGCAGCAGCAGCAGAGGCAGATGCAGGCCATGATCAGACAACGCTCCTCTAGTGACTCTTTTTTTCCCAACATTGGTAACTAGACATTTTTTGTTTAGGTTAAATGCTTTATGCCAGTTCAAACGAGTTATTCATTTTCACATCGATATGAGTCGTAAACAGTATAAATGTCAGTGATATGCATAGAGGAATTTGTGTCTTATGTAATGGGCAAGTTGCTGACCACACTTTTTTTTGTCTGCAGATTTTGACGCCATCACTGACCCTATAATGAAAGCAAAGATGGTCGCTCTGAAAGGCATCAACAAAGTCATGGTTCAAAACAACATGGGGATGACACCAATTGTTATAAACAGGTTTCAACCTGGTCCTGCGGCACCATGTCCTGAAAGCACCCCTGTTCCTCCACAGGCCGTTGGACAGGTAACTGAAACACTTTACCAAGTCAGCTCTCTTAAGTCGTCTTTCATACACAAAGCATACTAGGAAAACACAAATTATAACATCAATTTATTGTTTGTTTATTTCAAAACCAGGATGGAAAGCTGACACCCTCAGTGACAAGGCCCAATCCTCCCAATTTTGGACCAGGTTTTGTCAGTAAGTTCACCTCTGTTAACATTCACAATCGTCAGTAAATGTATCCTTTTGATTTATGAGCCATAGTTCAATAATGGTTTAAATCTGTAAAAAGAAAATCTGACTCCCCCTCAGATTTTCTTGGCTCTACCAGGCTTAGCCCAAAATGCTTTTGTAATAAATATTGTTAATGTACATAAGTACTATGAAAACTCACTCTGTCGCTTCCCTCAGACAATGCTCAGAGGACTCAGTACGAGGAGTGGCTCCAGGAGACCCAGCAGCTGCTCCAAATGCAGCAGAAGTTTCTGGAGGAGAAGATCGGCGCCCACAGAAAGTCCAAGAAGGCCCTGTGTGCCAAGCAGAGGACGGCCAAGAAGGCTGGAAGGGAGTTCCCTGAGGAGGACGCAGAGCAACTCAAACACTTGACGGAGCAGCAGGGTGTAGTGCAGAAACAGCTGGAGCAGGTACGTAAATGTCACTTTCTTCATCAGTACTATACCACTGTCTTACCATAACACTAGGCTATGCCCTCAATTCAACCCTCAAACTGCCCTTGCTTGGAACTAAGTTTTGAGACCAGACCAAAATGTTGACTTTTATTCCTTCAGTTGACCAAACATCCTTTCAAAGCTCCTTGTAATTGTCATAATTATGTATGGAATTATGTCAATACACATGTTGAATTGTTATTGTCTGTCTTGCCAGCTGTTTGTCCATGTTCTTATGTAATATATATTTTTGGTTCTTGTCCTTTCAGATCCGGAAGCAGCAGAAAGAGCATGCTGACCTGATCGAGGAGTATGGTGTGAAGCAGCAGCAGGGTGGCAGTGGCATGCCTCCCACTGTGATGCCAGCAGCAGTGCCAGGAATGCCACCAATACAAGGCGGCCCTGCTGGTATTGTACCAAGTGGGCCTCCAATGAACCACCCATCTATGAACCATATGGTGCAGCAGATGCCAATCCATCCAGGCCAGCCAAACGCCCCCCCAAAACGAATGCCCTTGCCCAACGCACCAGCAGGCTGGCATCCTGGAGCTCCCATGCCCATGGGCGGACCCAATATGCCCCCTCAGGTTCCCATGGGAAACCCAGCTCAGCAGCCTCAACTGCCCATGGGCAACCTCCCACAGCAGCCCCCACAGATTCCCCAGCAGATTCCTCCCCAAATGCCCCAGCAGATTCCTCCCCAAATGCCCCAGCAGATTCCTCCCCAAATGACCCAGCAGATGCCTCCCCAAATGCCCCAGCAGATGCCTCCCCAAATGCCCCAGGAGATGCCTCCCCAAATGCCCCAGCAGATGCCCATGGAAAACCAGCCTCAGCCTCAACCCGGAGGGGTCAAACCCCCACAGGGCTCCGGTTTGAAGTTTGACGACAACAACCCGTTTAGTGAGGGCTTCCAGGAGAGAGAGCGTCGGGAGAGGCTGAGAGAGCAGCAGGAGAGGCAGAGGGTCCAACTAATGCAGGAAGTAGAACGTCAGCATGCCCTAAAACAACGCATGGAGATGGAACAGCAAGGCATGCTGGGGCCTGACGGGGGAAACATGGTGCCTCTCTCTCAGATGCCGTTCTTCAATGCTGAGCTGCCCCAGGACTTCATGCAGCAGTTAGGACCGATGTTCCCTCTGCAGCAGCCCATGCAGCCAGGGATGGGCTCTCCTCCCGGGGCTTTCATACAAGGTGGAGACCGGAGGGCCATAATGGGTAATGGGATGATTCCTCAGGACATGGGACCTGGTTTTGGGCCTGATAACATGGTACTACAGGGTAACTTCGCCCAGGGTCCACACAGACCCCGGAGGTTCAGCGGACCAGGCGTGATGCCACAGATGCCCGGGGAAGGCCCTCCATTTGGGATCGGCAACTCCACCACGCCCCTGCCTTCCAACTTCCCCGGCTCGGGTCAGTCTCTGATCCAGCTCTACTCCAACATCATCCCGGATGAGAATGGCAAGAAGAAAAGAAACAGGAAGAAGAAGAAAGACAATGACGATGCAGATTCTGTGAAAACGCCGTCCACGCCGCGCTCTGACCTGACTGCCCCTCTGACACCCTGCCGGTCAGACACATCCTCCACACCCACCAGGAACAACACCCACCTTTTCGGGGACCAAGACCTTTCCAGGTCCCCCTTACTTGGCTCCTCCACCTCTACCCCCAGCCATAGCCACTCAGAGCTGGAGAGGCAGCTCTCTGGAGGGCTGGGTGGAGGGCTGGGTGGTGTTGGGCAGCCTGTAGGGATGGGTAGCCTCCCATCAGACATCTCCCTAGCCAGGGCCCAAGCTCTGGAGCAGGAGCGCATCCTCAGCAACATTAAGCTGGAGCAGACTGAGAGCACTGAGTGCCACGGACCCAGAGATGGCACCTCCTCGCACATGGGCTCAGGGATGGGCACGGTGAAGGAGGAGGGTGGAGCTGCAGTACAGAGCCCCTCCCACGGCGGGGGAGCAAAAGGGGAATCTGGGAGTAACAACGAGCTCCTCAAACACCTGTTGAAGAACAGGCAGACGCCTCTTAATGGACCAGGGCTTCCCCACCAACGGTCAGACAAGAGCCTGAGGTCTGAGGAAGAGGAGGCGGATGCAGACTGCAAGGCTCTGCTGCTAAGGCAGAGCTCCATGGACAGCAACGGGGTGAGTCTGGTAGATGAGGCACGGCAGTGGAGGTGGTGAAGGCTCATTGTAACAGTTGGGATGGAATAAATGGAACGATCCAGTTCCATTAATTACAATAAGTCTATCCTCAGATTTCTCCCTCCACCAGCCTCCATTGAGTCACAGTGACCGCTAGCTTGCTATGTAGGTAGATGAGCAGCCAGTGTGAGTCACAGCCAAGCCAAGTAGGCTCTGAGTCTGGTTCAGTGAATCAGTCCAATGGGTTGCTGCCTGTGACAAACTGCTGTGAGTCATAGTAGGAGGCAGTAGTTTAGGCTGAGTCGTGATCCATGAAATGGTCTCTCAGATCTTCTCCTGCTAAAAAATAATGGTGGTGTTGGTGGAAATACCCAAAAGGCTTAAGAGTTGTGAATTGTAAAAGTTATTTATGAACAGCGTATCATGTCATGTTTTTTTTATAGAGATATTTTTGTGATTGCCGATAAACGAGACACTGCTTTCTTACCAGTGTCTCTATGACAATTGACACAGTACTCATCTACCTCCTCCCAGGCATATTCAGACGGACAGCTCTCTGGCCTTCCAGAGTTCCCAGGACCACTGCTCACAGGACAGGAGAAGAGGAAAGGCAGGAACAAGAGGAACCCCAAAGGAGGAGAGAGGCCCGCCTCTCGTTACAAGAAGAGGAAGAAAGAAGGGGAGGAGAAGCAACTGGTGCACTCCAGCACTGATACACTAATGACCCAGCTCAAACAGGTAGGGAGTAGACTTAAACATCACACATCTCTTATAGGCATAGTCACATTAACCATACCTACACATACATATTACCTCAATTAGTCCGACTAACCGCTGCCTGTATATAGCCTCGCTACTGTTATAGCCTCGCTACTGTTATAGCCTCGCTACTGTATATAGCCTCTCTACTGTATATAGCCTCTCTACTGTATATAGCCTCTTTACTGTATATAGCCTCGCTACTGTTATATATAGCCTCGCTACTGTTATATATAGCCTCGCTACTGTTATAGCCTCGCTACTGTTATAGCCTCGCTACTGTATATAGCCTCTCTACTGTATATAGCCTCTCTACTGTATATAGCCTCGCTACTGTTATAGCCTCGCTACTGTTATAGCCTCGCTACTGTATATAGCCTCTCTATTGTATATAGCCTCTCTACTGTATATAGCCTCTCTACTGTATATAGCCTCTCTACTGTATATAGCCTCTCTACTGTATATAGCCTCGCTACTGTTATAGCCTCGCTACTGTTATAGCCTCGCTACTGTTATAGCCTCGCTACTGTATATAGCCTCTCTACTGTATATAGCCTCTCTACTGTATATAGTCTCTCTACTGTATATAGCCTCTCTACTGTATATAGCCTCGCTACTGTTATAGCCTCACTACTGTTTATATATTGTTTATTATTTCCATATTTATCTTTTGTTTTCTTAATACCTATGTTTTACTTAAAAATTACGCTGTTGGTTAGGGCCTATAAGTAAGCATTTCACTGTAAGGTCTACTACATTTGTTACATTTACTCATCTCACACTAAGGGGAGCTAAATGGGGAGCTAAATGATCCCTTCAGAGATGTTTCCTTCCACAGCTCTGTCTTTAACAGCGCTGTGATGCATCGACCACAGAGCTAGCTAATTACAGATAGGACGGTGCCCCGGGTGTGTGTATGCTGATACCATTACATGCATCATAGCCACATTACTGCTGTGTTAATGGACTACCAAATGAAGCTGCTAGGTTTGACAGTTATACACCCAGGCATTACTGGTGGTTATTATGGAGAAGAATGGGACATATTATAACCCCCCCCCCCCCATATACAGTAGCGAGGCTATATACAGTAGAGAAGCTATATACAGTAGCGAGGCTATATACAGTAGAGGCTATATGTAGTAGAGAGGCTATATACAGGCATTACTGGTGGTTATTATGGAGAAGAATGGGACATATTATAACCCCCCCCCCCCCATGGTGCTCTTCATTGATTAAATCTGTATGCAGCCGCATCACTTCATAAATGGCTTTAGTTAATTGCGATAGAAACTACACAGTTTGATTGCATACCGGTATTCAGTTTGATGGCATGGAGCCATGATATGGTCTCCTGGAGGGCAGGGGGACCATATAAAAATGATGTAAATTGAAACAAATGGTATCCTACCCTACTGGGTGCTGCTACACCATACAGTCTGCATATCACTGATAAATGAGACAGAAATAATATTGTTTTTCTCACCAAACGTTATTATCAAACAGTCAACCAGCTCTTTTATTACAATTTACGTGCTGTTTTGTTGAAGTTTAAATTACTGTCTTTTTGATAAGTAATTGCTGTCTTCGTTTCCTTCCTATGTGGGAAGGATAATTGTAGAAAATGAATTGAATGGGAAATCTAGACTTTCCAAACACGCTTCAATTTGAAATACCCAGTAATCGCTGTAATCAATAAACAAGGATAAATTACCCACAGACTTCCACTAAACACATAGCCGCCACAGCGGAGTTGAAGATGTGAATAATACCCCAAGTATGTTCTTTTGACTTGGTGCTATTTGTGTTCATACAGTGAGCTCCAAATTGGGACAGTGACAAATGTTTTGTTGTTTTGGCTCTGTACTCCTGCATTGGATTTGAAATGTTGCAATGACTGAGGTTAACGTGCAAACTGTCAGGTATAATTTGGGGGTATTTTCATCTATATCTTGTGAACCGTTTAGAAATTACAGCACTTTTTGTACAGTGTCCCTCCATTTCAGGCGACCAAAATTATTGGGACAAATTCACTTGTGTATCAACGTAGTCAAAAGTTTAGTATTTGGTACCATATTCCTAGCACGCAATGATTACATCAATCTTTGGACTATACACACTTGTTGGTTGCATTTGCTATTTGTTTTGGTTGTGTTTTAGTATATTTTGTGCCCAATTTTATTGTAAATAAGAATATAATATATTTCTAAACACATCTACATTAATGTATATGCTACCATGATTACGCATACAGTACCAGTCAAACGTTTGGACACACCTACTCATTCAAGGGTTTTTCTTTATCTTTGCTATTTTATACATTGTAGAATAATAGTGAAGGATTCAACACTATAAAATAACACATATGGAATCATGTAGTAACCAAAAAAAGTGTTCATCAAATCAAAATATATTTTATATTTTTCATTCTTCAAAGTAGCCACCCTTTTCCTTGATGACAGCTTTGCACACTCTTGGCATTCTCTCAACCAGTTTCACCTGAAATGCTTTTTCAACAGTCTTGAAGGAGTTCCCACACATGCTCAGCACTTGTTGGCTGCTTTTCCTTCACTCTGCGGTCATCACAAACCATCTCAATTGGGTTGAGGTCAGGTGATTGTGGAGGCCTGGTCATCTGATGCAGCACCCCATCACTCTCCTTCTTGGTCAAATAGCCCTTAAATAGCCTGGAGGTGTGTTTTGGATCATTGTCCCGTTGAAAAACAAATGATAGTCCCATTAAGCTCAAACCTGATGGAATTGCGAATTGCTGCAGAATGGTGTGGTACCCGTGCTGGATAAGTGTGCCTTGAATTCTAAATAAATCACAGCCAGTGTCACCAGCAAAGCACCATCAAACCACCTCCTCCATGCTTCACAGTGGGAACCACACATGCAGAGATCATCCGTTCACCTACTCTGTGTCTCATAAAGACATGGCGGTTGGAACCAAAAATCTCAGATTTGGACTCATCAGACCAAAGGACAGGTTTCCACTGTTCTAATGTTCATTGCTTGTGTTTCTTAGCCCAATAAAGTCTCCTCTTCTTATTGGTGTTCTTTAGTAGTGGTTTCTTTGTAGCAATTTGACAATGAAGTCCTGATTCACCAATTTCCTCTTGAACTCTGTGAAGCATTTATTTGTGCTGCTGTTGCTGAAGGCTGGTAATTCTCATTAACTTATCCTCTGCAGCAGAGGTAACTCTGGGTCTTCCTTTCCTGTGGCGGAAGAAACTTCCAAAGTTCTTTACATTTTCCACATTGACTGACCTTCATAATGGTCTTTTACCAAATAGGGCTTTCTTCTGTAGCTCAGTTGGTAGAGCATGGCGCTTGTAATGCCAGGGTAGTGGGTTCGATCCCCGGGACCACCCATACGTAGAATGTATGCACACATGACTGTAAGTCGCTTTGGATAAAAGCGTCTGCTAAATGGCATATATTATATATTATTATTAGTATACCACCACTACCTTGTCACAAACTCTTTAAGAAGGAAATACATTCCACAAATGAACTTTTAACAAGGCACACCTGTTAATTGAAATGCATTCCAGGTGACTACCTCATGAAGCTGGTTAAGAGAATGCCAAGAGTGTGCAAAACTGTATCAAAGCAAAGGGTGGCTACTTTGACGAATCTCAAATATAAAAATATATTTTGATTTGATGAACACTTTTTTTGGTTACTACATGATTCCATATGTGTTATTTCATGTCTTCACTATTATTCTACAATGTAGAAAATAGTAAAAATTCAAGAAAAACCCTGGAATGAGTCTGTGTCCAAACTTTTGACTGGTACTGTAGTCCTGAATTAATTGTGAATAATGATGAGTGTGAAAGTTACAGACAAAATAATATCGTGCCCCTCTCCCAAATGCTAACCTCATCTGTTATCGTAATGGTAAAAGGATAGCATGTCTTGGGGGTGTGATATTTGCGCGTCTAACTTTCTCACTCATTATTATTCACGATTGATTCATTCAGGACTATCTATCCATAATCGTGGTGGCATCCACATTAATATAGATGTGTTTAGCAACATATTCAATTATTATTTACAATAAACTCCAAAATGACACAATACATTATTTACCATTATTTTCTATTGGGCACAAAATAATCTGAAACACAACCAAAACAAACAACAAATGAATCGAAGTTTGTAAAGTCAAAAGCTTGATGTAATCTATTGCGTGCCCTTGTAGGAATATGGGACCAAATACTAAACTTTAATGCATATAAGTGAATTTGTAAGTCGCTCTGGATAAGAGCGTCTGCTAAATGACTTAAATGTAAAATGTAAATGTAAATTTGTCCCACTTTTGGTCCCCAAAATGGGGGACTTGTACAAAAAATACTCTAATTTCAAAAACAGTTCACACGATATGGATTAAAATACCCTCAAATTTAAATTGACAGTCTGCACTTTAACCTCATAATCATTTTATCATTTCAAATCCAAAGTACTGGAGTAGAGTCAAAACTACAACAAAAATGTTCACTCTCCCAATACTTTTGGAGCTCACTCTATATCTGAGGTAATTATGGAAGTTGGCAGGCAGTTTTACACCACCAAGGAACATTCCTCACTTCACATATAGTTCTATCATCATTAGCACATTCAACCTCTCGCCTTTCTTCTCCCCTGGCTGTAACTCTTCCCTAGGTCATTACTGGAAATAAGAATGTTGTCATATTCTCTGGTCAAATATTAAAGGGTTAAATAGATAAATAAATATGCGTAACCTAGAACCTAATATGTTCTCTCCATCTCCCTTCCTCTCTCTCGTCCTACAGCAGTTGTCCCTTCTGCCCCTCATGGAGCCCCTGATAGGGATGAACTTTTCTCACTTTGCCCCCTACGGGAGCGGCCAGCTGAACGGTGAGAACCTCCTGTCTGGGACATTTGGCAGTGGCTCTCTGGATGGAGTCTCTGACTACTACTCCCAGCTCACCTACAAGGTGAGGCCTCACCTCCAACTGGAGTTTATTTTGTTCTTTAAAAGAAAAATCCTACTTATCTCGTATTTGTATTTAAAAGAGACAGACTTTGAATGAGCTAGGGAGAGATGGAGGGATCCCACACAAACATGTACTGCATACTGTGTGCGCAGAAGGTGCTGGCAGCTCAGTCCTGTGTAGCTCAGTTGGTAGAGCATGGCGCTTGTAACGCCAGGGTAGTGGGTTCGATCCCCGGGACCACCCATACGTAGAATGTATGCACACATGACTGTAAGTCGCTTTGGATAAAAGCGTCTGCTAAATGGCATATATTATTATATTATATTATTACCCCCTAGACCAGCCCCAGGCACAAGACACTTTAATTAAGATGAAGTTGAATGATGCCTTTGGTGCCTTTGAAGCAGTGATTTGTGGTTGCAAGAGACGACTATGATACAATATTATATATCCCCTGTTGTAGTATGTTGACATGTATTCCTTGGCTTGTTTCTTCAAAGCAGAACAATCTGAGCAACCCCCCCACCCCGCCGGCTTCACTCCCTCCGACTCCTCCACCTGTAAACCGACAGAAGATGATCAACGGCTTTGCCACTACAGAGGAGCTAGCCAGCAAAGCTGCTGCCATGGGTGAGCACTGGGGAGGGTTCAGAGGTTACAGGTGACCAGGGATTATTGGTAGATTAGTTCCAGCTTGCTGAATCTCTGAAGATGTTTTTTTAACCTCAAAATAATGTATCATACACAGCATTCTGAAATGTGTTGAGAAGGTTATGCTGTTTTGAAAGTTCATAACCTTTCCCCAACCCCTATTGAGAAAATGGCCATGAAAGTTTTTGCAACAATTTCCAACTGTAGTGTCATGCTGTTAGGTCCAATCTTAATGTCTCATTCATATGTTCCTCTTCTATGTAGTGTCCAAAAATCTGGTCTCCAAGCCGCTCCACGTCCCATTCAGGACCGAGGAGGACCTGCTGGCCCGAGCCATTGCTCAGGGACCTAAAACTGTGGACGTGCCAGCCTCCCTTCCCACGCCCCCTCACAACAACCAGGAGGAACTCAGGTAAGTAAGGCCTTTGCTCCCCATAACAGGGCAATCAGGAGTATGGTTGCAAATTACAGTAATTTCCCCCAAATGCTCAGGTTTTCCAGAAATCCCGCCCTCAAGATTCCCGGAATCAATAGGGAATTAGCAGAAAATCTGCAATCCTCCTACCAGGGTTTCTGGAAAATCTGGTAATTTCAGCAAAATTACCAGAATTTTGCAATCCTAATTAAGGGGGATGTCTTTGGTTATGCTTTACATCTTAAAGATGCCGTATTACTTTCTAAACCTGTCATTGTGATTACAGTGTATTCTGTAAATACTTGGCCGCACAATCATTTTCCCTACTGGGACAAAGATTCATTTGAATTGCACTTCATAGACAGGGCAGTGGACACTTTGTATACTAATATCTGTCTAAAAACATGCATTCTCCTTGATCTGGGTACTCGGACGAGGCTGTAGATACATGTAGTGAGCTCCAAGTATTGGGACAATGGCATTTTTGTTGTTGTTTTGGCTGTGTATACAGCTCTTTAGATTTGAAATGAGGTTAAAGTGCATATTCATAGCGCGCAATGATTACCTTTTATTTTTATTTAAGTTTTTTTAACCTTTATTTGACTAGGCAAGTCAGTTAAGAACAAATTATTATTTACAATGACAGCCTACCACGGACAAACCTTAACCCGGACGATGCTGAGCCAATTGTGTGCCGCACTATGAGACTCCCAATCACGGCCTGTTGTGATACAGCCTGGAATCAAACCAGGGCCTGTAGTGATGCCTCTAGCACTGAGATGCAGTGCCTTAGACCACTGCGCCATTCATGAAGCTTGTGACTCAACAAAATTTGTTGGATGCATTTGCTGTTTGTTTTGGTTGTGTTTTAGATTATTTTGTAGCCAATAGAAATGAATGGTAAATAATGTGTTGTGAGATTTTGGAGTCACTTTTATTGTAAATAAGAATATAATATGTTTTTAAACACTTATATGAATGTGGATGCTATCATGATTAAGGTTACTCCTGAATGAATCTTGAATAATGATGGGTGAGAAAGTTACAAACGCACAAATATCATACCCCCAAGACATGCTAACCTCTCACCATTATAATTATAATAACATGGGAGGTTAACATTTTTTGGGGGGTATGATATTTAAGCCTAATTTATCACTCATTATTCACAATTAATTCAGGATTATCCGTAATCATGGTAGCATCCACTGTCCCAATACCTTTGGGGCTCACTGTATATGATTCAAGCTTTCAGACAGACCACAACAATTTCTACATAATGTTCTTAGATTTGGGAACTCTGATCGAGACAATTTACAGTTGTGAACGCAATTATATTTGTGTGAAAATAGCCTATTTGTCTAAAAACAGTTATTTTCCTGTATGTACTCAGACTAGGTTGTAGATATACCATACAATCTTTCACAGACTCCAAAACAATCTCAACACAATGTTCTCAGTTTAGGGAAGCCTGGGATATGAATGTATGCACACATGACTAAGTCGCTTTGGATAAAAGCGTCTGCTAAATGGCATTTATTATTATTATTATTATTATATGCAATGTTATTTTTTGTGAAAAATAGGTTGACCAACATTGCTGTTTTGATACATACTAATGTTATATAATGTTTCTCTCAACCCCCTCCCCCTCTGTCACAGTAACAGGCTTGGACAGGAGCATTGTAAGGACCGGGACACACCAGATAGTTTTGTCCCCTCCTCGTCCCCAGAAAGTGTGGTTGGCGTGGAGATAAGCCGTTACCCAGACCTGTCATTGGTGAAGGAGGAGCCCCTCTCCCCCGTCCTCCCCATGCTCCCCACACCCTGGGGGAAAGGTAAATAAATAAGGTTACACTTTATTTTAACATAATAAACCATTTATAAGCCATTTACAAAAGGATTGCACACCATTTAGGATTAGGGTTCAATACTGCTCACTAGATTAGGGACTGCGAAATTACTTTATGATCAAATCACATTTTATTTGTCACATGCACAAATACAACAGGTGTCGACCTTACCGGGAAATGCCTACTTACAAGCTCTTAACCTTCCGGTTACTCGTCCAACGCTCTAACCACTAGGCTACCCTGCAGCCCCCTGCCGCTCTCTGGGATATGTGGGATGGTCCCTCCTGGCCAAAAGCCAGGGAAAATGCAGAGCGCCAAATTCAAATAAATTACCATAAAAACCAAACTTTCATTAAATCACACATGCAAATTAAAGCTACACTTGTTGTGAATCCAGCCAACATGTCAGATTTCAAAAAGGCTTTTTGGCGAAAGCAAATGATGCTATTATCTGAGTAAGCACCTCCGTAAACAAAAGAGAGAAAAGCATATTTCAACCCTGCAGGCGTGACACAAAATGCAGAAATAAAAATATAATTCATGCCTTTTGACAAGCTTCTTTTGTTGGCACTCAAATATGTCCCATAAACATCACAAATTGTCCTTTTGTTCGAGTAATTCCGTCGATATATATCCAAAATGTCAATTTATTTGGCGCGTTTGATCCATAAAAACACAGGTTCCAGCTTGAGCAACGTGACTACAAAATATCTCAAAAGTTACCTGTAAACTTTGCCAAAACATTTCAAACTACTTTTTTAATACAACTTTAGGTATTTTTTTACGTAAATAATCGATAAAATTGAAGACGGGTGATCTGTGTTCAATACAGGAGGAAAACAAACTGTAGCTAGCTTTCTGGTCACGCGCCTCTATCAAACAGTACACTTGAAGTTACCCTCGTTCTGAACAGTGCTACTTCTTCATTACACAAAGGAAAAAACTCAACCAATTTCTAAAGGCTGGTGACATCCAGTGGAAGCGGTAGGAACTGCAAGAAGGTCCCTTAGAAATCTGGATGTTGTTTTCTATCCAAATTGACTAATAATATGCATATCTTATCTTCTGGGGAGTATCAGGCAGTTGAATTTGGGCATGCATTTCATCCGGATGTGAAAATACTGCCCCCTGTCACCAAGAAGTTAACCAACAATGCAGTTCAAGAAATAGAGTTAAGATAATATATACTAAACAATCTAAACTAAAGAATAACAATAACCAGGCTATATACAGTGGGTACCGAGTCAATGTGTAGGGGTACAGGTTAGTCAAGGTAATTTAGGGGTAAAGTGACTATGCATAGATAATAAACAATGAATAACATAATTTTGTTTTTTACTTGGAAGGGGGGGGGGGGGTTGTCAATGTACATAGTCCGGGTGGCCATTTGATTAATTGTTCAGCAGTCTTATGCTTTGGGGGTAGAAGCTGTTAAGGAGCCTTTTGGACCTAGTCTTGGTGCTCCGGTACCGCTTGCGTGCTGTAGCAGAGAGAACAGTCTATGACTTGGGTGACTGGAGTCTCTGATCATTTTTTGGACCTTCCTCTGATGGCAGGAAGCTTGGCCCCAGTGATGTAATGGGCCGTACGCACTACCCTCTGTAGCGCCTTACGGTCAGGATGCTCTCGATGGTGCAGCTGCTTTGAGGATCTAGGGACCCATGCCAAATCTTTTCAGTCTCCTGAGGGGGAAGAGGCGTTGTCGTGCCCTCTTCACAACTGTCTTGGTGTGGTTTTCTCCATGATGGTGATGTGGACACCAAGAAACTTCACTATCTCGACCCACTCCACTACCACCCTGTCGATGTGAATGGGGGCGTGTTCGTCCCTCCTTTTCCTGTAGTCCACGATCAGCTCCTTTGTCTTCCTCACGTTGAGGGAGAGGCTGTTGTCCTGGGGACCACACTGACAGGTCTCTGACCTCCACCCTATAGGCTGGCTCATCGTTGTCCGTGATCAGACCGACCACTATTGTGTTGTCAGCAAACTTAATGAGTCGTGCTTGGCCACGCAGTCATGGGTGAACAGGGAGTGCAGGAGGGGACTAAGCACGTACCCCTGAGGGGCCCCCATGTTGAGGATCAGCGTGGAAGATGTATTGTTTTTCCTACACTTACCACCTGGGGGTGGCCTGTCAGGAAGGATCCAGTTGCAGATGGAGGTGTTTAGTCCCAGGGTCCTGGCTTAGTGATGAGCTTTGTGGGCACTATGGTGTTGAACGCTGAGCAGGTAGTCAATTAACAGCATTCTCACATAGATGTTAATTTTGTCCAGGTTGGAAACTGCTGTGTGGAGTGCGATTGAGATGATGTCATCTATGGATTTTTTTTTTTCACCTTTATTTAACCAGGTAGGCTAGTTGAGAACAAGTTCTCATTTGCAACTGCGACCTGGCCAAGATAAAGCATAGCAGTGTGAACAGACAACACAGAGTTACACATGGAATAAACAATTAACAAGTCAATAACACAGTAGAAAAAAATGGGCAGTCTATATACAATGTGTGCAAAAGGCATGAGGAGGTAGGCGAATAATACAATTTTGCAGATTAACACTGGAGTGATAAGTGATCAGATGGTCATGTACAGGTAGAGATATTGGTGTGCAAAAGAGCAGAAAAATAAATAAATAAAAACAGTATAAAAACAGTATGGGAATGAGGTAGGTGAAAATGGGTGGGCTATTTTCCTATAGACTATGTACAGCTGCAGCATTCGGGTTAGCTGCTCGGATAGCTGATGTTTGAAGTTGGTGAGGGAGATAAAAGTCTCCAACTTCAGCGATTTTTGCAATTCGTTCCAGTCACAGGCAGCAGAGTACTGGAACGAAAGGCGGCCAAATGATGTGTTGGCTTTAGGGATGATCAGTGAGATACACCTGCTGGAGCGCGTGCTACGGATGGGTGTTGCCATCGTGACCAGTGAACTGAGATAAGGCGGAGCTTTACCTAGCATGGACTTGTAGATGACCTGGAGCCAGTGGGTCTGGCGACGAATATGTAGTGAGGGCCAGCCGACTAGAGCATACAAGTTGCAGTGGTGGGTGGTATAAGGTGCTTTAGTGACAAAACTGATGGCACTGTGATAGACTGCATCCAGTTTGCTGAGTAGAGTGTTGGAAGCCATTTTGTAGATGACATCGCCGAAGTCGAGGATCGGTAGGATAGTCAGTTTTACTAGGGTAAGCTTGGCAGCGTGAGTGAGGGAGGCTTTGTTGCGGAATAGAAAGCCGACTCTTGATTTGATTTTCGATTGGAGATGTTTGATGTGGGTCTGGAAGGAGAGTTTGCAGTCTAGCCAGACACCTAGGTACTTATAGATGTCCACATATTCAAGGTCGGAACCATCCAGGGTGGTGATGCTAGTCGGGCATGCGGGTGCAGGCAGCGATCGGTTGAAAAGCATGCATTTGGTTTTACTCGCGTCTAAGAGCAGTTGGAGGCCACGGAAGGAGTGCTGTATGGCATTGAAGCTCGTTTGGAGGTTAGATAGCACAGTGTCCAATGACGGGCCGAAAGTATATAGAATGGTGTCATCTGCGTAGAGGTGGATCAGGGAATCGCCCGCAGCAAGAGCAACATCATTGATATATACAGAGAAAAGAGTCGGCCCGAGAATTGAACCCTGTGGCACCCCCATAGAGACTGCCAGAGGACCGGACAGCATGCCCTCCGATTTGACACACTGAACTCTGTCTGCAAAGTAATTGGTGAACCAGGCAAGGCAGTCATCCGAAAAACCGAGGCTGTTGAGTCTGCCGATAAGAATATGGTGATTGACAGAGTCGAAAGCCTTGGCGAGGTCGATGAAGACGGCTGCACAGTACTGTCTTTTATCGATGGCGGTTATGATATCGTTTAGTACCTTGAGTGTGGCTGAGGTGCACCCGTGACCGGCTCGGAAACCAGATTGCACAGCGGAGAAGGTACGGTGGGATTCGAGATGGTCAGTGACCTGTTTGTTGACTTGGCTTTCGAAGACCTTAGATAGGCAGGGCAGGATGGATATAGGTCTGTAACAGTTTGGGTCCAGGGTGTCTCCCCCTTTGAAGAGGGGGATGACTGCGGCAGCTTTCCAATCCTTGGGGATCTCAGACGATATGAAAGAGAGGTTGAACAGGCTGGTAATAGGGGTTGCGAAAATAGCGGCAGATAGTTTCAGAAATAGCGGGTCCAGATTGTCAAGCCCAGCTGATTTGTACGGGTCCGGGTTTTGCAGCTCTTTCAGAACATCTGCTATCTGGATTTGGGTAAAGGAGAACCTGGAGAGGCTTGGGTGAGGAGCTACGGGGGGGGCGGAGCTGTTGGCCGAGGTTGGAGTAGCCAGGCGGAAGGCATGGCCAGCCGTTGAGAAGTGCTTATTGAAGTTTTCGATAATCATGGATTTATCGGTGGAGACCGTGTTTCCTAGCCTCAGTGCAGTGGGCAGCTGGGAGGAGGTGCTCTTGTTCTCCATGGACTTCACAGTGTCCCAGAACTTTTTGGAGTTGGAGCTACAGGATGCAAACTTCTGCCTGAAGAAGCTGGCCTTAGCTTTCCTGACTGACTGCGTGTATTGGTTCCTGACTTCCCTGAACAGTTGCATATCACGGGGGCTATTCGATGCTATTGCAGTCCGCCACAGGATGTTTTTGTGCTGGTCGAGGGCAGTCAGGTCTGGAGTGAACCAAGGGCTGTATCTATTCTTGGTTCTGCATTTTTTGAACGGAGCATGCTTATCTAAAATGGTGAGGAAGTTACTTTTAAAGAATGACCATGCATCCTCAACTGACGGGATGAGGTCAATGTCCTTCCAGGATACCCGGGCCAGGTCGATTAGAAAGGCCTGCTCACAGAAGTGTTTTAGGGAGCGTTTGACAGTGATGAGGGTGGTCGTTTGACTGCGGCTCCGTGGCGGATACAGGCGATGAGGCAGTGATCGCTGAGATCCTGGTTGAAGACAGCAGAGGTATATTTGGAGGGCCAGTTGGTCAGGATGACGTCTATGAGGGTGCCCTTGTTTACAGAGTTAGGGTTGTACCTGGTGGGTTCTTTGATGATTTGAGTGAGATTGAGGGCATCTAGCTTAGATTGTAGGACTGCTGGGGTGTTAAGCATATCCCAGTTTAGGTCACCTAACAGAACGAACTCTGAAGCTAGATGGGGGGCGATCAATTCACAAATGGTGTCCAGGGCACAGCTGGGAGCTGAGGGGGTCGGTAGCAGGCGGCAACAGTGAGAGACTTGTTTCTGGAGAGAGTAATTTTCAAAATTAGTAGTTCAAACTGTTTGGGTATGGACCTGGAAAGTATGACATTACTTTGCAGGCTATCTCTGCAGTAGACTGCGACTCCGCCCCCTTTGGCAGTTCTATCTTGACGGAAGATGTTATATTTGGGTATGGAAATCTCTGAATTTTTGGTGGCCTTCCTGAGCCAGGATTCAGACACGGCAAGGACATCAGGGTTAGCAGAGTGTGCTAAAGCAGTGAGTAAAACAAACTTAGGGAGGAGGCTTCTGATGTTGACATGCATAAAACCAAGACTTTTTCGATCACAGAAGTCAACAAATGAGGGTACCTGGGGACATGCGGGGCCTGGGTTTACCTCCACATCACCCGCGGAACAGTCACTGAAGTCACTGATCTGTTGGGGTGGTATGCGAATTGTAGTGGGTCTTTGGTTTCCGGGATGATGGTGTTGATGTGAGCCATGACCAGACTTTCAAAGCACTTCATGGCTACAGACGTGAGTGCTACGGAGCAGTAGGTTACCATCGCTTTCTTGGGCACAGGGACTATGGTGGTCTGCTTGAAACATGTAGGTGTTACAGACTCGGTCAAGGAGAGGTTGAAAATGTCAGTGAAGACCCTTGCCAGTTTGTCCGCGCATGCGTGATCACGCTGTCGTCCGGAACAGCTGGTGCTTGTTGCTTGCCTCGAAGCGAGGATAAAAGGCATTTAGCTCGTTTGGTAGGCTCATGTCACTGGGCAGCTCACAGCTGTGTTTCTATTTGTAGTCCATAATAGTTTGTAAGCCCTGCCACAGACGAGCGTCAGAGCCGGTGTAGTAGGTATTGACGCTTTGCCTGTTTGATAACGGGATTTCTTATAAGTGTCCGGATTAGTGTCCCGCTCCTTGAATGCGGCAGCTCTAGCCTTTGGCTCGGTGCGGATGTTGCCTGTAATCCTTGGCTTCTGGTTGGAATATGGTCACTGGGGATGACGTCTTCGATGCACTTTTCTAAAGACTGTTGACATCTAGTGGAAGGCATAGGAACTGCAAATTGAGTCCTAAATCAATGGATTCTGTAATGGAATTGAATACAAAACTACAAAACCAACAAAAAAAACTACTTCCTGAATGGATTTTTCTCAGGTTTTCACCTGCCAAATCAGTTCTGTTATACTCACAGACACAATTTTAACAGTTTTGGAAACTTTAGAGTGTTTTCTATCCAAATCCACCAGTTATATGCATATCATATCTTCTGGGCCCGAGTAGCAGGCCGTTTAATTTGGGCATGCTTTTCATCCAAAATTCCAAATGCTGCCCCCTACCCTAGAGAAGTAAATATGAATATACACAGCCTTGGTCATTTGTTTAAACTGGTAATAAATGATCAACTGTAAACAGAGATGTGCCTTTCTCACTACTATCGGCACATCAACATCAATCAAATTATATTTATAAAGCCCTTTTACACCAACACTGTCACAAACTGCTTTACAATATCAATGAAAGCAGTAAGTATTAATCCTCCTTTAAAATATTATTCCTAATGTCTCTATTTCTCTTCCTGTAGGATCAGAGGTTAGGCTGAAGACTGAGCTCAAGACTGAGCCCTATGGGATGTTCTTTGGCTCCCATTTTGGCCCGCCGTCTAACGACACTAAACCAGGCCTGGTGTCTGTAGCCATCACTCTGAGACCAGCGGCTGCTGAGGTGAGTATTTCTGTTCTTTTGGCTTCACTTCCCCCTGCTTTCATAGAAGATCAGCAGGGAGGAAATGGTCTAGGTCCTTTTTTAATGTTTGTTGGTTATTGTTGGTAGCTTATTCCCCTTTTTCCCATAAACGTTTCACCTCAGTCATTTCACTACTGGTCGAATATGTACCGATTAAAACATCACCAGGCTTAATTGTAGGAGTTGAAGCCAATTCTTTGCTCTCTCTGTACTGTGCATGTGCCAGTGGCTTGATTGGCAATATCTACAACATACATTTTAATGTTGTGTTTTTGTTCTCAGAACATCACAGGTGTGGTAGCTGCCATCTCAGAACTGCTGTGTGTGAAGATCCCCAGCAGCTATGAGGTGAGCAGCACCCCGGGCCCAGAGAGGGGGCCCCTGGCCATGCTCAGCGGCCTGAGGGTGGGGCCCCAAGGAGGCCTGGTGCACCGGCCGGGGGCCCCCATGATGTATCCGGGCCGTGCTGGTGCTGGAGACATGGGGGGCCCTCACGGAGCCCCAGGCCAGCTCATCAGGCCTGGGGGAGGAGGACCACAACAGAGGATGATGATGCAACAGCAGCAGGGACATCCACAGCAGCACATCCGCTTCCATCCTGATGGACCAGGTGAGAGACTGAGCTACATCCCTGCACCTTATCGCCCCCTTATGTCGAAATACAGACATAACATGGGAGGTGTTTCTGCTCTTGTGTGCTTGTCTTGAAATGAGACACTGCTGAAATTCATGTCCATCCAAACCTGTTTGTTTGTTAGTTTTCCAACTTACTTTTCTGAAATTAATCATGTCTGTCTTCAAGCACGACACCACGGTACCTTTTAGAAATGTGCATGGCAACAGAATATATATAATATATATTTACCTTTATTTAACCAGGAAAAGCCCATTGAGACAGTCGATTTTGCAAGGAAGACCTGGCCAAGAAGGCAGCAGCAATCAATACGACATCAGATTTAAAACATGCACAACAATATAATTCGGCCTACAAGAAACATTTACAATCCTCGTCATTGTTTCCCCCCTCGTTGTCCATTTTCATAATTAGCCCCTTTTAACAATGTTTACAAATGGTCTGTTTCTTCAGCCAAAGAATCATTATCCTTCTGTCAGGGGTCTAAAGGCTGTGTGTGTCTGGCCCACCAGGTAATGATTGGGATACGTATTGATCACACAGCGATACACACAACTAATGAAACTGAGTATTCCTCCTCCCTGTGCCCGACCTCACTCGTACACACACACACTTGCGTATCGCTGCTGTCAAAGTGTCAGACCACAGGCCTAATGAATGTGGTCAGTTAGCTCATCAGTGGGGTAAAGATATAGGATATTCCTCTCAATTATCTAGTGTTAATTGTCATGGGGTCTTATAACAAGGAGGTTGTTTATCTTTAAACCGATTTCTTGTTGTTCTAAGACAATTGCATCATGGCCAGCTATGGTCCTCGCAAAACTAGAACCAAATAAATACTATGATCTTCACTAAATCTAATCCATAGAAGAGTCCTTAGGAGGAAGGATTGTTGACATATATTTGACATTTGGATCTTAAAGCATAATTGAGAAATAGTGAATAGTTAGAATATGTGTGACACAATGTTTAATCTGTACGTGCTACAAAACAAAAGTTGGTGTCATATGAAGCTTTACCGCTTTCTCTGTGACATGAGTAGTATTTTGATGCCATTAGCACATTTCTTATATACATTTATGAATCTTGAAAAATATAAACATTCATTTGGAAAATATACAATTTTTGATTTGGCTAATTTGTCAATATATTGTTGAACATAATATACTCTACGGACATATTGAAGTTCCAGGGTGGGACAAGAACTGCCTTTAAAACGTTGTAAAAATCAGGCGTTGGAAATGGTGATTTGGTCCAAAACAAGACTGCAGCAGAGCTCCACTCATTTATTTGAAGTAATAAACCTAGCAGCAGTACTGCACTGGCCTGTTATGCATCTACCATAGTTGGAGGAGCTGTGTCACAGAGAGCTGTCTGTGTGTTTCAGGTCCAGCTGCAGTCAGAGGCCCTCATCAGAAGACCCCCGGCAGCCCAGGCTCCAAGCCCCAGTGGTGCTGCCACTGTAAGGTGGTGGTGCTGGGAAATGGAGTCCGCAAGTCCATCAAAGACCTTCCAGTACACAAACAGGTAACGTAACGCCAGAGCTTTCATGTAGTCAATTACTACATGTTTATCAGGCTGAACTCATACATTACAAAGACTGTTATCTATAGGTCAACACTTAGTGATACGTTGATATTTTGATCTTGCGGCCCATGTTAGACAGTCGTGTCTATATCTATCTATTAGTCCACATGTTCTGTCAATACAGATTGATCAATTACCTTGTTGTGATGTTGCCCAACCAAGCCATGATCTAAATGGGTTGATTTACTATCTTCTTGGCCAACCAACCAACCCAGTAAAAGCCCTTCTCTCAATCAGTCAGTCAGCCGTGGATTACTGTTTTTAGTCTGTTTCTCCAGGGGGCAGGAGAGTACAGACGGGTCATGACCAGAGGCTCAGACCTCACTTCATATGATGGATTAATCCACATTATGCCTTTGGGGGTGCACACACACACACAGACACACACACACAGACACACACATACTTCCGTACATGTCCGTACACACACGTACTATAGAGCCTCTAATTATGCTAATCCCCCCCATTGGAGTGAAATCCATATCGGTGCAATTAGTGGTTTAAGCGGTAGCATGCCCTCCAACTGAAGTCTGGGGAGTTCACAAATGGTTAAACCCTGATTCATTTGAATATTGGAGCTGTTTGATTATTGAATAAACTCTTTTAGCATTGATCAAGGTTTCTGAATGGGCATCGATTTGGCCTTTGATATCTCAGTGAGCTCCCTCGCTACATCTCCTAACATGCCTGGCTTCCCTCTTCTTCAGGAACAAGAAGGATTGTTGCGTTCCGAGGGGAACTTGGTCTTCTGCAGCCACAGCTGCTTCCTCCTCTACTCTGCTTCCTCCTCCTCCTCTTCCTCCTCATCGCAGGCCAGAACCACTACAGACTCAAAGGTTTGTCCTACTAAGAATGTCCTACCAATACCGACCAATTCAAAAACAGTGGGGCAAAAAAGTATTTAGTCAGCCACCAATTGTGCAAGTTCTCCCACTTAAAAAGATGAGAGAGGCCTGTAATTTTCATCATAGGAACACTTCAACTATGACAGACAAAATGAAGAAAAAAAAATCCAGAAAATCACATTGTAGGATTTGTAATTAATTTATTTGCAAATTATGGTGGAAAATAAGTATTTGGTCAATAACAAAAGTTTATCTCAATACTTTGTCATTGCCAACAAAGGGTATATAACAGAGGTCAAACGTTTTCTGTAAGTCTTCACAAGGTTTTCACACACACTTGCTGGTATTTTGGCCCATTCCTCCATGCAGATCTCCTCTAGAACAGTGATGTTTTGGGGCTGTTGCTGGGTAACACAGACTTTCAACTCCCTCCAAAAAATCTTCTATGGGGTTGAGATGTGGAGACTGGCTAGGCCACTCCAGGACCTTGAAATGCTTCTTATGAATCCACTCCTTCGTTGCCCGGGCGGTGTGTTTGGGATCATTGTCATGCTGAAAGACCCAGCCATGTTTCATCTTCAATGCCCTTGCTGATGGAAGGAGGTTTTCACTCATAATGTCACGATACATGGCCCCATTCATTCTTTCCTTTACACGGATCAGTCGTCCTTGTCCCTTTGCAGAAAAACAACCCCAAAGCATGATGTTTCCACCCCCATGCTTCACAGTAGGTATGGTGTTCTTTGGATGCAACTCAGAATTCTTTGTCCTCCAAACACGACGAGTTGAGTTTTTACCAAAAAGTTATATTTTGGATTCATCTGACCATATGACATTCTTCCAATCTTCTGGATCATCCAAATGCTCTCTAGCAAACTTCAGACGGGCCTGGACATGTACTGGCTTAAGCAGGGGGACACGTCTGGCACTGCAGGATTTGAGTCCCTGGCGGCGTAGTGTGTTACTGATGCTAGGCTTTGTTACTTTGGTCCCAGCTCTCTGCAGGTCATTCACTAAGTCCCCCCGTGTGGTTCTGGGATTTTTGCGTTCATTTTGAACCCATGGGGTGAGATTTTGCGTGGAGCCCCAGATCGAGTGAGATTATCAGTGGTCTTGTATGTCTTCCATTTCCTAATAATTGCTCCCACAGTTGATTTCTTCAAACCAAGCTGCTTACCTATTGCAGATTCCGTCTTCCCAGCCTGGTGCAGGTCTACAATTTTGTTTCTGGTGTCCTTTGACAGCTCTTTGGTCTTGGCCATAGTGGAGTTTGGAGTGTGACTGTTTGAGGTTGTGGACAGGTGTCTTTTATACTGATAACAAGTTCAAACAGGTGCCATTAATACAGGTAACGAGTGGAGGACAGAGGAGCCTCTTAAAGAAGAAGTTACAGGTCTGTGAGAGCCAGAAATCTTGCTTGTTTGTAGGTGACCAAATACTTATTTTCCACCATAATTTGCAAATAAATTCAATTTAAAAAAAAAATCTCTCATTTTGTCTGTCATAGTTGAAGTGTACCTATAATGAAAATTACAGGCCTCTCTCGTCTTTTTAAGTGGGAGAACTTGCACAATTGGTGGCTGACTAAATACTTTTTTGTCCCACTGTACATGAGGCCCTTTGGTGTGCACAAGAATCAAAGGCATGTAAAGGTGTTGAAGATTGCATAATATGTCAAGTGAAAGCTGTGTTGAATCTTCTTCGTGCATCTTCAAAGCTGTGCCTAGAATGAATGAATGAATTGAAATGTGCAGGTCATCATTACATTATTGTCTTCTGCAGGACATGGTAGCCCTCCTGTCTCCAGACTCGGACCAGAAAGTGAGCCTGTCTAAAGCCCTCCACCAGTACAGCAACAACATGTCCTCTCTGGATGTCCACTGTCTGGCCCAGCTCCAGCTCAAGCAGTCCCCTCCCTCCACCTCACCCATCCCCTTCCCCCCAGCCAGTGACACCCCAAAGACCCCTAAGACAGAGGCCAAGTCAGACACCATCAAAGTGACGGTGAAGCTGAAGGCGCGGGGCCCCAGGGCTCAACAGGAGGGCTGGCACCAGGGGAAGAGACACAAGGGTCTCCATTGGAGGAAGTGGACAGTGCAGGTGGTGGTGCCCAGAGGAAGCTCCCAGCTCCCTGATGAGGACCAGATAGATGAGCTGCTGAGGAAGCTGGGAGCGTCTCTCCGCCCCGGGGCCAGTCTCAGGGACCAGCGCCGCTGCTGCTTCTGTCACCAGCTGGGGGATGGGGTCACCGATGGCCCTGCCCGACTCCTCAGCCTGGACCTGGATGTGTGGGTGCACCTCAACTGTGCCCTCTGGTCAACCGAGGTAGGTAGCCCAGAGGATAGAGAGGTGGACTGCTGGTTTCAGATCATTACTACCATCCACTACAATCATGCCCCTTCTTTTATTAAAGTTCTATTGTGTTGTATATCTATTATTAACGTTGTTTTGATGTATAGGTGTATGAGACGCAGTCAGGCGCTCTGATCAATGTAGAGCTGGCGCTGAGGCGGGGTTCGGCGGTCCGCTGTGCCTTCTGCCAGCAGATGGGCGCCACCAGCGGCTGCCACCGCCTGCGCTGCACCAACATCTACCACTTCACCTGCGCCCTGCAGGCACACTGCATCTTCTTCAAGGACAAGACCATGCTGTGCCACGCCCACCGACCCAGAGGCTCCACCCACGGTGGCTCTGGCCACGTCCTGGAGCACGAGCTGCGCTGCTTCGCTGTGTTCCGTCGTGTCTACATCCAGAGGGACGAGGTGAGGCAGATGGCCAGCGCCGTACAGCAGCCTGAGCTGGGCTACACCTTCAGAGTGGGCAGCCTGGTGCTTTATGCCGTGGGTCAGATCACCCCGTCCCAGGTGGCCGCCTTCCACTCGGCCACAGCCATCTTCCCCGTGGGCTACGAGGCCTGCCGCATCTACTGGAGCATGCGCCATGGCAACCGTCGCTGCCGCTACCTGTGCTCCGTAGAGGAGAGGGAGGAGCAGCCGGAGTTCAGCATCCGCGTCATTGAGCAGGGATACAAGGACCTGGTCCTCACTGACTCCACCGCCAAAGGTGGGCTGGGATGGATTTGTCTTAGGCCAAGCTTTAGATTAGGCTTGTCTAGTGAAGGTGGGCTAGCTAGATTGGTTTTATGACATGCTTAGTTAGCCTTGTTTTGGCTGTAGCCTCTGCTGTTTATGTATCTGGGTTAGCTTAGACTAGGCTTGTTTCTAGTTCATTTTCCCTTTCAGATTCTCTTTTACGACAATAAATGTGTTCTGTAGGAGTCCCTATAATATATAATCTATTACCCTGCTGTTTCCTGTCCGTCCATCAGGAGTGTGGGATAAGGTCCTGGTTCCGGTGGCTGACAGGAGAACTGAAATAGGAACTTTGAAACTCTTCCCCGTCTATCTGAAAGGAGAGGACCTGTTTGGGCTCACCGTTTCTGCAGTTACCAAGATCACTGAATCGGTTTGTATCTGTTTTTAGTTATATTAAAACAATTTAGATTTAGATTAAATGATCAATGTTCAAATGGCGCTATAGGTGTCTGTAGCTACCTATTTAGGTAAACGACTCTTAAAATCCCCACACCATACTGTATTGTAGACACTGAAGTAAGGAGTGTTCCAGTCTCATTTCCCTATGCTGTTGGTTGTGTTCCAGCTCCCAGGGATAGAGGCCTGTGACAGGTATACCTTCCGTTACGGCCGTAACCCTCTGATGGAGCTGCCCCTGATCTTTAACCCCTCCGGCAGTGCCCGGGCCATGCCCAAAACCAGCTCCCCATCCACCGCCGTTGTCATTAGGTATTGTGGAATTTCCACGACAATTTAATCTGTGGATTGAATGTACTTTTGGTTTAACACAAGTTATCTTTCTATAACAATATGTAGGCTTTGTTTTGTACTTTTTTTTGTTAATTGTACTATACCCTCCTCTACACACACACACACACACACACACACTCTCTTAGGCCCCAGCCGGTATCGAGCACCACCAATACCTCCTCCAGGTGTCAGAACACAGCCCAGGGGGAGGGAGGTGTACCCCACACCAAGCCTCCCATGGTGCACCACAGGTCGTCGCAGTACCGCTGGATGAAAAGTGAGTGGAGGGCCAACGTCTACCTCGCTGCCTCCAAGATCCAGGTGGGTCTACTGGACATGATCTTCTATGTTCAGCTCTGTAGCATTCCCCTTCTAAAGTAGCAGAGTGAATATGACACAAGTATGACAGCACGAGAGTAAGGGGACTTACTGTTGGACGTGGAGAAACTTTCTGGTTGCTGTGTCCACAGGGCCTGGGTCTATATGCATCCAGGGACATAGAGAAACACACCATGGTGATTGAGTACAACGGAACTGTCCTCCGCAACGAGGTGGCCATCAGGAAGCAAAGGACTTACAAGTCTCAGGTAGAAAAACATGTATTTTTATTGTTTTTTGCTCAAGGCTGTACTAATTACTGTGTTGTGGAGAGGGAAGGCTGAATAATACATGTTTGCTATATTATCTCATGTGATGATTCCAGTTGGTCTAAGTGGTTACTTTTCTCCTACAGAATCGTGGCGTGTTCATGTTCCGCATCGACAGTGAACATGTCGTTGATTCCAGTCAGACAGGGGGTCTAGCAAGGTAAGCATATTCTTTACATAAGTCAAAGGAAGTAGCCTTACTGTGTGAACCTTGGCTTCTGCAGGCCGGAACAGCTAATAGGAGCAGGAGGCAGCTATCATATAAGGTCTTGTTGTATTGTTTACATAGTCACATTCCATCCGATTCACATTCTAATCTTAACTGATTTATTTGTCGCTCAATGTCAGGATGGTGGTGCAGTACTTCATTTACAGGGCTCCGTATGGAGCCTCGAGTCTGATTACACAGAATGCACAATGAACCTCTCATCAAAAATGTCATAAAACATTCCGACATAATGTGCAATGCTACGTGTTTGTTTTCTTATACAGGTACATCAACCACTCTTGTACCCCAAACTGTGTCGCTGAGGTGGTAACCTTCGAAAGAGGTTATAAAATCATCATCACCTCCAACCGCAGAATCGAGAAAGGAGAGGAGGTGGGTTCTTTTTCCTTCCAATTGAAAATCTCTACATATGCTATGAATGGCGTTTTCATTGTCATCACGATTTTCTTTTCATTATTTTCCAGCTTTGTTTCGACTACCAGTATGACTGTGTGGACGGCCAACACAAAATCGCCTGTCACTGTGGAACAACAGACTGCAGGAAATGGATCAACTGAGAAAAACCTCAAATGACAACAACAAACATAAATGCATTCCTTGCCATATTATGCAGATGCCCTGATCTCTGTGTAGAAAGATAGAGGTGCTTCAGACTTTGTTAGAACGAGCAGAAGGCCTGAGTAAACCCTAAGAGTGACGCCTGAATGGATTCCCATGTTTGGAAGCATAGACTGAAGATGGACAGAAGGGAAGGGTGTGGAAAGAGGAGAGCAGGAAGAAACAACAGCACATAGACATGTGATTCGTGCCATATTACGCGAGAGGATGGGTTTTGATGGAAGGACTGTCAATGAGTGCATTAGTGAGATGATATACAGTAGGGCACAGATGAGAATCCACCAGCGAATGAGGCGAGCGCACTGTGCAGGGCGTGGACCCTATTGGTTGTTAAGGGCAGGCCCTTTTGTTTAAAACTTTAAATGTAAAACCATTTGACTAAATGTAGACATCACTGAATGGGGAATGTACAGCAATGACTACCGCGAAGGGAATATTAACTTGCACTAAAATTTAAAAAAGACACACGTACACACAAACTTTAAGATACTTGATTCCATGAGTCAGTTTTATCATAGGTTTCTGTCATGTGATTTGAGTGAAATTCGAGAGGACGTTTTGTATTTATTATTGAATGAATGAATTTTTTTCTCAAAATGATGAGACAGTAAAAGGAAGGTTAAACTGATATTGTTTTCTGAAGATTGAAGAAATTCTGTTACTTGTGTACAAATGTATATAAAGAAAAATATAGGAATAACTGACCAAATACTACCTTAACCTTCTTGATGTTTGGGTGTTTTTTAATTATTATTTTATTTTTTGTCATTGCAGTTTATTTAAGAAGGATGTCATAATATCAGTTTCAGAGTATATATTATGATTATTCTGTACAGAATTTGTAAAATAACCACAATAATTCACAAAGTATTTTTGTTGTATTAAAAGTATGGTATTGTAGCTTAGTGTTTTTGTGATTTACACGTACTTTGACCACTCAAAAAGAAATATTTTTGGTGACTGAGTGTGGAAATGACTTATTGGTTAAAGAATAAAAAATGGTAAAGACATCATTCTGACATCTTTGCTGTTAATCAGGTTTGATTTTATAGAGCTGTGAAAAGGTTTTAAACCACCCAAACACAATTTTAACTTCTTTTTAACCCAAATATGTGTAGGAATATAACCTTGTTTTTTCTGTTTGTTTTTTACATAGAAATTGTGTACAGACGTCGTATGACATTGCTTACTGCTTCAGGCGTTTGAAATTAAAGTACTGAAAAAATAAAATAATGTTTCTTGCAGAGGAAAAGGTCGGGACATTTGGTGGTGCTACATTTTGAAAAGAGATGACATTCTACTTAATCAGAAATGTATGTGATATTGACACATCACAAGCCACATACAGTAGTTAGATGTTTTGCGAGCACAATTTCAACTCGACTGTAAAATATTGGAGACAGTCTTAGAACTTGTAATGTATATGGCATGTATTTTTTTAACTTTCCGAAGACTCAATTGTATATATTTTCTCAATGAATGGTTGTAACAAAATTGTTTCTTGGATATTTTTCTTCTCTTGTATAAAATGACATCGTCCTACCAGTGTGTTTGTGCTACATTTTTCTTGGTCCTGTAGTCTCAAAATGTTTTTAAAAATGCATTTAGAACTGTACAGAGAAATATGAGGGTTGGAGTTTGGAATTGAATTTAGAAGCATTTACAAAATAAACTATTTTACATCTTAATTATTTTGTTTGTGCCTTCAGAAATCACACACATCTGCCTGACCCATAGGAAGGACCCCCTTTGAATATACCAGGCTAGAGTATTGTAAGACACCCACTGGTCAAATATGGCAACTACAGCTCCACCACTTTCATCACCATACATACACATTTAGTTAATATTACATTCATAATATATTATTTAACAACTGAAGACATCGGTTAAAAAATATAATCTATAAAAGTATGGCCTGCCATGAATTAGGTCCATGTTTAAATGTATAAACGAACTGAAACGAGAGCTGTTGGAGAGAGCAAAAACGTAATCGAGGGCAAACAATGCATTATATCAATGAGGGGGCTCATGCATCATCTATTCTACGTACATGCAACAGATGAACTGACGGAGACAGAATGGCTGAGATCTGCCTTGCTGTTCAAATGATAGCAGCAAAATATCCAACTGGAGGCCACTTGTTTTGCTCACGTAAACGCACACTGCATGTAAGAAAGAAAGAACGTGTGTATGTGTTCCATTTCAATCTTTGTCCTGTGTCCTATTCCTTTCTGAGTTTGGAGATCTGAAATGGTCAGCCAGTGAAATTCGTCGTCGTCCCCCGTCCCCCCCCTAACATATCCCTTTGAATAAAATGTGATGCTGTGCTCTGCTTAATCAACCAATGTTTATATTTGTGGAGGAAATGGAAAAGGTAGGAGTTAGGATCTAGGGAAGGAGTCAATGAAATAGGAACCAATAATGAAGCCATGCTTTACTGACATCTGTTAGTGAAAAGCAGCGCGCACAGTCTTCTTGATGTGAACACACCCCTTGTCTGTAATGCGTCGGTTGGCTATACTTCCTGGTAAATTAACTAGTTTCTTCTAAAGAACGTTGACTTACAACTTCGTTTTCAGATAAAGACGTATGGTATAATATCACGCAATTTACTCAAACTCGTTAAAAACAAAGAAAACAGGGTAATTCGTCTGAAAATGGGAAGCACCGTGATGGAGTCCAACAAGAAGGATATGAAAACCTCGAAGAAAAAGAGAACACTACGCCTAAATATGCCAGTAAGTTCGTAAATTATAGTCTGTTGTTTGACACCTACAGGTGTTTGTTGACGTGGCATTGTGGAAAGAGTAGGTTGTGTGTGTGATTATCGCAGTGAACTGCATGATCTGTGTTTGTAATGTTGCAAAAAATGTAACTTTCAAGTATGTCCGTGTGTCCGCATTGTTACATCAATCACCTGGGCATCTTTTCCAATTCACAGCGTCGAGACCTCACAGTTGAGGTCATGTTTTTATATATTTTTTTGTAATGACATCATAATCAAAAACAACATTGTTCAGGTTGCCTTTTTTGACAGATTCTTTTCACAAACCTGAACTTTGGACAGGCATGAGATGATGCTAGTTCCCCCCCCCCCCCATTTTTTATTTAATTTTTTTAACATCTTTATTTAACTCGACAAGTCAGTTAAGAACACATTCTTATTTTCAATGAGGGCCTAGGAACAGTGGGTTAACTGGTCTAGGAACAGTGGGTTAACTGCCTTGTTCAGGGGCAGAACAACATATTTTTACCTTGTGATCTCAGCGATTCAATCTTGCAACCTTTCGGTTACTAGTCCGAACGCTCAACCACTAGGCTACCTGCCGCCCCAGCATCAAGTCTTCAAAACATGGACTCAACATCAGCTATTCGCTTGATTTTGGGGGTGAAATGTTCATGTCTATTCACATCTAAATTTAAATGCAATATGCCATCATCATTTTCATCATCACTACCACAATCAACATATGATGCATTGAAATCATGTCAAAGACCTGAAGCCCATCCCATACTCATACTTAAAATTCATCCTGTACTGGTCTATTTACACAATCCAAATACCACTGAGGTCTAATCGGGCCTTGATTCATTCCTTAAATGCACCAGCATTGTTATTCCGTTTCTGTTATTCAGTTATTGTTATAATCAGTTACTGTTTAGAACAATTATTTCCAATCTAGTTGGCTTATGGGCAATAAGGTATTTGATGTTTTTGTGTGAGAATATAGAGGAAGCTGGGGAAACAGCTGGAAACACACTGCTCTGGTCTGCTCTAAACCACTGAGTCATGATGCATTGTGTCCCTGCACCGTAACTAGGGGCAACAAAGAAGCTAGAGAGAAAGTCCTGATTTTATTGAATTTCAGAGTATTATTCTGGTTTCCCTTTGCATCATGTCCTCTCTGCTCAAATGAACCAAGTCACTGATCGCATTGGCATCATATCAGTGTGTTTAACCTGAAACAATGGTGAGCAGTGAGCACTGTGTACAGTCTTGTTAAACCAGGCTAGCATAATTATGGGTTTTCTTTGTTTCCCTAGACAATATCTGATATATTTATACTATGTGCATTATCTAAGCTTGCATTTTCTATATTAAGAAAATGCCCCAACATCTGCAGAGCAAATAGGCCCTAAGTTATTTGAATGACAGTGAATTATTACTGTCGGTGCTGACTGCTGCTACATTCATGTTGCTGCACCTCATTGGTCTTCTTTGGGTGGCATCCAATAGATCCCTCCCAGGAGTAATGCATGGATTAAAAATGCCTCTAGATGTGTAGACGCATCTGCTTTTCCACACAACTACATTTGTTTATTGCTATGAATTATTGCCCTTTCTCCATTTTAAACATGATTGACTTGCAGAACTTGAAAGTTATACAGTAGGTCTATACTGAAAGCTAGGGTAAATGTATTTCCTGGTAATGCCATGCCCCAGTAGTGGTTTAACACGTTTCTCCTCTTTCAGAGCTTAACATGTCTCGCCGGAAGCAGATTGCACCTAAAGCCGGAAATTACATTTTGGTCCAGTCAATCAGTCTCTGGATGTAACATGTCCATTTTTCTTGTCAAAATTGGCTAAAAGCCTTCTCTGTCTGCAGGACGTAAGTGCTTTCTCCTTCCCCATACTGGACGGCAAGTCTGGAGGCTTTGGCAAGGATGGCTATCCAAATGTAAATGGTATTTTCTTCATACTCGTGGTTACACACAATTAAGTTGTTCTTGACCGACAGCATTGCGCTTCTCACCTTTACCCTTAATTTTAAAGGCCCAGTGTGGTCCAAAACATGATGTTCCTGTGCTTTATATATATTTCCCCACTATGATGTTGGAATAATACTGTGAAATTATCATAATGCCCCTTTAGTGTAAGATTTGTTGGTAATTTCCTGTTGACCTCAGCAGATGGTAAATTAGTTAATAGACCAATTAAGAAAGAGTTCTAAACCTCTCTGCCAATAACAGATAGTTTTCCCCTCCATTCAGAACATTTCCAAACAGTGATCAAATTCTTGCTTGAGAAATTGCTATTTGCTAAGAAGCTATTTTTGTTTTCAATTAAACTGATGAAAGAAAAACAATCACAGTAAGGTATTTAATTGTTACCCAGAAATGATTTGTTATTGAAATAAAAACTGCTGCACTGGACTCTATTGAATGGTTTTAAGTTATCTGAGCACTGTGTTTGGACACAGGCAGTGTGACAGACATTGTTCTGGAGCCCTCTGATGGTACTTCTAGTTGGGTGGGTAGACGTCTGATGTCCTGTGGAAATGGATGTCACATGACAGTGAGTTTGTAGACAAAGTGATCTCTCTGGACTTAATGAAGGTTTCTCTGCTCGGTAGCAGGAGCTCAGCATTCTACTGGGACATGGGTGTTTTAAAATAGTAGAAAGCGTGCTAAGTTTCAAAGACTGGTTATCAGCAATGTAGGGCTATCCCGGCTAATTAGAATCTTGGTCGCCTGAAAGTTGTTTTTTTTCCCGACCAATTTATTGCTCAAAATGTTTAAATGGATTTTCTCCATATATGGACACCCTATGTTTTAATAAAATCAACTATATGCATTGAGCTTGTCTGATCCTTTAAGCTTACAGTTTGATTCCTCGAGGGCACCAGAGATCTAGATAATCAGAAGAAAACTTAACCTGAACCAACTATTCTCTTAACGCTCCTACTGGCTTTTGCAGATTCTGCCATTACTCTCCTGAAGTTGCAGGTAATAGGCTACACGAGGAGTCTGCAACCTTTCTCATGTGGAATGCCAATTTATCTTAACTGGCACACAGATCGGTAGAAATTAAGGTTTTGATAAGCACATCTTTGTGAAACCGTTTCATTAAATTTACAATAACGTCTTCATATCTCAATCATTGTCATGTGGTTAATCACATCTCTATCCAGCACCTCAAATGTTCTACTGCTTGAGCTCCTATTCCACTTATAGAATATTAGCTCAAAAGTATTGTGGAGCTCCTGCACCTAAATATAAACAGTACCAGCACCCAAAATGAGTATCAGAACCTATTTCAGTTCAAGTCAAGCACTGATAAGAAGCCTATTCTATGACGTTTCCACTCGATCAGAGCTTGACATTTTTAACTTTCATGCTGAGTGGTTATCGAAAGGGAGACAGCTGGAAAGATTTTTCAAATACTTTGAACTATTGTCATTCTCAGACTTTGTTTGCTTCCTGTTTCAGGTGAAGAAACATAACATTGGGAAGCTCCACAAGTCATTAGTGGTGATGCGTTAAGCCAATCAGAAATACAATCATATCCCCAAATGGGCACATCCTCAAATGGGCACATCTGTGCGCAGGCCAGGTAGCCTATAGGCCTACTTCTAAACTCAGCAAAAAAAGAAACGTCCTCACTATCAACGTCTTTATTTTCAGCAAACTTAACATGTGTAAATATTTGTATGAACATAACAACATTCAACAACTGAGACATAAACTTAACAAGTTCCACAGTCAGGTGACTAACAGAAATGGAATAATCTGTCCCTGAACAAAGGGGGGGGTCAAAAAGTAATAGTCAGTACCCGGTGTGGCCACCAGCTGCAGTAAGTACTGCAGTGCATCTCCTCATGGACTGCACCAGATTTGCCAGCTCTTGCTGTGAGATGTTACCCCACTCTTCCACCACGGCACCTGCAATTTCCCGGACATGTCTGGGGGGAATGGCCCTAGCCCTCACCCTCCGATCCAACAGGTCCCTGATGTGCTCAATGGGATTGAGATCCGGGCTCTTCGCAACATAGATGGCAACATGAGAAAGGACAATTATGTGGTTATATCGAAGCAACATCTCAAGACATCAGTCAGGAAGTTAAAGCTTGGTCGCAAATGGGTCTTCCAAATGGACAATGACCCCAAGCATACTTCCAAATTTGTGGTAAAATGGCTTAAGGACAACAAAGTCAAGGTATTGGAGTGCCCATCACAACCCCTGACCTCAATCCAATAGAAGATTTGTTGGGCAGAACTGAAAAAGCCTGTGCGAGCAAGGAAGCCCACAAACCTGACTCAGTTACACCAGCTCTGTCAGGAGGAATGGGCCAAAATTCACCCAACTTATTGTGGGAAGCTTGTGGAAGGCTACCCAAAACATTTGACTCAAGTTAAACAATTTTAAAGGCAATGCTAGCAAATACTAAATGAGTGTATGTAAACTTCTGACCCACTGGGAATGTGATGAAAGAAGTAACTGAAATAAATCATTCTCTACTATTATTCTGACATTTCACATTCTTAAAATAAATTGGAGATCCTAACTGACCTTAGACAGGGAATATTTACTAGGATTAAATGTCAGGAATTGTGAAAGACTGAGTTTAAATGTATTTGGCTAAGGCATTTAGCCAAGACTCCTGAACAGGTCATCGAATGGCTACCCGGACTATTTGCATTGTGACCCCCCCACCACCACCACCACAACCCCTCTTTTTATACTGCTGCTACTATCTGTTTATGATATATGCATAGTCACTTTAACCATATCTACATGTGCATACTACCTCAATCAGCCTGACTAACCAGTGTCTGTATGTAGCCTCGCTACTTTTATAGCCTCGCTACTGTATATAGCCTGTCTTTTTTTTACTATTGTTTTATTTTTTTACCTACCTATTGTTCACCTAATACTTATTTTTTTTGCACTATTGGTTAGAGCCTGTAAGTAAGCATTTCACTGTAAGGTCTGCACCTGTTGTATTCGGCGCACGTGACAAACTTTGATTTGATTGTGTAAGTAAGCTTCCGACTTCAACTGTGTGCCTTGAATTCTAAATAAATGACTGTGTCACCAGCAAAGCACCATCACACCACCTCCTCCATGCTTCACTGTGGGAACCACACATGCAGAGATCATCCGTTTACCTACTCGGCGTCTCACAAAGACACAGCGGTTGGAACCAAAAATCTAATTTTGACTCATCAGACCAATGGACAGATTTCCACCTGTCTAATGTCCATTGCTTGTGTTTCTTGGCCCAAGCAAGTCTTCTTATTGGTGTCATTTTAGTAGTGGTTTCTTTGCAGCAATTTGTCCATGAAGGCCTGATTCACGCAGTCTCCACTGAACAGTTGATGTTGAGATGTGTCTGTTACTTGAACTCTGAAGCATTTATTTGGGCTGCAATTTCTGAGGCTGGTAACTCTATTGAAATTATCCTCTGCAGCAGAGGTAACTCTGGGTCTTCCTTTCCTGTGGCGGTCCTCATGAGAGCCAGTTTCATCATAGCTCTTGATGGTTTTTGCGACTGAATATTTCTTCAAGTGCGAAGTTCTTAATATTCTGCATTGAGTGACCTTCATGTCTTAAAGTAATGATGGTTTGTCATTTCTCCCAGCCCTATTTGGCAAGAACAGCTCAAATAAGCAATCTTCTGTATACATCCCCCCCCCCACCTTGTCACAACAACTGATTGGCTCAAATGCATTAAGATTTACAAATGTACTTTTATCAAGGTACACCTGTTAATTGAAAATGCATTCCAGGTGACTACTTTATGAGCTGGTTGAGAAAATGCCAAGAGTGTGCAAAGCTGTCATCAAGACATGGTGGCTACTTGGAAGAATCTCAACTATAAAAATGTGTCCAAACGTTTGACTGGTTGTGTGTAAAGTGCATTCAAAAAGTTTTCAGACCGCTTGACTTTCTTCACATTTTGTTACATTTTAGAATAACGCTGTAATGTATTAAATCGCTTTTTTTTTCTCCCCTCATCAATCTACAGTCAATACCTCCCATAATGACAAAGCAAAAACAGGTTATATGTATGTGTTACTGCTCAACTATCTCGGTTGACCAACAGCCTGAAGACCAAACAATCGACCAGTTGTCTAGTTGGGGTTGACCCTACAGGGATGATTAGACAACTTCTTGGTTGTGCAATCTCTTACTATATGTGTAGTCTTTGGTTTTGAGTTGGTAGCGGTTTCGTTTAGCTTTTTCTCACTTCTATCATGATTTTCTACAAAGCAAGCTTCTCTTCCTTCTCAGTCTTTAAGTGCCTCCAGTAGTTATTTTCCCAACAACCTCAGTCTTTTTCTCTTAATTATAGGATTTGATTCCTTCTTGATATATATTTTTTTCAACTGTTTGTAGTGAATTAGCGCTTGCAAGAAAGGCATTTCACTTGTGCATGTGACCATTAACTTAACTTGAACCACCGGTCTTTCCTCATGTTTTGAACTAGCTGATAGATTTGTTTATAAAACTCTCCAATCTGACTAGCTTGCCTAAACACGCTGTTGTGCAATAAGAAAGTTTGTTGGCAAACAGAGAAGTAGGGTGTGTTCTGTCTCTCTCAGATTTGTTACAGGATTGGCCAAACAGAAATGTCTGTAGAGTAGGGCCAGTCTTAAGCTAATATCATCCTCAAACATTGTGGAAAGGAAATTAGAGGCTCAGGACTGATTTGGTGATATGTTGTACAGTACCAGTATATCTGGACCAATAAGGAATGTTTAGAGAAACTTCTCCCAAATGCACTGTAAGTGTGGTTGTAATTTTCTCTTGGCAATCCTTTGAGTTCGTAGCCTGTTTTCTGTCACCTAAACACTTCTCTGCAATATTTTACTGTTTCATCTAAAAGCACTGATAGTGTTTTATCACAACATTTTCGCATTCGCTTATTAATATATAGTAGCACAATCCCCAATAGGCTTTAACTTGGGGCAAAAAAGTATTTAGTCAGCCACCAACAAACGTTTTATCTCAATACTTTGTTATATACCCTTTGTTGGCAGTGACGTTTTCTGTAAGTCTTCACAAGGTTTTCACACACTGTTGCTGGTAGTTTGGCCCATTCCTCCATGCAGATCTCCTCTAGAGCAGTGATGTTTTGGGGCTGTTGCTTGGCAGCACAGACTTTCAACTCCCTTCAAAGATTTTCTATGGTGTTGAGATCTGGAGACTGGCTAGGCCACTCCAGGACCTTGAAATGCTTCTTATGAAGTCACTCCTTCGTTGCCCGGCCGGTGTGTTTGGGATCATTGTCATGCTGAAAGACCCAGCCACGTTTCAATCTTCAATGCCCTTGCTAATGGAAGGAGGTTTTCACTCAAAATCTCGATACATGGTCCCATTCATTCTTTCTTTTACACGGATCAGTCATCCTGGTCCCTTTGCAGAAAAACAGCCCCAAAGCATGATGTTTCCACCCCCATGCTTCACAGTAGATATGGTGTTCTTTGGATGCAACTCAGCATTCTTTGTCCTCCAAACATGACGAGTTGAGTTTTTACCAAAAAGTTATATTTTGGTTTCATCTGACTATGACATTCTCCCAATCATCTTCTGGATCATCCAAATGCTCTCTAGCAAACTTCAGACGGGCCTAGACATGTACTGGCTTAAGCAGGGGGACACGTCTGCTGGCACTGCAGGATTTTGAGTCCCTGGTGGCGTAGTGTGTTACTGATGGTAGGCTTTGTTACTTTGGTCCCAGCTCTCTGCAGGTCATTCACTAGGTCCCCTTTGTGGTTCTGGGATTTTTGCTCACCATTCTTGTGATCATTTTGACCCAACGGTGTGAGATCTTGCATGGAGCCCCAGATTGAGGGAGATTATCAGTGGTCTTGTATGTCTTCCATTTCCTAATAATTGCTCCCACTGTTGATTTCTTCAAATCAAGCTGCTTACCTATTGCAGATTCAGTCTTCCCAGCCTGGTGCAGGTCTACAATTGTGTTTCTGGTGTCCTTTGACGACTCGTTGGTCTTGGCCATAGTGGAGTTTGGAGTGTGACTGTTTGAGGTTGTGGACAGGTTTCTTTTATACTGATAACAAGTTCAAACAGGTGCCATTAATACAGGTAACGAGTGGAGGATAGAGGAGCCTCTTAAATAAGAAGTTACAGATCTGTGAGAGCCAGAAATCTTGCTTGTTTGTAGGTGACCAAATACTTGTTTTCCACCATAATTTGCAAATTCATTCATAATCCTACAATGTGATTTTCTGGATTTTTTCCCCCTCATTTTGTTTGTCATAGTTGAAGTGTACCTATGATGAAAATTACAGGCCTCATATTTTTAAGTGGGAGAACTTGCACAATTGGTGGCTGACTAAATACTTTTTTTGCCCACTGTATATGTGTATGAAATTCTCATTTTCAGCCTCTCACTTTTACCCATATATTTTTTTGCAACACAGGTTGTTGCACTGTTTTTCACTGACTCTGTGTTTCCCCTTCAGACATGTTTGACGGAGCTCCTTCTCAATCTGTAGCACATTTACCCACAACACAAAGCAATGCTTTAACCTATTTCCCAGATAGGCAGTCCACTGTAAGCTAGATGGTGTCCTACAGTCATTTCTGTAATACTATTGAACACAGGGGTTAATGTTCTTGGTCACTGCAACTGAGTTCTGTCATATGGGATTTAAAAAATATATATATATATTGAAAAGGTCTGGAATAGGTAAAACTTTGAAGTTTAATGGGGGCCCCCCGAGTGGCGCTTTGACAAGGTTGTCAGGTGTACGCGTTTCCCCCAACACATTGGTGCGGCTGGCTTCCAGGTTAAGTGGGCATTGTGACAAGAAGCGGTTGGTTGTTGTGTTTTTCAGAGAATGTAGTTCGAGCATTGTGAGGAATCCTGTGTCACCCCCAGGTGCTCTGTCATTTGCTATCTGGCCTTATCAACCCCTAAAACCAGCCAATGGTGATATTGGCTGGATAGAGCTCACAACATGATACTTCCTTTTGATGCTTGGGGAGTAGTGAACTCTAGTTCAACTAGTAATTTAACTACATTTTGCAGTAGCTTCGTGGTAGTTTAACTAAATTCAAATCCAGGTAGCGTATTCAGTTTCACTTTTTTTGCAGTGTAGCTAACTACTGGAACTGCACACTACTTTTTTTTGCAAAAAAAAAAAGAAAATATGGGTGAAGTAGGCAATTTCCTTTTTTGGAACCAGACCTGCCTCGTTCCTACTTGAAACAGTTTTTGTGTTCAAAAGGCTAAATTACACATTCTGTTAACTTATGACCCCAAAGTGAACAGTTCTTGCAATTTGTAGTCTTGACATTTTCAGAATTACATATGATAATTTTTCACAAAGTAGTTTAGTGATGAGCTACGTTTCCAAAGTAACTTTTTAAATAAACATTTTTTTTCTAATAGTAGCTTAACTTCTTCCAGTGTGAAGTAATCGGTAGCTTGGTAAACTTTATTTTCAGAGAAGCTTCCCCAACACTGGGTGGTACGACTGTACGCATGCAGTTCCATGGGGTAATGTGATAGGTCACATGGTTTCATATCTCAGACAAAGAGAAGTGACTTCACCAATGCCGTGGGCATCTCCTACAGACTGTCAAGCCTTATATATTCCACACAGGCTCTCATGAATTATAAAGCAAACAGATGGAAATTGTGAGGTGAAACAACTTTTATTTTATGCTAATGTGGACTTGTGGTTTCTTTGACTACAGTCCACAAAGCCTCTCACAATATTCCCAGGTGTCAATATATCATTCTGCTTAACTGTATAGTGACACATTGTGCATAAACAAACAAGGTATTTGCATGAGTGTATGTCAATTAATTACCTTCCCCTCTCTTCTATCTCAGGGAGAGGTCTGCAGCCACTCTGTCAGCCCAACTAAAGGACTCTTTGTGAGGGGTGGTCCTGCCGGTGTCAGCCAACCCTCCAGTCCCATGGCTGCCCACTCCCAGTCCCGGATCAGCCCTGGCTCATCCAGAACCATTTCCCCCTACCTCTCCACCCACCAGGTCCCCTCACCACCCAAATCCCCCCTTTGCCTCAGCTTCAGTGGTATATTCCGCTCTTCGCCCAACTCATCATCCAACTCTAGCATCAAGCTCTTTTCTAGGACCAGGAAAGGTAATACAAATAAATATATTTCAAAGAGCTGACTGTTTCCTGTATTTGCTGAAAAACCTCAAGGCAGGAAGTTATCAGCATTATTGTGATCTTAGACTTTGATTTTGACATAATTATCAATGACTGAATTATGTGCAGACACACTGTAATAATATGGAATAAATACCATAGGAAACACAGATAGCTCATCAAAAGAAAATGGCCCTAGACAGTCCTAGCGCATTCGTGCTAAAAAGCCCTGCAAGAGCTGTAGGGGGCAGCAGTCCCCTTCTGGAAAGCAAAAACAATGCAAACCTTATCACCATCTTATTGCCATGTCCTGAGAGCTCAGTGACCCATCATGACCAAGACCATTCTGGGTCTTAATCTTAGAGGGCCATACAGTATTATTCAAGGACTGCAGACAGATGTGCTTCCTTCCTTATTTAGACTCTTATCAGTGTCAACAACTTCCTCTTGGGGTTAAAAGAAAAAGTGACAACATAGAGGGCTTTGTTTAGCTTATGTTTTCTGACTTTCATGGGTGGCCTCTAAAGCCAGAATGTCCTATTGTCTTGCTGGCCTCTGGGATTCATTGAACTAGTCCAAGCACATGTTTTCTAGCTAATCTCCATAGAAGTATGTATTATTAGGCCAAATTTACATTGTGAATGATACTATTGCATGTCACCACCAGAGTTAAGAGTCAACACGCAACCCTGGTAGTAATGTTGATTAGTATTTACTCTTTAAAACATTAGAAAGGTCTTGGACGACAGCTACAGTACTAAAGGAAACTGTCAATTTAAAAATAATTAAACAGTCATGACTGTTTATGATTATGACAGTGTTATGTAGCCTTTATGACTTTAGGTTTCAAGTTACCAAAATAATGACTGGTTGGAAGTGATTTGTTGAGTAGTAGAGAGTAGCTTCCTTGTCAAATGGCCAGAGTGCAGAGTTAACCGAAGGACTTTAGCTCTTCAGTCTCAGTACTTGTATAGTTAATGGTCTAATTAAAATCAGTCTGTTGTGCATAGAAATACTTTGGTAAAACACCTAAAAGGGGAGTCACTTTCCCTGGCTGGTGTTCACCCATTCTTCCCAGTTCCTATGAAGTCTTGTTTGGCAGCTTATAATGGAAAATGCCATCTGGGGCCAGGCCTTAGCTTGGGGCAAGCTCTGTTTTCTCCTGAAGATTAATATGGGTCACCAACAGTACTGAATCTCATACAGTGACTGGGGCCACGACTCTTGAAGGTTCATGGTGTATTTAAACTATTGTTGTAATCGAGCATCAGTTGCCACAAGAGTGTGCTATGCCCTGTTAATTTCTTGCTCTCTTCCTTCCATCCATCACTTTATAAGAAATTGTTTGGGGCTTGGATGTCAAGAATTCTATATTTTCTACAGGGGCTTAAATGCATGGCATCTACTGACATTTGGGTTTTATAATATAATAAGCTATTTGTACTTTTTCTCCCCCCTCCCCAGCGTAAAAACAATTGAGGTGTCATAGGAGCAGGTCAAAGTTAACACTTGACTGCATCTCCACATTCATGCTCTGCTAAACTGTTTGACTTGTTCGGGCTGATCAGTTGCATAACCATTTGAATGGATCTTCGGTAGTGTAGAAGCCAGTCAGTCATAACTAACTGGGTCATCACAGGGTGTGTGGCACCCATCTGATCAGATGACTCCACTGGCGCCAGGCCAGACCAGAGAAAGACCTTGGGGCGTCCCTTCAGTCAGCTGAGGATGGTTGAGGTGATCTGAGGCTGGGATCAGCACTTTTTAAAGGTCAGCCTTACTGAGTGCGCTACAGTACTGGGACAGTGAACTGACCTAGCTGTCGCTCTGTGAGACAGAATGTTCCACCAGAAGTACACACGGAGCCTTCAAAGTATTCACACCCCTTTACTTTTTCCACATGTTGTATTACAGCCTGAAATGAAAATGGATTACGTTTGGGTGTTTGTCACTAGCCTACACACAATACCTCATAATGTCAAAGTAGAATTGTTTTTAATTTTTCCTTAACAAATTGATCATAAATGAAAATGTGGATTGTTTTGAGTCTATGTATTCAAACATTTTGCTATGGCCTAAATAAGTTCAGGAATAAAGATGTGCTTAACAGGTCACTTAAGTTGCATGGACTCAATAAAAGTGTTTAACATGGTTTAACATGGTTATTTTGATTGACTACCTCCTCTCTGTACCCTCCACATTCAAGTTCTTTCTGTCGAGCAGTGAATTTCAAACACAGATTCAACCACAAAGACCAGAGGGCACCTATTGGTAGATGGGTAAAAAAATGGTGATGGTGAAGTTGTTAATTACACTTTGGATGGTGTATCAATACACCCAGTCACTACAGGGATACAGGCGTCCTTCCTAATTCACTTGGAAACTGCTCTGGGATTTCACTAAGGATGGATCAACATTTTAGTTACAGCACAATACTAACCTAATTGACAGAGTGAAAAGGAAGGAAGCCTGAACAGAATACAAATACTCAATCATTTTGTTTGCAACAAGACTCTAAAGTAATCCTGCAAAAAAATTGGCAAAGCAAATAACACTTTGTATTCAGAACAAAATTGATGTTTAGGGCACATCCAAAACAACACATCACCGAGTACCACTCTATATTTTCAAGCATAGTGGTGGCTGCATCATGTATGGGTATGCTTGTCATTGTGAAAGACTGGGGAGTTTTTCAGATAGATTTTTTTTAAATGGAATGAAGCTAAGCACAGGCAAAATCCTGAAGGAAAACCTGCTTCAGTCTGCTTTCCAGTTATGGGGAGATGAATTCACCTTTCAGCAAGACAATAGACTAAAACACAAGGCCAAATCTACGCTGTAGTTGCTTACAAAGAAGACTGTGAATGATCCTGAGTGGCCAAGTTACAGTTTTGACTTAAATCTATGGCAAGACTTGGAAAAAGGGTTGTCTAGCAATGATCAACAACTCATTTGACAGAGCTTAAAGAATATTGAAAATAATAATGTACAAATGTTTCACAATCTAGGTGTGGAAAGCTCTTAAGACTTATCCAGAAAGACTCAGAGCTGTAATCACTTCCAAAGGTGCTTCTACAAACTATTGTGAGTACTAAAGTAAATGAGATATTTCTGTATTTAACTTTCAATACATTTGCAAAAATGTCTAATGTTTTCACCTTGTCATTATGGGGTATTGTGTGTAGATGGGTGAGAAACGTCTATTTAAATTCAGGCTGTAGCAACAAAATGTGTGACAGTGAATGTTTTTTTTTAAACAACGCTGTTTTCAAGTTCAGTCAATTGTGCCATGGTGTAGAGAAAATGTTGCAGTTTTAAAGCAAGTTTGCTGCAATTGTACATGTTTTGCCAAAGGGTGGAGGCAAATGTTTGCTGTGTTTTTTTTTTATATGATAGTTGATGATCAATGGGCCCACCCCCGGCCGGTATTTCAACATTGCTTACAACGTTTACATAGCTATGCTAACTTGGTGTAAAAATACTTTAAAGTTCTACTTAAGTTGTTTTTTGGGGGGGTATCTGTATTTTACTATTTATTTGACTACTTTTACTTCACTACATTCCTTAAGAAAATATTGTACTTTACTCCATACATTTCCCTTGAAACCAAAAGTACTTGTTACATTTTGAATGCTTAGCAGAACAGGACAACAGTACAATTCACTCACTCATCAACCGAACATCCCCGGTCATTCCTACTGCCTCTGATCTGGCGGACTCATTAAACACACACATGCTTTGGCTTTCTGTCAATAAAAAAACAAGGAAATGGTGCCATCTGGTATCTTTACTTTTACTCAAGTATGACAGTTGCATACTTATTCCACCACTGCTTACCAATCTAAAACAATTTAGCTGACATGGACAAATTGAGTGACTGCTGATGCACAACAACATTTCGAAATAACACCTCATGTATTCTATTATTGTAACTTGTTTTTTTGTGTGAAATAGATCCGCGGGCCTACAAAAGGGGGGCTTGTAGGATGCCAGTAGCCTGTCCCTGATTTAGATATAGTGTTATGAGTATGTACACGTGAAGACCGAGACAGATGTGAGTGGTGATTTGAACGTGTTCGTTGGGGTTGAGGGGGACGCAGACACTTAGCCAATCACTTTGTGTGTCCCTCCCAGGCTGGCCTCCTTTTTATAGGCTGCTGAAATGCGTACTATTTTAGACGCCACCCACAGCTGCACCTGACACCACTACTAGAGCTCTGCAGAGAGGAGCAAAATAGAGCAGAGCGAGAGACAGTCCAACCAAAACAGAGAGGAGGAGCAGAGTGAAATTCAGCAGAGCGAGAGGAAGAGGGCCTGTGTGTGCTGTGTTAAACTGTGCTACGCTGTGCATCATCACTTGGGAGTGTTGGACCTAGTCTCACACAGAATTTCCACACGTCCTATCTTTCTTTCCCTGCTTGTGAGCTGCCACAGACACCAATACCCTGAGAGCTTTCTGGACTCACTGAGACATTTTAATGAACGAGTTTACAGAAATAAGAAAATATTAGAAGAGATCCTTAACTTTCCAAGAAATGCAAGCATGAAGACCAACCATGTCTAAATGACAGATGGCACATCAATGGGAAGGAGAAGAGGCATCTCTTAACCAGAAGAACATATCTACTCAGGAGAACAAAGACCTTCAAGATAGCCCATTGACTGAAGAGGGCCCTCCAATCCAAAGCACATCCTGCTAGGAAAGGTTCAGCTCTTTCCAGAAGACCAACACAAGGGCATCCAGAGCTGGAAGAGTAGCCTTGCTCATGAGACTTTCAATAAGCTCCTGACTGGTAGGGAATGACCCTTCTCCGGGTAATTTCATTTTGGCACAGATCTTGTAATCTTTAACACATTAGTTTTATTCTATTTATTAACATGGATCAGACATAGTAGCTATTTCGTTACACTTTTGGGTAGAGGTGTTCTACAGTTGTGCCTCGTCCCGGATGGTCATGGTTCATATTGGGTGTTGAAACCATCGCTTTAACCCGCTGGTGTCCATGAAGAGGTTCGGCAGCCTGAGGAGGAGTAAGAAGCGGAAGGAGCAGGACCTGCTAGCGGCAGGAAGACGCCAGTCAGAGCCACCATGTCTGCCTGGTAATGTCTGGGTTTCGCATGATCACACTACTTCAAGTGTCTATAAAAGTGTGTAACTGCATAGTATATGATGGGCCACAAGCCCTAAGATAGTGCATGTTGCACGGAGAGGAGAAAAAAAACACAAGGAAATCAAGCTGCAGTGGCAGCTGTATAGATAACTCATCCAAAGGCTTTTGACTTCTCAAACAAGGCAGAAAGTCAGTAGTGGTGTGTGGGTAAAATCACCAGCGAAGACTAGCCATGGGTAGAAAAAGGTATATTACAACCTAATGTGTTGTGATAATTCTCTGTATCCGATTTATATATATATCGGATACAGAGAATTATCACAACACATTAGGTTGTAATATACCTTTTTCTACCCATGGCTAGTGTGTGTGTGTGTGTGTGTGTGTGTGTGTGTATATATATATATAGTGATCACACACTACCTTTCAAAAGTTTGGGTCAATTAGAAATGTCCTTGATTTTGAAAGAAAAGCAACAAAAAAAATTGTCCATTTTAAAATAACATCAAATTGATCAGAAATTCAGTTTAGACATTGTTAATGACTATTGTTGCTGGAAATGGCTATTTGGGGGGGGGGTTAATGGAATATCTACATAGTGGGCCTCTGTACGCCTATCAGCAACCATCACTCCTGTGTTCCAATGGAATGTTGTGTTAGCTAATCCAAGTTTATCATTTTCAAAGGCTAATTGATTATTAGAAAACCCTTTTGCAATTATGTTAGCACAGCCGGAAACTGTAGTTCTCATTAAAAAAGCAATAAAACTGACCTTTAGACTAGTTGAGTATCTGGAGCATCAACATTTGTGGGTTTGATTACAGGCTCAAAATGGCCAGAAACAAAATACTTTCTTCTGAAACTCATCAGTCTGTTCTTGTTCTGAGAAATGAAGGCTATTCCATGTGAGAAATTGCCAAGAAACTGAAGATCTGGTACAAAGCTGTGTACTACTCCCTTCATAGAACAGCGCAAACTGTGTCTAACCAGAGTATAAACTTGGATTAGGTAACACAATGTGCCATTGGAACACAGGCGTGATGGTTGCTGATAATGGGCCTATGTAGATATTCCATAAAATAAATCTGGGCCTTTCATTGCAGTGCTAGCTGTGCCACCAGAGACTCTTGTTTCGCGCCCAGGCTCTGTCGCAGCCGGCCGCGACCGGGAGGTCTGTGGGGCAACACACAATTGGCCTAGCGTCGTCCGGGTTAGGGAGGGTTTGGCCGGTAGGGATATCCTTGTCTAATCGCGCACCAGCGACTCCTGTGGCGCTGGTGCGCCAGGTGCACAGTGTTTCCCCTGACACATTGATGCGGCTGGCTTCCGGGTTGGATGCGCGCTGTGTTAAAAAAGCAGTGCGGCTTGGTTGGGTTGTATTTTGGAGGACGCATGGCTTTCGACCTTCGTCTCTCCCGAGCCTGTACGGGAGTTGTAGCGATGAGACAAGATAGTAACTACTAACAATTGGATACCATGAAATTGGGGAGAAAAGGGGGTAAAATTCAAAACAAAACAAATCTCCCGTTTCCAGCTACAATAGTCATTTACAACATTAACAACGTCGACACTGTATTTCTAATCAATTTGATGTTATTTTAATGGACAGAAAATGTGCTTATCTTTCAAAAATAAGGACATTTCTCAGTGACTCCAAACTTTTGAACGTGTGTGTGTGTACAGGCCTAAGGTTGAGACAATAAGAAAACAGTGGCAGAATAAATTTAACTACACCTTTTTGTTTCATTACAAAACCGGAGAGCAACATCTGTCTGGTGAAGTCCACAAAACATATTCATGGTCAAGCAAGTGAATGTTTCCACTAAACAACTATGGATTTAGAACCATTTAGAGTTACCGCAAGTCACAAAGAAAACAAGTGCCGTTTCTGCTATTCAAGCATAATTTCAACATCATCTAATATGCCTATGCTTCGTCTAATACAGTGACAACTAAAAGATACCATAAACTATTTAGTCCAAACAACGTAAGCTAAATATGATGCGGCTGTCCCTGGCACTGATGTGTACGCATGCAAGTAGAACACGTGTTGACCCGCCCTACTTGTGGAGAGATGGCAATTCCATTATTTTTCTTGTTGCCTAAACACGCTTTTAGTTTTTGTTTCCCTAGGCTACCTAGCTAAAACACTTGCCCGCTAGCCTAACTTCCTTTTCATGATCCACCAGGCCAGCTAATTAACATTAGCATACCAAATCTAGCTTCCATCCTCTCAGGCCAGGGGCACAATGTATTAATTTGTAGTTGGATCAGAATCACTGTTACTATCATTGGCAAGTACAGAGAATTAAGTAAAACCACAAGTCCAAATCCATATCTTCATCCATGGCTAATTTAGGTTAGGGACTATTTTGGTTAGCTAGCTAGCTAGCTAGCTGAGGAGGACAATGACACAACGAGATGCAGCAATTCAAGTTTTTTTCTGTCAATTAATTTTGGCTTCTGATGTGATTGATGTGATTGGTGTGAATGCCACAAGCAGCAACAATGTCATTGTTTTGACCAGACCGCATCAGATAGATTGACTACACATACTGAGACAGGGGGACACTGTTTTCAGCCTCTTGCAAATTGAAGGACTTTTATAAAACACAGTGACGAAGGACACATTATTGGTATGTTTCTTCTTGGTCAACATGGCTTCCCTTGAAAACCATGCATATATACTGCAGAAAGCTAACACAATATCATGCCCCGTCACCTTATTATTTCGGCCACTTACATAACGAGCAAGTTTAAGTTAGGGGTTTCATTAACGCAGAAATCTTTGTTTTTCACACAGAAAAAAGATCAAATGTATAAATATCCTGCTGCGTTTTGTAAACGCAGATCTGAAATGCTTATTGTAAATGTGTGTGGTCCGCATCAGACACATTTTGTGCTTCAGTTGCACTTTTCCACTCGGATGACAATTCACAAACGGGCATTCTCTCAGCAGACAGAGCTCTGACTTATATATATGTAGCTACGTTTTGCTGCTACTTTTCTCACTGTAGCCAGCCTACTTTTCTCACTGTAGCCAGCCTACTTTTCTCACTTTAGCCAGCCTACTTTTCTCACTGTAGCCAGCCTACTTTTCTCACTGTAGCCAGCCTACTTTTCTCCGGTAAAATGCCAGATTCACTTTTAAACAAAACAATTGGAAATGTATCTGGCTACATTCTTTCTATGATAAAGATTAGAAATATGATGCCCATGCATTTTTTTTCTGAAAAAAGATCTTGCTTTTTCTTTGCAAGGTAATATACTTGTGTGGATGCCAGCCAAATAGTGTTGCACTTCTGTTGTCATCTGATGACGACAATTAAGCTATTTTCTGCAGAACATGTTGCACTAATGTATTTTCTGTGTAGCAAAACTATAGTTGCACGTCCTTGATCACTCTATTGAAGCAAAGAGAACTTGATATTCAATAAACGTTCAATAAACATGACCCCTGTCAATACTCAACTGGACTCTCCTGCTCCAGGAGAATCCTCTACTGATTCAATAGTAGTACAGTATCAACAGCATCCATTTTGTAACAAGTGCAGTAAGGTAGACATCACTCTGACCCCCTGTTTATCTGGACAGTAAAAACAGCATTCATTTTGTAATTAACACAGCACCTACATACAGGGCTGCTGACAGCTGAGGTATTTATGGCTGGTGTCCCTCAGGTTTTAGAGAGGGGGCTCTCGTTTCAGTCGCATAAAACGCCTAAAGTAGAGAGGATTAGTGTGTTGAGTGAAGCAGTAGCCAGGCAAATGGGCAGGTAACTAAGACTGCAGAAATGGCTGTTTTCTTGGAGCGTTATACATTTGTGAATAGATTGTAGGAATACAATTTAACAACAAAAATACAGTGAGGATATGAGAAATAGCCTAGCGGTTAGAGCGTTGGGCCAGTAACCGAAAGGGCGCTAGTTTGACTCCCAGAGCCAACAAGGTGAAAAATTTGATGTGCCCTTGAGCAAGGCAATTAACTGTAATTGTGGAGACCTTGGCCGTGACCCTACTCTGAGTGGGATATGGAAAACACACATTTCCAATTCACACATCTGTACATGTGAAATAGGACAAATGTAGGCACCCACATTATTATTATTATTATTAAATATGACAATTTCTGGATATATTATTTCTTCTTAAAATGTGAGTATGAAATATACTTCCAGTACTGTATAAAAAAACACAACAGTAAACCAACCTGTTTTGACTTTTTATATCAACTCCTAAATCAAGATATAGATTGATCTAAAAAAAAATCTGGAATAAATAGAATGGTAATTCATAGTCCTTCTACTTGAACATGGTGATAATCCAACTCTGTTATTCTTTGCCCACATTGGCTAGTCTCGGTGGAATCGTCGCTGCTCTATTTTGGAACGTTAAACTATATGAAAATAGACAGTGGCCCGGCTGGCGGTGGCGCCTCTCCTTCCAGAGTCTCGGGGAGAGGGCAGCCTGGTATCAAATGTCAGTCGGTGGTGCATCAGGAGACATGATGCTTGAGTCAATACATTGCATTCAGTGCAAAAACATATGTGGCAGACAAACATATACAGATGTATTGCCAGCAGCATACCACCCTGCATCCCACTGCTGGCTTGCTTCTGAAGCTAAGTAGGGTTGGTCCCTGGATGGGAGACCAGTTGCTGCTGGAAGTGGTGTTGGAAGGCCAGTAGGAGGCGCCCTTTCCTTTGGTCTAAAGAAATATCTCAATGATTGGGGACATTGCCCTGTGTAGGGTGCTGTCTTTTGGATGGGACGTTAAACGGGATGTCCTGACTCTCTGTGGTGACCAAAGATCTCATGGCATGTATTGTAAGAGTAGGGGTGTTAATTCCGGTATCCTGGCTAAATTCCTAATCTTGTCTTCATACTTTCACAGTTTACAATTGGCCTGTTCACTCCCCTCACCCCCCCCTCTCCCCTGTAACTATTCCCCAAGTTGTTGCTGTAAATGAGAATATGTTCTCAGTCAACTTACCTGGTAAAATAAGGGTTCAATAAAAATTAAAAATTAAAATATATATATATGTGTTTCTAGAACTGCAAGACCATTGTGTCCAATTGAGGTCAAACATGCTTTTGGGCCGATTTGACTTAAAATTTCATATGCCAGGTCATGACGGTCCCGCGGTCACATGTATAATTTGGGAAGATTCAACCCTCTTAATCCTTCGAAATGGCCCTTACAACCCCCAATTAAGTCAATTATTTTATCATAGGAAATTCAATGACTCTCTTTAAGGGACTCTCTTTAACAATACCCTGAGTTTCAAGTCTTTGCGTTTAAGAATTTACCATTCTACAGAGGATGGAACATGGAAGACAGTGTTTTTGTGTAACTACAGGGAGAGAATGACCATGTTGAGGATGAATTAATCCACTTCCTATTAACACAGGGCATCGCTATAAGGTCACAATGGGGTATGTTAGCTAGCTATATCACAGTCCACTGAGCATCATGGTTATGTAAGCAGTGTAGGGCATGATTTTCTATGGAAGAAAGGCCTTGTTCTCTGTGGGACCAAGTTTTCACTGTGAAGAGTTCATTTGACATGGTAGGCTTGCGTTCATCGGGAGCATCTGCTGAATGATCCCATACTTGAATTGTATTTCTAGCCTCAACCGTTTTGCCAGTGTCACTCAAAAGCACCTTAACTCCGCTTCAAGTGAGGCATACCTTTCTGCCATGTAGTGTTAATAATTGTTAATTGAGTTAGTTATGTCAATTTAGATTGAAACCTAGATTCAAGTCCTCATCCCGGTTCAACTGGTTCTTAACTGACTTTCATTGTTAAATAAAGGTTAAAACAAATATAATAATATATCTCCTTAACCCTGGCCTTTTCTCAATTAGATTTGCTCACCTGCTTCTTTTCTAATCCGTCCTCTCTAGCCTCCTTTTGGAAAAGGTCAAAGTTAATCGAGGAGTGAACATGGATGGAAATGCACTTCCCCACTCGTATGTCATCAGGCAAATGCCCTTTTATAGGGGTGGATCCCAAAATAAATGTGTAAAGTGATCAAAACAAATTAAGTTAGTTTTGAAAGAGACATTTTAGAGAGAAACCAATAAGTAGCATATTGATTTTAAACGTGTGCATGTTTTTCTCTGACAAAACAAAAGCTGATTCAAAGGGTGTGTGGCAGATTTCCAAACTCTGATACACATGAGCATCCTCGATGAAAGGCTATCAAGGAGGGGAGAGACAAAAAAACGTATCCAGAACGCTGCAGCCCCCCTGGTTTTCCACCTTCCCAAGTTCTCTCATGTCACCCCACTCCTTTGTACACTCCACTGGCTTCCAGTTGAAGCTCGCATCCACTACAAGACCATGGTACTTACCTACGGAACAGCAAGAGGAACTGCCCCTCCCTACCTTCAAGCTATGCTCAAACCCTACACCCCGAGCACTCCATTCTGCCACCTCAGGTCTCTTGGCCCTCCCACTCCTTTGAGAGAGCAGCTCCCACCCAGCCCAGTCCAAGCTGTTCTCTGTCCTGGCGCCCCAATAATGGAACCAGCTTCCGCTTGAGGCTAGGACATCTTCTGAAAACATCTGAAACCCTACCTCTACAAACATCATCTTAAATAATCCTCCTCCTCAACTTGGCTGAATCCTAACCTTAACTTTAACTTCTTGTTCACATCCCACCTCAACCCTAACCCTATGGCTTGAGTTAGGGCTGAGCCGGTATGTGAACATGAACTTAACCCTGTCTGTCTGTGTCTGTCTGTCTGAGAGGTGGAGGTTGAAGAGTGGAGGGGGAGAGAGTCAGGGAGGGAGTGAGAAATAAGGGAAGGAGGGTGGATGAAGAGTAAGTAGAAAGAGTGATAGGGCGGGAGAGAGGGGATTAGAGAATAGAGAGAACAACTATCTGTCTGGGTTTATGCCAGTCTTTTCACCAATTTTGCCTTGAATGCAATGTATTGACTTGTGCATCAATACCCTTGATGCATATCTATGCCTCCAGTATTCTTGATGAATTTCAATTTTGATATGCATTTTTTTGCATTGAATGCAATGTATTAACTTGTGCATCATGATGCATATCTTTTTGCAAAAGCATCACAGACGAATTATCAATGACATCATGTTGCAATGGGTCATCATGCTTGGGATGTTATGGATGGTGGCTTTTGAGAAATCTTACTGGATGCTTGGGGTGTTACAGACAGTGACTTTGAGTGACACTTTGCCATGAACTGCTCCGGATTTTAGCCCCAGTCTGACATGGGAACATTGGAGGAAGGGGTTATGGCCCCAGCTGTCATAATGATGTAAGCCCATATGTAACAATAATTATTCATAATTTGATGGGTGCTTCTATTTGTCCTATTTTAGATGCATGTGTGAATTGGAAATGTGTTTTTTTTTGCATATCCCCACTCCCGAGACACCCTTGGAAAGTGGGGCCACGGCCATTCTCAATGGCGATTCTAGAGCCATTAGGGTGAAGTGCATTGCTCATGGGCACATCGATAGATGCTTCACTTTGTTGGCCCTGGGATTCGAACTAGCGACCTTTTCAGTTACTGGCCCATGCTCTAACAGCTAGTCTAACTGTGTGAAGCCATATAGTGCTATGTTTAGTTGGTCTGGTCCCATACTGTATGTTCTGTTGCCAAGTCTTCTATGGTTACAGCATGACAAGTTATAAATAGCTCTCTAAGGTAAGCAATGGCTGACATGACAAGAGGAACTGATGATGCACTACCCAATTTCAAAATTGCACCTTGTGCTTTCTACTACTTTCAAGAGTAATTTTAAAGCCAGACTGAATTCCTTTAAATCTTTATTTTTTATTTTTAAGTTTGTGAACCACTGCTTTAGACTAGGCTGGGTTTAGACTAGCCTAATGTTGAAGCCAAACTGCATTGAGACAAATGCCTTTCTCTTAACACCTAATGGAAAGAACACTGGCCAATATGACTCCGTCACCATCGTGTTTTACCATTGCCCTTTACACACAAAGCTTTTGTGTTTTCCAAATGTAGTGAGAGTAATTTGAAATGTTGATTTTTAGATGTTAGATTACCATCTGAGAAGCCCGTCTGTAACGTCCAAGGGCCTGTGCTGGTCAATGGACTAGAGATTGACGAACACTGATCTAGATTATTCTAATATCTTCAATATCCCATGTGGTGTATTCCCCCTGCCCTACCTGTGTGTTTGGGTGAGGAGGGCCTCCGTCCCTGCTGTCCCCTGTGTTATATTCTCCTGTGGAATGTGCCACAACAGCATGGCTATAATAAGACACCAACACGACTGAGGGTGCTGGTATTAGCCAGTTAAATGTCAGATAGTGGGGATGGCTGGACTGTGAAGACATGTTTTTGTTTGACATGACGAATGCCCTTGCAGATTTATCCTCTTCAATCAAGTTGACCTTTCTTTAGTTTAGATGGTATATCAGTTTACTATTTACTTTTGATGGTTTGAATGTTACTGGCATTTAGTATTCAGTCCCTTCTTTATTTTACAACTGTATTTGCATCTATGTAGAGGGAGAAGCCAGTGTGTGTGCTGTGTGATTCGCTCTTAAGTCTCTAAGCAGCCATTTTATTTAACTGTTTGTTTATGTTTGTACTATGACATGGAACCGTGGAAGTGGTTGGTTTGTCAGATCAAACTTTTTTTGTGTTTTTTTTCTTCCCAAAATGCTTTATCCACCGATGTTTCACACTTGTGTTCTTTTCATCAGAAATAAATGCTTTTTGTATGTGTAAAATATCACTGTCTTCAGATTTTTTTAATTCATATATTTTAGATATGTATTACGTTTGGTTTTGTTGCAAAACACTATCCATTGTTTAGCTGGAATGGTCGGTTCCTGTATAATATTTAACACAGAATTCTAATACATCACAAATCTAGCCTTGTGCTATAGTGTTTGGTTAAAGTTTGGCCTCTTCCGATCTATCTCACATTTGATTGTGGTAAAGCTTGCCACCTCAGAGGTGTTTTGAAACTAAATGTGACTGTCTCTCTGAATGAAACTATCTAGTGATAGGTTAAACCAATGACTGTATATATGAATGGACAATGCCATTGATCACGTGACACCATTCATTTGTGAAGACTCAACAGCGCATTGAAGCCAAATTGAGTTGTTTAAATTGGAGTCTCATGGAGACAAAACATACGCAGTTTGAGCTACTCTTTGGAGTGACCGTTGCAAGCTCTGTGCTGCCACCTCTCATTTAATAACTTGAATTGAAGACCGACCGGGGTACTGCAGGCTACCATTAGCAACTAAATTATCTACTTCTGTATGCGATTTAAAAAATATATTTTCTTCGAGGACATGCATTTAGTATATTACTAGCAGTTATTTTTGATTGTTTTAAAAACGGTTTTTATTTATACTAAGATTGACCACGAATATCGCCATTTTCCCATTCATTATAATGGGGGATCCTGTTTTCTGCTAACAATGCATGTAGTACCACAGTTGGCCTTGAACTTATGTGGCTTCAATGAGAGGGGCAGTCTTTCTCCCCTGGGTTAAACACGTGTCATTTAATAACCCATTCCACGATTAGATGTGGGAAAAACACATCTCTTTCATAAGTTCTTTAAACCAAAAAAGCTAATTACCAACATTTCTGAAAAGGTATATATAGCGTTTTGGAATTCAATCAATCAAACTCTTCATTTGGGTTCAAGTGATCAATAATCACCTCAGCTGTTATGTTAGTGTGCCTTTTTATAAGGCATTCATGGATTGTGCCTATAGGTGATTGTTTGTTAGATTCGTGAGTGGTGGCTTGAATGTCAAAGTGAAGCATTGCTGATAAGCTACTGGAGGTGAGCAGAGCCCATGAGAGTCCCATGGTGGAGTGGATGAAATGGGAACCAGGCTGTACACGTCACCCACGTCACTGGAAGTATGGCCTTAGAAATATGTCAGCACAGCAGGGTGGGCCTGGAGCCGTAAGGGTGTTGTATGTCAACCCCCACCCTGTGCTGGGTCGTGACTGCTGAGGGGCATGTAAGGGTGTCATGTGACTGAGCGACGGCCTCGACCTGACATAGACACTGCCAGAGCAGGAGCCTCCCAGCCTCTCGGGCAGCTGTCCAATATAGGATGCTCAGGCTAGATGATATATCACTACTACTACTGTATAATACTGTAGACTAGGTATCTGTTCTTTAGGCTGGGCAATGGTGTAGTAGTACATGAAGCTAGATAGGGAGGGAGGATAACTATATTCCACTCTACTGCAAGAATATTAGTTTTCTACACATTCATTTGATTGATTTGTTTGAAATCTGAACAAGGTTTGGATTCATTTTTGAGGTATTTGAAGATGTTCTCTGATACTGTTTGGTAGTCCAACCTGTTCCTGACTACCTACATACGGTACAGCCAAATGAGTCTACTGTATTGTCATAAGACTCACAAGCTTTGCTTACACTGCACTGTGAATATGATCCACTGAAATCAGTTGATTGCTGTGCTTTAGGACAGGACGGGTTGATATTTTCTTGGCAGGTTTCCAGGCCCTGGCAGCGCTTAACCATGCTCTGCTAATGATACATGAGGATACTTAATGATGTTGAAATCAATATTCTTCTGAAAAGCTCAATCTATTGGGGACCCACTCCACTATTACAGTATTATGTGACAAGCACATACTCTATTGCAACGGAATATCCTAATTAGAAAAGCCACTATTTAAAAAATATTGTAGTTTCACCTTTTATTTAACCAGTTGAGGCCAGTTGAGAACAAGTTCTCATTTACAACTGCAACCTGGCCAAGATAAAGCAAAGCAGTGTGACATAACACAGTTACACATGGAATAAACAAATGTACAGTCAATAACACAATAGAAATTGAGTTGAGATCACCTGTGAACATAGCAAACGCACTACAGGAGATTTCTAGGGGAACTATGTATACATGACAGGCCTGTGTGGATCAGTGCTAACTGTCAATCGTTCTCTGGTCCTTTGCCTTTCCTCCCCAGTCTCCGGCCTCTCGTCTTCCCCCACCCCACCCAGCACCCCCTGCCTGCACATGCTGTTCCCCCAGGAGGTTCACCAGAGTGCCCCAGAGCGCCTGGAACGCTCCCTCTCATCACCGCCACCAGACACCGGACAGCGCCTCAGCCTGCCATCCTCTGCCAAGCCCCCCATGTCCTCCTCCTCTCCAATACCCTACGCTTTCCCACTGGCCCAAGCTACCTCACAGCCAGTGAGTGATACCTCCTTACTTCCTACTACACCAACCTCTGGGTTACTGTGTTTGTTAGTGGCAGTGATAATTGACAGTATTGAAGCAATATTTGAGGGTTGCCAAAAAAATGTGGTTTAAGGGGGAAAGCTGATGTGAGTCTCCTAGACCTATACAGTGGTAAAATATATAAATGACTAGAATTAAGTGATTGTTTCAGCAAAGACTCTTTGTTCAGCTCTAACGTTCAGCTCAGCAGAGTTCAATACTAGCCTAATCAAGATGTTCAGATAGTCAGTGTTTGAACTGATATGTCTGTTATGTTCCCCTCTCCTGTTGGACAGAGACCTTGATTTGATTGATGTGGTATCTTGTTAAAACTAATAATTCAAGTAACTGTGTGTCTGTCTATTTGAGCTATAGAATTCTATCTACCCTGGCAGTGTAAGTCAATATTTCATCACCATCACCATTTTTGTTTATTGCTTATTACACCCAAGGCATCATGATTACAGCCATAAGTCTCTCCCTTGCTCTCTCACACTCTTTTGCTCTCTGTCTTGGTCTCTCATATTTATTTATTTCCATCCACACACACCAGGCTCTTATCCAAATCAAAGGAATGTCTCTGCTAAATCCAATCTGGAAGCGTTTTAATGAAACAGCCCTCCATCTCAGATTTACAGCCCCATGTTTATATACAGCACATTCCCTTCCCTGTGGCAGTGCAGCAGCAGTAGAGTGGGATGGGATTCATGCTGATCGCGGGTTAGACAAGCTAGATTTATGACAGTGCAGTAGTGGTTTTGGCTGGAGAATTGCTGTGTCACCATGAGGTATGGGGTGACTGGGGGGTTGGTTAGGTATCCCAGGCGTGAGCTATCAGGGCAGTTTCTTTTACTGCAGTGGGTTGTCAGTGCACTGGTAGGGTCTAATCAAGGGGCTAGGGAGACTACTAATAGAAAAAGATGGTTTTGAATCCTCATATGCTACAAAGAGCACAATATGATTCGGCTCATAGAATGTGCCATGATGATGACGTGCTTTGTAGCATAGGGAAAGAGGCAAATTAACTGCACACTGACTTATTTTGTTATTGGATCATGTTGCTGCAGTACACAACCTCTGCACCATGTCTTAGTCATTGTGCAGTAGCCTACTTCATCCCATTCATCTCTTGCTATTATTATTGTAAATAATTGTCAATGTAAATAACTATGCATTGTGCAAATTGTTGCATTTTAATGTCCTGCAAAACAGTTATGGGCATAGAAAATGACAAGGAATCCTTGGCTTCTCGCTGCTAGGCAACATAAGGGATTTCCTAATATGGTGAAGAGCCTTGGTCGTTCTGCATGGAGGGTGTGTCTCTAGAGCGTGATCATAATAATAAATGAAACCTTAACGATTTCCGTTTTCGTTCACAATGCGCAGAAAAATATTTCACTTGAGACGATACACTGCTTTTTAAATGAAAGTATTATTTTGTTTATTTATCCGGACATGTTGCACACTCTGTTTATTTATCCGGACGTGTTGCTCACTCCTCTGTTTTGGTCAGTAGTATGATCCTACTGTAGGCAACGGCTTTATTGACTGCAGCAAAATAGATTTAGGAATGTTCCACTACTACAGTTAAGGGGCGTGTAGTCTAATAATAATGTGCCATTAAAGTTACTGGCAGGCAGAGCTCCGGATATGAATTGCCCACATACAGTAGAAACTTGTACAAGGGCACTTGAATGAGTTGCGTGCATTGCGTATTGTGCGTATCAGACAGGGCTTGCTTTTATTTTTGTTGGTTATGCGTAAGGACATTTTAGTCTGCCAGTCTCTCAAGATGTATGATTTTGTCGTGGTGGAACGTGCCAGCAGTTATTGAATCTACATTGTTTTTTCGTCCACACTTTGGCAAACGGCGAGCTGTTGTGCGCCTGCAGCGCGCGACTGCTCTGATATTGGTGTGCCAGATTTGGAGCGCGTTCTTGACCCCCTCTGCCTCTTATTCTTACAGAATTTCTACGGTTTATTCGAAGGCATGCTGGAGAAACTTGACCTAAACGATGATGGTGTTGGTAAGTAAGTGCATTTTACTGCATTAATAACCCACATTTTGATTTTATTTGATTGTGTTGCCTATAGCCTTTTATTTGACGTTTTTGCAAATTTATTTGGATATAGTTCCAGGCTCAATGGTACCGATTGCTTCTTTGTGAAGTGCTGGTGTGAATTGTAATGTGAATATTAGTTACATTTAAATATATATGAATATATTTGAGTCATTTAGCAGAAGTTCTGGATGACTTAATGTAGTAAGTGCATACCTTTTTAATACCTTTTCCTACTGGTCCCTCATGGGAATCGAACCACAACCCTGGGACTGCAAGCCCATGCTCTACCAACTGAGCCACATGGGACCAGTTACAAGCTATTGAACACCTGTCGCTACATATCATCAAATAATTCATATGTAAGCCCTATTATGCAGGATTTGTTTTGATCATAACCCAATTATTGCCTGATGATAGCACCATAGCAGCTAAGTAGGGGTGCTGAACCCCCCCCCCCCCCCAAAAAAAAACTTGCAAAAGTAGTGCCCTGGGCCTTTTACTAGTCTGTATTAGTTGACCGATATAGCTATCTGTAGTGTGCCCCGTTGGTGAAAAGCACTCCCATCCTCAAACATATTCCTGCGGCTATGGATAGCGCAAAGCCTCATGCAGGGCAATCAATCTCAACCCACGGGTGCACTTTGTTAGAATAAGGAATCCCCCCCAGCCCCAGACGTGACCTCATTGGTTCAGTATACAGCATGATGACTAGTGAAATTATTTGATGTACTGTATACACAGTGTGAATATATATATTTTTCTACCCATCTTTCCAGCTGCTGAACCAGACAGAGATATTTACATGCGCTTTATGAAGTCCCACTGCTGCTATGACATCGTTCCCACCAGCTCCAAGCTGGTTGTGTTCGACACTGGCCTACAGGTAAGCCCTGCTCACAAGATGTATACATAACTTTGAGAAGCACTAACTAACTTTGACCTAAGTTTGACAGTATCTGTTTATCTAACAGGGTGTGTCCACTGAGGAACATTCTTATGGGTATTGAAGTGCATCCTTGGTCTAAAGGCATTGAAAATTGCATGGTTAATGTTCCATGAGGAGAGCATTACTATTGACTCATAAAAGGTTAAACAGTAATCATAAGGAAGAACAGAAACACTGATGTTTAGGAGCTCAGCCACCAAATCCATTAACCTCATGGTTCCAGTTTCCTTATATGAAACCCATCAAACCAGAAAGCTTTATTGTTTTATTTAGGATTTACACTAAACATTTTACAAGGTGTGGAATACCATCAATATATTTTTTGGTTCTCGGATTATGATCCCTTTTCACAGGTGAAGAAGGCGTTCTTTGCCTTAGTGGCCAATGGGGTGCGTGCTGCCCCACTATGGGATTCAGAGAGGCAGTGTTTTGTGGGTAAGGCACACCCTTCGTGTAATATGATTTTCCCATGATGTAATGCAAAGATGCACTGAGTTTGAAGGTAGGCATTGAAATACATCCACAGGTACACCTCCAGTTGACTCAAATGATGTCAATTAGCCTATCAGAAGCTTCTAAAGCCATGACTTCATTTTCTGGAATTTTCCAAGCTGTTTGTAGGCACAGTCAACTTAGTGTATGTAAACTTCTGATCCACTGGAATTGTGATACAGTGAATTATAAGTGAAATAATCTGTCTGTAAACAATTGTTGGAAAAATTACTTGTGTCATGCACAAAGTAGATGTCCTAACAGACTTGCCAAAACTACAGTTTTTCAACAAGAAATTTGTGGTTGAAAAATGAGTTTTAATGACTCCAACATAAGTGTATGTAAACTTCCGACTTCAACTGTAGATGCTGGTAGATAACAATTATCTCCAGAATAAGTACAATATTTGTCACATTTCTTAAATTAAAAATAAAAATAAAAAAATGTTGTTGAGAATACTTGTAATAGCCATGGCCAGTGGAGCATGGTTTGTTGGCTAGAGGTCAGTTATCAACCTAATGCTTTATGACGGCTCTATGACAACTGTTAGTCAATCTATTATCTATAGGCATGCATTTCTCATTTCAGGAATGTTGACAATCACAGACTTCATCATCATACTACACAGATACTACAAGTCACCGTTGGTAAGTTTGAGTGGACGAACCGATTTTAGCAAAACATTTGTTTACCATGAAAATTCCTATGTTGGATTTCTGTAGTTTATTCTTTAGATGTCAATATAGTTTTATTGTTTATAGGTGCAAATATATGAGTTGGAAGATCATAAGCTTGAGACATGGAGAGGTATGTAACGAGCTTTGGTTTAAATGATGACATTAAATGACATGTACAAAACATTTAACTCACATTGTTTTGTCTCTCCACAGAAGTATATTTGCAAGAGACATTCAAGCCTTTAGTGAACATATCACCCGAATCAAGGTACGTTCTCATAACATAACAAAGGTTATTATACAGGTAAGAGTGTGTGTATCTATCTTGAATATACGTGGATGTGAAGACAATTCCACAATTGTCTTTTCATTTGCGCTTTATCTCTGTCTTTGCAGCATATTTGATGCAGTGTATTCCCTCATTAAAAACAAGATCCACCGGCTGCCTGTCATCGACCCTGTGACGGGGAACCCACTTTACATCCTCACACACAAGAGGATCCTCAAGTTCCTACAGCTCTTTGTAAGTCTAAAACCATGGGCTCAATTTTCGGATGGCGTTAAGGCGGCGCTACTGTCAAACGCACATTAGTTTGTCATTTTGTCATGTGCGCACTGGCGTTTCCCAGCCCTAACGCCAGGTTCTGCAATTTACCTAACATTAGCACACTTCCGCCCAGATGGGAGGGGTGGAAATATTTGAGGCGTTTCCTTAAAAACATGATCCAAAGTGCTAATTTCAGGCAGCACTGATAGGGATATTTAAGACCAACTCAAATCTGGTTTTAGCGGTAACACCGTTAGATATGGTTTGAATTTTGACAGTGGAAACACAGCCTATCCAGCCGTGATGCACACTGCCCATAGCCGCATGGAGCGAGATGTGATTTGGTGACTGTATACTTCGTATTTAGAAACATAAAGCAGTCATGTTTTTTCCCCATTTTGTTTTATTTGATTAAAAACCAATCATAGCCTCCCCTCCAGTCAATGAAGTCTGTTTTGTTTTTGTCCTGCTCAATGTGATCAAGTAGGCTAGTCAAGTAGTGTTTGGGTCGTCATGAGACTGCTTGGAAATAAATCTTAATTCACCAAAGCTTTAATCAATATATCAATTTTGAAAGGGGCAAAACAGTGAGCATATCAAGAAGCTGATTAAACAGCATGATCATTACACAGGTGCACCTTGTTCTGGGGACAATAAAAGGCCACTAAAATGTGCAGATTTGTCACACAACACAATGCCACAGATTTCTCAAGTTTTGAGGGAACTGGCAATTGGCATACTGACTGCAGGAATGTCCACCAGCGCTATTGCCAGCTATTTGAATGTTCATTTCTCTACCATAAGCTGCCTCCAACCTTGTTTTAGAGAATTTGGCTGTACGTCCAACCGGCCTCACAACCGCCGACCACATGTATGGCGTCGTGGGCGAGCGGAATGCTGATGTCAACGTTGTGAACAGAGTGCCCCATGGTAGCAGTGGGGTTATGGTATGGGCAGGCATAAGCTACATACAATGAACACAATTGCATTTTATCATTGGAAATTTGAATGCACAGAGTTACCATGACGACATCCTGAGGCCCATTGTCGTGCCATTCATCCCCTGCCATCACCTCATGTTTTAGCATGATAATACATGGTCCCATGACGCAAGGATCTGTACACAATTCCTGGAACATGTCTAAGTTCTTCCATAGCTTGCATACTCACCAGACATGTCACCCGTTCAGCATGTTCGGGATGCTCTGGATCGACATGCACGACAGCGTGTTCCAGTTCCCGCCAATATTCAGCAACTTTGCACACCATTGAAGAGGAGTGGGACAACCTTCCACAGGCCACAATCAACAGCCTGCTCAACTCTATGTGAAGGAAATGTGTCGCACTACATGAGGCAAATGGTGGTCACACCAGATACTGACTGATTTTTCTGATCCACACCCCTACTTTTTTAAAGGTATCTGTGACCATCAGATGCATACTTGTATTCACAGTTATGTGAAATCCATAGATTAAGGCCTAATCAATTTATTTCAATTGACTGATTTCCTTATATGAACTGTAACTCAGTAAAATCTTTGAAATGGTTGCATGTCGCGTTTTTATATTTTTGTTCAGTATATATAAAATATTATAAGCAGTATAAAGATGAGTGGACATTCTCCCTTTTATCTGTATATTGGATCTTTGTCCAACTACTTGTGCACCAGAGGCATGGAATAGTCTACAATCCACGCTTCATCTAGATATGTTAGTGCCACTGAATTAATGTAAAATATTGATGGGAGACTCTGTTATGGAGTGTAAATGCTTTTTTTAGGCTGGACCATGTTGTTTTGTATTGTTGTATGTTTTAGTTATATAATGTATTGATTGTTGCTGCCTTCTTGGTCGGGTCCACCTTGAAAAAGAGGCTCTGGTTCTCAACAGGCTTTTCCTGGTTAAATAAAGGTTAAATAAAAAATGCACTTTTGAAAAGCTTGGATGTGCATAAAACCCTCCAGTCATGGCGTCTAAGTGTATTTAGACATGGCCGATTTAAAACAAGTTGTTTCATTTGGTTTAGAATTTGATTTGAATTATTCACTCTTTTTAGGCCTAATCAATAATTAATTTGATATTGCTTATTGACTACATTTGGCATAGCCCCTATATCAGTGTGATAATGATATTTATATATTTCCACATTGAAGCCATGCAATTACTTAGAACAAGGTGGACTGTAAACAGGTTCAAGTTAACATATTTATAATAGATGGGATAGGTCTACATGTTGTTCGCTTGTTTCTGTAAGCTGTTTAACAAACTATAACGGACTAACATTGGAATTGGAGTTGATTCCAAGGCAACAAAGTGATCCTCTCTTGTGTTCCAGTCATAGATAGATCGATAGGTGTTATATTTTATCTTATGTGTTCCAGGTGCGTGAGATGCCCAAGCCGGCTTTTATGAAGCAGACTCTCGGCGAGCTGGGCATCGGCACCTACAAGAACATAGCCTTCATCCACCCTGACACACCCATCATCAAGGCCCTGCAGATCTTCGTAGAGAGGAGGGTGTCTGCCCTGCCTGTGGTGGACGTATCTGGTACGTGTTACTGTAAAACACTTTGTGACAACTGTTGTTAAAATATACTTCATAGGTACATTTGACTGATTGAGATTCAGCTCAACTCTGGTTATGTTTCAATCTCATCACAGGGAAAGTGGTGGATATTTACTCCAAATTTGATGTCATAGTAAGTTATGATTTTCAAAATACAGCTTGGTAATCCTGTTACTTCCCCCTCAAAAAATATATTGTGTGAATTTTTTTCCTTTTAAAAAGCCATGAGTGTCTGTTTATCATGTGTATAGAACCTGGCAGCAGAGAAGACTTATAATAACCTGGACATCACCGTGACCCAGGCTCTGAGGCATCGCTGCCAGTACTTTGAGGGGGTCATGCAATGCCACAAGCTGGATACACTGGAGACCATCGTGGACAAGATTGTCAAAGCTGAGGTGTGTTCAAACACATACATACAACACAACAATAACACGTAAACTCAACAGAGACACAAAATGCTCACTGTCCCGAAGGATTCACATCCGGCCGTGATTGAGAGTCCCATAGGGCGGTGCACAATTGTCCCAGCGCCGTCCGGGATTTGGCCGGGGTAGGCCGTCATTGTAAATAAGAATTTGTTCTTAACTGATATAGTTAAAGTTTTTAAAAAAGTGTGTGTGTGTGTCTCTTTGTACGCGTGTCCCTATATGTGTGTGTGTGTGTGTGTGCCAGGTCCACCGGCTGGTAGTGGTTGATGATCGCTCGGCCATCGAGGGCATCATCTCCCTGTCTGACATTCTGCAGGCCCTGGTGCTCAGCCCAGCAGGTATAGATGCTCAACATTCCTAACCCCCTCCTAATACGACTCTTGGACCCTGAGCTCCCTCCCCACCCTGCCCTGCCCTGTCCTGCCCTGCCTCGCCCTCCTCACACAGGTAGGACACAAACACACACTCAGGCATTTGCTGGTTGGCTCCCACATGCGGATGGCATGGGCTTGATGCCAGGCTGCCTGTGCCCTTGAGCCATCCTGTATGCCAGCTCGTGACAGTTTGGTGTGGGCTTGGCTGTGTGTCTGTGTCCTGACTCAGGACCATGTCCTTTCCTCTCGTGCTACCCTCAGATTCTAATAGAATGTTAATGTCAACGTCTTACTTGACATTATGCTTGGTAGCCTTTCTTTGTTGTCTTGGTATTTTGTCTATCTGCTTATAGTTTTGAATAATGAAGAAGAATGATGTAACAAAGAATGTAGAATAATGTAAGATAATGAGTTTGCATGTTTGTTTTTTGGTAGGAAATGCCTTTGCTGGTGCAGTCATAATGCATTTAGAAATTGCATTTTGAATTGGCTGGTGCATCATTTCCCAGATTTGAAAACTGCAGTGAGCAGACTCATCAACTCCGATGTGAGCGTGAAAGAAACATGAAGCATCTTGCACAACTATCTCCCTGATGCAAATAAGCCTACTATTGTTTATGTTGGACATGAACCTAGTCCTAGATCTGTCGCTATAGCCAACACCTATGGTCATTATAATGCCAGCACAAACAGATCTGGGACCAGGCTAGTGGGATGTATTCTTGTGTCCTTACTTCACATGTCTATTCTTCCCTCCCCTAGATGCCTGCAGAGAGGAGGGCCTCCTGGAGTGAGACGGGGGCTACTGCTGCTGGAATCACAGAGGCTGTCCTACAATATATAACTTGTATTTTACAGGTAGCTGCCAAGATAAAGGAAACATTTGAGTAAATTAGGGATACAAAGTCTATTGAAAGCAGGTGCTTCTAAACAGGTGTGGTTCCTGAGTTAATTAAGCAGTTGACATCCCATCATGCTTTGGGTCATGTATAAAAATGCACAGTTGCCCATTATTTTCTTACCGTTAAAATAAGAGATCTCAGTGACTTTGAGAGAGTGGTCTCAAAGGAGCATAGAGTGTTTAAAGTGGGTGTGTGTCTCCAGTGACCAGATCTCAACCCAATTGAACACTTATGGGAGATTCTGGAGTGGTGCCTGAGACAGTGCTTTCCACAACCATTAACAAAACACCAAATGATGGAATTTCTCTTGGAAAAATCCCTTCTATATAATTCCAGACACTTGAAGTGTGCATTGAAGTGTGCATGGAATCTCTTCTGGCAGCTCATGGTGGCCCAATGCCCTATTAATATATTGGTGTTTCCTTTATTTGGACAGTTACCTTTACGTCCAAAGCCCTTCATATTGATGCACTAGACTTTGAAACCAAAGGGCTGGGCTGGATTGGACTGCTACTGGGGGGTAAATGGCTTTAATACTGGAGGACCAGCATCTCTCTGTCTGAATGGAACTGGACTTGATTCACTGTGGGGCTGAGCCAGTCTGAACTGTGGTTATGTATGTATATGAGGGCTATATACGTTTTGGTGTTTGTCTCAGTATCATGCTGCTCTGTCGTGTTAACAGTGCCTAGTCACTGAACAAGTAGATTGACAGATATTGCCAAGGCATCTTACTTGATGATACACACAAGCATGTGTCTAAGTTCCCCACGGGAAATAATAACCTGTTTGTATAGGTGGAGCTGCAATGTACTGGACCACTAAAAGTGATGGTTGAGTAAATAACGTCAGTCTATATTCTACGCTGTCAAACACAGACCATTTAGACAATATAATTGCATTCTTCATTTTAGTATCAAATGTGGCCATATTATAGCATGTTCTATGATAAGCCACATGTTGCTACAATGAGTTGTTGTCCACACCCCTTTTAGGGGCCATATGCAGTCTCTCTGTCCAATTCTTAGTCACAGTGCCTTTTGCTTGCCCTGCCCCTGACCATGGAAGCAAACGCCATTCTCTAACCATAATACATCAAAACGAAGTGTTCTTGAAGAATAAGCAAGATCTTGTCAAGAATGTGTTTCCTCATTTAACCTGAAGGAGAAATTGCAGGTGTTCATGCTTTATCTGGTTATGATTGGAGGGGTTTTGTTTGTATATGAGTAACATGCTGTGAAGAGAGACAGAACAGGAAAAAGGCTTTATTTTTTGGATATATATATATATATATATTGTATTCATTCTCGATGACACTTGGGTTGAGATTTAGAGCCATTTATTTTGTCCGCTTTATGCACTTGAGACATGGATCACTTCCATCTACAACATCTATAAATCAAAATGGTGGATTCTGAACTGCTCTTGACCAGACTCCTGTGCTGTGTCCAGAGAACACACCTCTGACAACTCATCTCTATTGTTTCACTGTAAATAAGAAAGTTTTCAGGAAATGTGCCAGAGAAAGCTTTATTTTTATGTAACTTTAAAGAAATCATGTTAAAATAACTGCAGTTTTAATATTATTTTTGTAAATATATTGCGGCAAAATGAGCCAATATAAATAAAGATCATTTCTATTCAGAACAAGATGTACATGTGCAAGCATGAGAAACGACACTATAACAGTTGTGAATGTTCTTTACTTTTCTATTTTTCTGCATGCAGAAAAATAAACGATGACACTGAATGTATTTTTATGTAATGTGTTTATTGAATTGTATTTTTGACTGTAGATTTGCACCACCATATTTAACTGTTTTGCAATCCAAATGAAACCTGTTTGGGTAAATCAATTAGCTTATTATGATAATCCTGAATGTGGCAGGTTGCCTAGTGGTTAGAGCGTTAGGCCAGTAACCGAAAGGTTGCTAGCTTGAATCCCCAAGCTGACAAGGTAAAAATCGGTTGTCCTGCCCCTGAACAAGGGAGTTAACCCACTGTTCCTAGGTGGTCATTCTAAATACAAATGTGTTCTTAACTGACTTGCCCAGTTAAATTTTTTTAAATGTAATTGATGTAATTTTTTTATGACTTCCATGCACATGAATTATTTACCTTCATACAGTATAACACATGTTTATGCACTTCTCTAATAGACCTTACTTGACAGACATGGCTAAAAGACTTTTGATGATAATCATTATTGCAACATTCGATGTCTGAACCCTGCCACCTACTAGTGGTTAAGAGCTGCACTGCAGGCATATCCGCAGCTATTTTAAGATTGGCCATCACGTGGAGTCCTGAGGGTACTCGAATTTAGATAGCAGGTTAAGTAAATTTAGTCTGAGGCTCAGAGCATACCAACAGAAGTTTCTCCCTCTCCTCTTTTGAAGTTCCATGCTAGAAACTATTGGAGTGCTCCTATGACATTGAAATTGTTTACACATTAGGGAGTTGCTTCTATAATTAGAATATTTCAGGGAAATAAAATGTCATCAAGCCACACACATACCAGCAAACATCTCCCTCCAAAGCTGTTCTACATCAGCTTTCAAGTAAAGGGTAGAGATCCTCAGAAAACACCTTCCCGAGACCATTCCAAGGATTTCTGAACACCAGCCACAAGGTGACAGTCTAATACAAGTGGTATTTGTCACTAACCACCATGTGATTGTATGATATATAGACAGACTGTGAAGGTTAGTAGAATGTCATTTCATAGCACTCATATGACACCAGATATTCTGCTCCAAATTCACCAACAAAATCATATTTATTTATAGGCATGATATATTCCATATATTCACAGGCAAGATAAACAAGCAGGAGGCTGTCAGTCTGTATGTGGGGTAGGAATGGCACTGTAATCTCAATGGATCTGGATCTACTGCAAAGGTAAAAACTAGGATTTTTCTAGATACTGGTCTTGGATCAGCAGTGAGGATGAAATCTCCCAACACCTTGTAGCCCTAAAGCAGGAGGACTTATTGGCTTGCTGGCCTCTGTCTGATCTGACTGCTTATCAATCTCTCTCTCACACACACACACACACACACACACACACACACACACACACACACACACACACACACACACACACACACACACACACTGGACGTTCCCTTGAAAGTGTAAGGGTGATTCAAAATTCTCCTTCGAAGCTTGTCATGTATTTTATATGCATGGAGAGAAGGGCTTGAGAGGGGCTCAAACTCAAATGAACTTCACTCTGTTCCTCTCCTCAGGCATATCTCTCATTCTCTCTCCATCCTATTCCCTCTCTCTCTAGCATTAGTTTTACTGCATCATGACTTTCACTAATTCTGCGAAGCAGCACACGTCCCTGCCTTTGAAGACAAGTGTGATATGAATGAGGAGGAAAGAGGGTGTAAAAACCAGACCTCGGGGCATTTGGTTTTTACACGTTGCATTTATCTGCAGTCGGATAGGGCGAGGGCTGAGAAACTCTGCGTTTCAGGGGGGGGGGGGCTTTGATGTCTTATGGGGTGCAGCTGCGGTTCCTCTGCAGAGCTCATTAGAATAGAAGGCTGCGGTTCCTCTGCAGAGCTCATTAGAATAGGAGGCTGCGGTTCCTCTGCAGAGCTCATTAGAATAGGAGACTGCGGTTCCTCTGCAGAGCTCATTAGAATAGGAGGCTGCGGTTCCTCTGCAGAGCTCATTAGAATAGGAGGCTGCGGTTCCTCTGCAGAGCTCATTAGAATAGGAGGCTGCGGTTCCTCTGCAGAGCTCATTAGAATAGGAGGCTGCGGTTCCTCTGCAGAGCTCATTAGAATAGGAGGCTGCGGTTCCTCTGCAGAGCTCATTAGAATAGGAGGCTGCGGTTCCTCTGCAGAGCTCATTAGAATAGGAGGCTGCGGGACTCATACAGCCATGTCAAGCCAGCCACCCGTATGGACTGACTAGAAAGCAGCACACAGCCACACAGATGAGGAAAAGCACTATGATCACACTTCTCATAAAGGTCTCTCTCGCTCTCTTTCCCTCCCTCTCTTTCCCTCCCTCTCTTTCCCTCCCTCTCTTTCCCTCCCTCTCTTTCCCTCCCTCTCTTTCCCTTCCACTCCCTCCTCTCTCTCCTTTTTCCCTCCCAATCCCTCTCTCTGTCATTTTCTCTATGTAGTAGTGCACAGACAGGGTGGATGACATATTTGAGATCAATATTGGTGTCCATTATTTTTCCATAAACACAATATAAAACAACCCCATCTTAAACATGAATGACTTTCTTTTGAGCAGAACATTGATTGACAAGCTGAATATCACCACCCAAAACAATATCAAACCACATGCTGAAAACACACATCACAAACTGCAAACTCATACTGCAGGAAAGATGTGGTTTATTGGGAACAGCACGATCCCATCTAGCTTATTGTGATACATACATAGCATAAACAATGGCGACACATTTGATTTGACCTCTTAAGTGCCACAGGTTGAGGATTATATTTACAACACTATAACCATGGTGTGATGTAGGCTCCACCCATTTAAACAGAATCACAGAAAGGAATATGAGAATGACTTCATACTTCAAATGACTCCTCCTCACATACAAACCTTTACACATTGTATTTATGAACAAGTCAGTTAGTGACTTTTTAAAATCTTATGTTTAAACTCCTGAAAAAAATGTCATACTAATTTCTGTTTTCATATGAACATATCACTGGAGGGTTTATCATGAGTCGGGGGATTGACCTCTGTTATAATAGAAACAGAATGGTTCCCTTGGTTATGATGATAGAATCTAGCAGGTCAAAGCACAAGACGTGGAGACTTTTCTGTCACTACATAAGCTTGAGAAGGAATTCATTACTATGTTAACAATTACCAGACATACATGTATATCAATCAAGCACCGGTTAACACATGTCCAGATGGATGCATTCGGGTGCAACGGTATCTACTGAAATGTTATGAACAACACCAAGCAGGCTAATATTTACTGTCTCCCAAATAGCATCCTATTCCTGACATAGTGCACTACTTTACTATGGAATCCTTTGGTCCCGGGTCAAAAGTAGTGCACTATAAAGGGAATAGGTTGCCAGACATTGTCTTTACAACAACCTTTCCTGCAAAATCTCACTCCGACAATATTTAAAAGAAGTGAAAGTGAATTGGCATGTGTTTATCTCTTCATGCTACGCAATGTTACTTACAGGTTGACTTTGGTTTACAGCTTTCTATAACAATACTGTATCTGTGTGGCAGTTTGAAGCTGTGAGTTAAGTTAAATCAGGACTAATACAGTACAGCAGTGTTAAACCAATATTAACACATTAACATGTCTTACACAGCAATGTTACTCTACTGTTGATACAATAGCAGCCCCAAATAGTGTATTGTTACAATGTGGTTCCTTGAATAAAACGAAAGATACGATTTCTCAAGACATTTGAGTGTCTCCGTGATCTTAACTTTTCATCTCGTCTATGATTTAAATATCTGTGTTCTGGTACCTCTCAATAAATAAAAACCATAAGTTGGTATTGTGTAACATCTAACATAAATATGGGTATACATAGTGAATACTCATTCTATGAAAACTTCAGACGACATGTGTTTTGCGTTGATAAAAGAAGACCGAAACAAAGAGAGAGCTTTTTGGTGAGAGAAATCATTGCGATGAGTTAACAACATTTTCTCGACACATACTTATCTACATAAACGTGTGTGTGTGTGTGTGTGTGTGTGTGTGTGTGTGTGTGTGTGTGTGTGTGTGTGTGTGTGTGTGTGTGTGTGTGTGTGTGTGTGTGTGTGTGTGTGTGTGTGTGTGTGTGTGTGTGTGTGTGTGTGTGTGTGTGTGTGTGAGAGAGAGAGAAAGAGAGAGCAAAATAGTAAATATTATGGATAGTAAGCCTTTCCAGGAAGGTTATGTCATCTCCAACACTAGACAAACACCTAAAGTATTCTGGGAAATGATTGTTTACTCTAAAGAGATGTTGTGATCTGTGCCATTGCAGCGACAGACTCGGAGCAAGGGGGCTCAAATATATCAGTTACTGGGAATACAATGGATGTCACTTCAAAACAATAGAGAGTCTTTGTGTCCAATAGGGATTTTTCTTGTTGGGTATCCCATGTTGGAGTCTGCTACGGTTTGAGAAACTGAGAGAGGTGCACATTCGGAGGTCCTCCTAGATGTGGAATCAACCATTAGCGTAGGCCGTTGGGGGTATGTGGGGCCTCTTTGTCCACTAGATCAGAGCCCAGAGGGAGCTGGAGGATATGTTCTGGGAGATTTGGCAGTTTGGTTCAGTCCCCTTTCAGCGGTGGCTTGGTCTGGGTGGGTGAGACCTTGAGTTCTGGTCATACATATGGGCAGAGGGGGGAGAGAGAGAGAGAGGGAGAGGGAGAGGGAGTGGGAGAAAGAGAGAGAGAGCGCGAGAGAGAGAGTAATAACAAGAGGCAGTGAGAGTACAAGAAATGCATTTCAGAGACATCTGACGGGGAGGGAGTGACGTGAGGCCAAACAGAACCACGCCAGGCCATTCAGGGACACAGTTCTTCCTCCAAGTGAGACATCTTAGAACAGGCTGTAGAGGCGCCTCTAGCAACTGGAGAGGGAGGCTCACTGTCACTGAACCTTTGGAATGAATCCACATCTTATGTTTGACCCCAACACCTTTATCTCTTTTTGTCTGTATCCACATTTCTGCTCATTCTATGACTTTCTCTCCCTCTTTTTGTCTCTCACATATTCTCTTTTTCTCTGTATCTACCTCTATCCCTCGATCCCCCTCTGATCTCGACTAAGCCAGAAATCCAGCTAGGTGGAATAATATTTCTCACTTTCTGTCAGAAACATCTGATCAAACAGCGGTTGGGGCTGCCAAAAGCTCTAAACAACCTGCTGTTCACGCCTTCAATACCTCCCTCTCTCCTCTTTTCAATTACCTCCCTCTATCCTCTCTTCAATACCTCCCTCTATCCTCTCTTCAATACCTCCCTCCATTCTCTCTTTAAAACCTCCCTCTATCCTCTCTTCAATACCTCCCTCTATCCTCTCTTCAATACCTCCCTCCATTCTCTCTTTAAAACCTCCCTCTATCCTCTCTTCAATACCTCCCTCTATCCTCTCTTCAATACCTCCCTCTATCCTCTCTTCAATACCTCCCTCTATTCTCTCTTCAATACCTCCCTCTATTCTCTCTTCAATACCTCCCTCTATTCTCTCTTCAATACCTCCCTCTATTCTCTCTTCAATACCTCCCTCTATTCTCTCTTCAATGCCTCCCTCTATTCTCTCTTCAATAAATACCTCCCTCTATTCTCTCTTTAATACCTCCCTCTATTCTCTCTTCAATGCAATCTTTCTCTTTAATACCTCCCTCGATCTTTCTCTTATTACATTTCATATGGGTCAAATGCAAAAAAAGTGACTCTACTGCATTGTCCAACAGATCTCTCTAAGAGAGGCAGAGCAAGTTGTGTCTGTGGCGCCTAGAAGACGTGTTGTCAGAGCTGGTGTGTGTTACTAACTGTTCTGTGTTCAGAGTTCAGTGATGCTCCTGGTATCCTGGTATATTGCAGTATAGAAGCGGTGGGTGGACAGACACACCGTGCTGGTTAGTAGCGAGCTCCTTCCATTATACATTCAGAGCAGCTGTTGTGTGGAGGAAGTCCTTTGAAGGCGGATTGAAGGGAGTCCCCATAGCGGAACCTTTTGAAAAAACATTTTTGGTTCCAGGTAGAACCCTTTTGGGTTTCATGTAGAATCCTTTCCACTGAGGGTTCTACATGGAACACCAAACAGTTCTACCTGAAACCAAAAAGGGTTCTCCTATGGGGACAACCGAGGAACCATTTTGGAACCCTTCTTCTAAGGGTGTCTATGCTTTCTTTTGCTTCACCGACACATGCTACACAAGTCTACACGAGCACACAAAGGTTTCATGCTACAACTAGTACTCAAGCAGGCAAAACAAAAACGACACCAACCCTCCCTTCCTCTCGTCTCTTTTCAAGCCAAACTTTTTGTGATTACAGTTAAATGGCACGACTTTCATGACATATTTTCTTCTGTGTGGGCAGTGACTCCGTTTCCTGCTGTTGTTTGATTTGTGTCTGTTTTTTTAAGTGAGGGATGAGGAATAGGGAGTTTTTTCCGAGAACGGGGAGAGAAGCTTTGAAGACAGGCAGGTTGGGGATCTTGGAGGGGGCCTTTGAAAAGAGAAAGGAGTGAGAGCAGGAGGGAGGGAGGACAAAAAAGAAAGAGAGAGGGGGGGGGGACTCCTTCACTTCTGTGTAAGGTAAGCTCCGATGGTAAGGCTTGCGGCCCCCAGTGCAGCCAGGCCAAAGACAGTCTTGATGGACGGCCATGAATCGAACACGGAGTCCCTCTGTCTGTCATAGAGCTCAACAAAGGCCTCCTGAAAGATAGACAGTGAGAGAGGCAGAGTTAAAGAGACTGAACAGGATCTTAAGCACTTAGAAATGTGTAACATATTGTACAAATTTGAATTCGTAACTCATCATACAAAATTAATGCCATTGTACACAATTGTGCACAAAATTCGGGGACCCGTTTTGGCTTGTGAGCACAACTTTGAAAACTACTGGTTGACATTATACAAAACCTTTATAATGCATCTTTAATACAAGCAGTGTGTGTATTCCCATGTTCAAAGCTTGCTGGGGGGTCTCTTTTGGAAGCTCCTGCAGATCTAAATGCCCTTGGCCACCATCCAACTTCTGTGTTATTACATGCATGCAGGAAGCCGGATCCATTTCAAACCAGCGCCTCTCACACCCCTTGTGCCTACCCCTTCATAAACACCACACACGCCTGAACGAATGCACACACACACACACACACACACACACACACACACACACACACACACACACACACACACACACACACACACACACACACACACACACACACACACACACACACACACACACACACACACACACACACACACACACACACACACACACACACAAAAACCCTGGGATACTCATGGAAACAACCCAAGACAAACACTCCACATGAAAACACACTCTCAAACCCATGTCACGTGATACACTACTTCCTATTGATGTATTGGTGGGACCTACAGTATACTGTATGTCAGGGATCATCAACTAGATTCAGCCGCGGAGAGGGAGGTCGGGGGGCCAGAACATAATTACAAATCATTTGTAGACTGCAAAGAGACCACAAGAATCCCAAACACATATAATGTTTGACTCAAACATAATAATTTCAAATCTTGCATACATTTGTAAACGATCACGTGTCTCTCTATTATGTGTTGGAAAACCTGGGAACAGATTTCTTCAATTAAAATCAATTGGAGCTGATTTACTGGTGTTTTTACAGTCTTTTATGTCCAACAATTAATTTAAAAATAATTTTATTTTTATGCTCAGAAAACCTCAGGGGGCAAATAAAACCACCCACGGGCCAAATTCGGCCCGCAAGCCACTAGTTGGGGTCATTAATATATTTATGGCAAACACCATATAGCAGCTGTGATTCTCCATATACAGTGAGCACCAAATCTATTGGGACAGTAAGAAATGTGTTGTTGTTTTGGCTCTGTACTCCAGCACTTTGGATTTGAAATGATACAATGACTAGGAGGTTCAAATGCAGACCGTCAGCTTTAATATGAGGGTATTTTCAATCATATCAGGTGAACTGTTTTGAAAATACTGCACTTATTGTACCTCGTCCTCCCATTTTAGGGGACCGAAAGTACTCATACAAATTCACTTGTAAGTGTATTAAAGTACAGTAGTCAAAAGTGTAGTATTTGGGCCCTTATTCCTAGCATGGAATGATTACATCAAGCTTGTGTCTCTACAAACTTGTTGGATGCATTTGCAGTTTGTTTTGCCTCTGTAACTTTCTCACTCATCATTATTCACAATTCATTCAGGATTATCCATAATCATGGTAGCATCCACATTAATGTTGAAGTGTTTAGAAACATATTATATTCTTATTTACAATAAAAGTGACTCAAAAAGGACACAACACATTATTTACCATTTATTTCTATTGGGCACAAAATAATCTGAAACACAACCAAGACAAAACAGCAAAGTCACAAGCTTGATGTAATCATCATGTGCTAGGAATACGGGACCAAATATGAAACTTTTGACTACGTTAATGCACATATAACTGAATTTGTCCCAATACTTTTGGTCCCCTAAAATGGGGGAGAACAGAAAGTGTTCACCCGATATGGATGAAAAAACCCTCAAATGAAAGCTGACAGTCTGCACTTTAACCTCATAGTCATTGTATCATTTCAACACGTGCCACTGCCTAAATACTTTAGGAACTTCATGGTCCTACAACAGGCTGTTAAAGGTGCAACTGCTTCTCCCTAATCTCAGTGAATACAGCCTTTTATAAAACCACCACATATTGTATGTCCTTTTATTGTACAGTATGATATCCACCCCGGCTCAATGTATTTATGACCCATTTGTTGTATGAGGAAATCAAGACGTCCGTTTATAAGCCTTCAGGCCTTGACAGTGGAAACAGCTGTACAGGAAGCTACAGTACAAAGATCCCCCCCAGAAAACCCCATAAATGGTTGCTGTTGATTGTTCTGTATCAAACTGGCCAATGTGGGAAGGAGTGCACCATTGGCTATAAGAGGGGTGTGAGGGTTGAGGGATCAGGACACATGATTGTGTAGCCTTTTCCTCAGAGCTGAAGGAAGCCCCGTTGCTCAAACCCCTGCCCTACAGTAAATCCCTAAACCGAGACTGGTAATACATTGTCGTTACAGCAGTAGCACGAACCCTAACCGAGACTGGTAATACATTGTCGTTACAGCAGTAGCACTAACCCTAACCGAGACTGGTAATACATTGTCGTTACAGCAGTAGCACGAACCCTAACCGAGACTGGTAATACATTGTCGTTACAGCAGTAGCACTAACCCTAACCGAGACTGGTAATACATTGTCGTTACAGCAGTAGCACGAACCCTAACCGAGACTGGTAATACATTGTCGTTACAGCAGTAGCACTAACCCTAACCGAGACTGGTAATACATTGTCGTTACAGCAGTAGCACGAACCCTAACCGAGACTGGTAATACATTGTCGTTACAGCAGCAGCACTAACCCTAACCGAGACTGGTAATACATTGTCGTTACAGCAGTAGCACGAACCCTAACCGAGAATGGTAATACATTGTCGTTACAGCAGTAGCACTAATCCTAACCGAGACTGGTAATACATTGTCGTTACAGCAGTAGCACTAATTCTAACCGAGACTGGTAATACATTGTCGTTACAGCAGTAGCACTAACCCTAACCGAGACTGGTAATACATTGTCGTTACAGCAGTAGCACTAACCCTAACCGAGACTGGTAATACATTGTCGTTACAGCAGTAGCACGAACCCTAACCGAGACTGGTAATACATTGTCGTTACAGCAGTAGCACGAACCCTAACCGAGACTGGTAATACATTGTCGTTACAGCAGTAGCACTAACCCTAACCGAAACTGGTAATACATTGACAATCATATAAGATAATAAACAATTCATTTGAGATGCAATGGATTATAGGTACAAAACACACACAGTAGTGGAGTACTGTTATGACTGGTAACCTGAATTCAATTCTACTTTATTAGTCCCCTGAGGGCCAAGTCTACTTCAGCCTGTCCTGATTAGATCAAGGCTACATTTACCTACATGAATTATGTTATGCACTATTTGTAAAGCAACACAAAATATATGTTTGTTTTAAATTTGCCCTTGAGAGAGAAACTGGGGCATCTTCTTTGAAGATTCACATTGTTATTAAATATTTCCAGAAAAGCAACGCAAAGCCTCACAGGATGACTAAAAAAGGCAATCTGTTTCAAACGGCTACAGAAAAGTATTTCCTGACTCCCTCCTCTCTCTCTCCCTCCTCTCTCTCTCCTTTCCTGCAGCGTTCCTGGGGCCAGAGGCCATTGACACAGTCAGGAGAAAGATAAGCTCAGCGGTGTCTTCATGTTAGGCCCTCTGGTATCGAAACAACCATTCCTCGTCAGACACCATTCACTTAACCAACAGACATGTATCCTATTGTTAGCATTGTTATAATTCTTTTTTTTGTTGTTGCTGAAATTAGTTTAATAGAAAAATATACGAATGCAAAAATGACCAATTGAAAAGGCATGTACTGTGGGTCATTCAACACACTGAAAATACTCCCTCTCCCCCTCCCTGATAATACCCACCCACCAACACACACCCTTCCATCCCTCTCCCTTCATCCTATAAGGCAGTTTTCAGGTATTAATTAGGGTACCTCCGTCAGACCTCCTACTGTGAGGAATGTTCTCCTCTGGCAAAAACACACGTTTCCTGATAACCCTGTTTTCCCACCCACCAAAGGAAAAACAGTTTGCTGAGACAACTACACAGACCTGGTACTGGATGCTTCGAACAGCATGACACCTTACTGCCCTTAGTATGATACAGCTACAGTAGGTACATGATTCAATGGCAGAGAGACAATGTGCATCATGTTTGAGCAAAACCAAAAATGCAATGTCAATGAAATGTGCAGCCTGTCAAAATAATTCAAGTGGAACTAACAGCATTTCCACAACATTAAATCTTATTCAAATCTGTTCTTATACACTCCCAGGAGGAATATGATACATTTTTCAAAATGTTCTGACAAGCCAGTACTTAGATATGGTCATAAATTCTTAGAATGTGTGGGAATGACGTTTACTAAGGCATTTGTTGAAATTCTACAGCAATATAGTGCGGGAAAGCAGTCGTGCGTTTAAATCATTCATTAACACTGCAATAAATAAAACCTCATTTTAAAAAATCTGTCTCGTCCAGGACTCGTGTCTGCGCAGACCGGTGCACCATAGCCAATCAAAGCTTTTAGAAGTCCTTTATGCAAACAAGCCATTTGCCACACAGGCCTGCCATCATTCACTTTCAACTGGACTGTGTGGCACAACAGCACAACAGCAGAACATTAGAACGCATTCGCCATAATCCACTAAATACACCTGAATGGATTTCTGCAAATACAGTGCATTCAGAAAGTACTCAGGCCCCTTCCCTTTTTCCACATTTTGTTACGTTACAGCCTTTTTCTAAAATCGGGTTAAATAAATAAAAATCCTCATCAATCTACACACAATACCCCATAATGACAAAGTGAAAACAGGTTTTTTGAAATGTTTGCAAATGTGTTACAAATACAAAACAGTAATACCTTATTTACATAAGTATTCAGACCCTTTGTTATGAGACTCGCAATTGAGCTCAGGTGCATCCTGTTTCCATTGATCATCCTTGAGAGGTTTCTACAACTTGGTTAGAGTCCACCTGTGGTAAATTCAATTGATTGGACAGGATTTGGAAAGGCACACACCTGTATATATAAGGTCCCACAGTTGACAGTGCATGTCAGAGCAAAAACCAAGCCATGAGGTTGAAGGAATTGTCCATAGAGATATGAGACAGGATTGTGTCGAGGCACAGATCTGGGGAAGGGTAACAAAACATTTCTGCAGTATTGAAAGTCCCGAAGAACACAGTGGCCTCCATCATTCTTAAATGGAAGATGTTTGGAACGACCAAAACTCTTCCTAGACCTGGCCACAATGCCAAACAGCAATTGGAGGAGAAGGGACTTGATCAGGGAGGTGACCAAGAACCCGATGGTCACTCTGACAGAGCTCTAGAGTTCCTCTGTGGAGATGGGTAAACCTTCCAGAAGGACAACCATCTCTGCAGCTCTCCTCCAATCAGGCCTTTATGGTAGAGTGGCCAGATGGAAGACACTCCTCAGTAAAAGGCACATGACAGTCCACTTGAAGTTTGTCAAATGGCACTTCAAGACTCTCAGACCATGAGAAACAAGATTCTCTGGTCTGATGCAACCAAGATTGAACTCTTTAGCCTGAATGCCAAGCGTCACGTCTGGAGGAAACCTGGCACCATCCCTACGGTGAAGCATGGTGGTGGCAGCATCATGCTGTGGGGATGTTTTTAGCGGCAGGGACTGAGAGACTAGTCAGGATAGAGGGAAAAATGAACGGAGCAAAGTACAGAGAGCTCCTTCATGAAAACCTGATCCAGAACACTCAGGACCTCAGACTGGGGCGAAGGTTCACCTTCCAACAGGACAACGACCTGAAGCACATAGCCAAGACAACGCAGCAGTGGCTTCGGGACAAGTCTCCGAATGTCTGTGAGTGGCCCAGCCAGAGCCTGGACTTGAACTTGATCAAACATCTCTGGAGAGACCTGAAAATAGCTGTGCAGCGACACTCCCCATCCAACCTGACAGAGCTTGCGAGGATCTGCAGAGAAGAATGGGAGAAACTCCCCAAATACAGGTGTGCCAAGCTTGTAGCATCATACCAAAGAAGACCCAAGGCTGTAATCACTGCCAAACGTGCTTCAACAAAGTGCTGAGTAAAGGATCTGAATAGTTATGCAAATGTATCATCAGTTAATTTTTTTACATACATAAAATAAATGTTTTTCCTTGTCATCATGGGGTGTAGATTGATGAGGGGAAAAAAACAATTTAATCCATTTTAGAATAAGGCTGTAACGTAACACAATGTGGAATAAGTCTCTGTGTCTGAATACTCTCCGAATGCACTGTAAAATGAACAGAGTAATAATAATAAATAATAATAATAATAATAATATAACAATAATAAATGCCATTTAGCAGACGCTTTTATCCAAAGCGACTTACAGTCATGTGTGCATACATTCTACGTATGGGTGGTCCCGGAGATCGAACCCACTACCCTGGCGTTACAAGCGCCATGCTCTACCAACTGAGCTACAGAGCCAGCAGCGTATGGGAAGTGTGTGTGTGTGTGTGTGTGTGTGTGTGTGTGTGTGTGTGTGTGTGTGTGTGTGTGTGTGTGTGTGTGTGTGTGTGTGTGTGTGTGTGTGTGTGTGTGTGTGTGTGTGTGTGTGTGTGTGTGTGTGTGTGTGTGTGTGTGTGTGTGTGTGTGTGTGCGTGTGCGTGGGTAGAGTCTAGTGAGTGTGCATAGAGCCAGTGCAAGAGAGTCCAGAACAATAAATAGTTAAGGGGGTCAATGTAGATTTTCCGGCTAGGCATTTGATTATCTGTTCAGTAGTCTTATGGTTTGGGGGTAGAAGGTGTTCAGGTGCCTTTTGGCCACTGACTTGGCGCTCCAGTACCGCTTGCCGTGCGCTAGCAGAGAGAGCAGTCTATGACTTTGGTGGCTGGAGTCTTTGACAATGTTTAGGTCCTTCCTCTGACACTGCCTGGTATAGAGGTCCTGGATGGCAGGAAGCTTGGCCCCATTGATATACTGGGCCGTACACACTACCCTCTGTAGTTTCCTTGTGGTCGGATGCCAGGCAGTTGCCATACCAAGCCGTTATGCAGCCAGTCAAGATGCTCTCATTGGTGTTGCTGTATAACTTTTTGAGGATCTGAGTGCACATGCCAAATTTCTTCAGCCTCCTGAGGGGAAAGAGGCGTTGCCGTGCCCTCTTCACGACTGTGTTGGTGTATTTGGACCATGATAGGTCCTTTGTGATGTGGACAGAGGAACTTGAAGCTCTCGACCCGCTCTACCACAGCCCGTTGATGTGAATGGGGGCTTGTTCAGCCCTCCATTTCCTGTAGTCCACGATAAGCTCCTTTGTCTTGAGGGAGAGGTTGTTCTCCTGGCACCACACACTACCAGGTCTCTGACCTCCTCCCTATAGGCTGTATCATCGTCGCAGGTGATCAGGCCTACCACCTTCATGTCGTCGGCAAACTTGATGGTGTTGGAGTCGTGCGCATATACAGTACCAGTTAAAAGTTTGGACACACCTACTCTATTTGCTTATTTGAGCTGTTGTTGCCATAATATGGACTTGGTATTGTACCAAATAGGACTATCTTCTGTATACCACCCCTACCTTGTCACAACACAACTGATTGGCTCAAACGCATTAAGGAAAGAAATTCTACAAATGACCTTTTAACAAGGCACACCTGTTAATTGAAATGCATTCCAGGTGACTACCTCATGAAACAGGTTGAGAGAATGTCAAGACTGTGCAAAGCTGCCATCAAGGCAAAGGGTGGCTACTTTGAAGAATCTCAAATATAAAATATATTTGTATTGTTTACCACTTTGTTGGTTACTACATGATTCCATATGTGTTATGTCATATTTTTGACGTCTTCACTACTATTCTACAATGTAGAAAATAGTCCAAATAAAGAAAAACCCTGGAATGAGGAGGTGTGCCCAAACTTTTGACTGGTACTGTATGTGAAAATGTTAATATTTTCTCCTACAACCTTATCAAAATAATCCATACAATTTTACTATACTCCTGAAAGAATGCCTGTCAGGCACCCAGAAATGTGATATCGCTGTTGGAGATGCAAAACCCCCAAAAGGAACCGTACTACGTATGCTGCGGTCCTTTGACAAAGTGACACCATTTTGGGCTAATGTCTGTGCTATCATATTGTGTCTAGTCATTTATATCCATCCGTCTCCACAACTGTGTATGTTTTGGAAAAGTAAATATTGGTGACCAAAGAAAGTTTTGTTAACCTACGTGTAATTGCTGCAAAAAAAATCGAACTATCATTTGAAAAGCATCATGTTCACCTTCAATAACTGTCAAGGGGTTCGTAACTGGTGGCATGGAAGTCACACGCAGGAGAGCAGAACTTGGTAAATAGCCGGAGTCTTGAGTTGAACGTACATAACTACCGGCATACAAAAGTAACAAAACACATGGGCACAAAAACCCGTATCGCACCAGTCACTTAAAGCACACGTACTTACAACAAACAATTCCTGACAAGAACATGGGGGAAACAGAGGGAACATATACAACATTTAATTAGGGAATTGAAACTAGGTGAGTGCGACAACCAGACAAAACAAATGGAACATGTAAAATAGATCGATGATGGCTAGAACGCCGCCCAAACAGGGAGAGGAACCGACTTCGGCAGAAGTCGTGACAATGACGAACTGGAGGGCTGAACTATGTAGTTATATTCCATTCCATTCTGAGTTTTTGAAAGCTGGGCAGAGAAGGGACATGTTTGTTAGTCTTATATTGACCATCTTGAGGATTGTGACATTTCCATGTGAGGGGGATTTGATGTATGTATATGTGTATTGAAAGGGGAAGCTACTGTGTATTTTTGTGTGTTCGTGGACAGGCGTGGGCATGTTGTGTCGTGTATCAATTGTGGTAGTTGTGTTGTTTTTGTGTTGTTTCAGTTTATTTCGGTTTCATTTTTGCTTTGATGTTTGTACTTATATATATTTTTTTAAAGAGAGTTATTATATATTCCGGTCCTATACATTGAATGTTTTGTATGTGACAACTGGGTTAACATTCCATTTTTAGAAAAGCCCAGAAGGTTGACGTGTGAAATAACTTCGGACAGGAAGCACCAGGGGTTGAGGGGCTACAGAGGGTCAGTCAGTCAGGTGGATATCATAAGACCATGGTGTGGTACTGTATCATGCTCTCTAGTTCAGCTCCCAGACACCAGTTAGGATAACATGTGACTACTGTTGAAAAAAACAACAACTAGAGGTTAGTCTCTCTCTCTCCCTGTCCTCCACTCTCCCTCTCTCCTCTCTCTCCCTCCCTCCCTCTCACCCTTCTTCCCTCCCCTTTGCCAAATGCAAGGTCCGAGGAGACAGGGAAGTGGCCTTTAGCTTACGCTGAGATGGTGAAATATCATTACACTATCCACAATAACAAAAACAAGACAAGTAGTTTGCCCTTCACCAAGACCATCTTCTAGTTTCAGTAGGTGATTGGCTGGGGAATCAGTCCAAGGTTACCTTTCTTTCAGCGCTGAAGATCACCAAGAGTGTTTTGTTGATTGACACTTTTTAAAAGGTCAGGAGTCACACGGGTGCCAAGCATCTAACACAAATCTATCCCAACCTTATGTCAGGCCCAGTAAATCTTTTTTGCTTTTTATTTGACAACATTCACATTGCCACATAACACATCCCTTGGAGACCCACAGCAGTACTCTCTGGGAAAAAGGAGAGAAACAAAATGAGGGAAATAGAGGATCACTGGTTTACTTTTCTCACCAGCAGGACTGTCTTCTCTTGACCTCTGGTTTACTTTTCTCACCAGCAGGACTGTCTTCTCTTGACCTCTGGTTTACTTTTCTCACCAGCAGGACTGTCTTCACTTGACCTCTGGTTTACTTTTCTCACCAGTAGGACTGTCTTTTCTTGACCTCTGGTTTACTTTTCTCACCAGTAGGACTGTCTTTTCTTGACCTCTGGTTTACTTTTCTCACCAGCAGGACTGTCTTCTCTTGACCTCTGGTTTACTTTTCTCACCAGTAGGACTGTCTTTTCTTGACCTCTGGTTTACTTTTCTCACCAGTAGGACTGTCTTCTCTTGACCTCTGGTTTACTTTTCTCACCAGCAGGACTGTCTTCTCTTGACCTCTGGTTTACTTTTCTCACCAGTAGGACTGTCTTTTCTTGACCTCTGGTTTACTTTTCTCACCAGCAGGACTGTCTTTTCTTGACCTCTGGTTTACTTTTCTCACCAGTAGGACTGTCTTCTCTTGACCTCTGGTTTACTTTTCTCACCAGCAGGACTGTCTTCTCTTGACCTCTGGTTTACTTTTCTCACCAGTAGGACTGTCTTCTCTTTCTTGACCTCTGGTTTGCTTTTCTCACGATGCAGATCTTCAGCATTGTCTCTTGTAGAGTGTCCCTCGGTGTAGCGGGAGTTTAACTATACTGTCCCTAAGAGTGGAACAGGAAATTCCCAAATTCCTCTCCAGTCCTGGGTATCCTGGGTTTCCCCTGTTCGTTAGTGTGAATGGATAACTAGCCCACACTTGCCTTGTGTGTGAAAGAGGAGTAGACAGACAGACAGACAGACAGACAGACAGACAGACAGACAGACAGACAGACAGACAGGCAGGCAGGCAGGCAGGCAGGCAGGCAGGCAGGCAGGCAGGCAGGCAGGCAGGCAGGCAGGCAGGCAGGCAGGCAGGCAGGCAGGCAGGCAGGCAGGCAGGCAGGCAGGCAGGCAGACAGACAGACAGACAGACAGACAGACAGACAGACAGACAGACAGACAGACAGACAGACAGACAGACAGACAGACAGACAGACAGACAGACAGACAGACAGACAGACAGACAGACAGACAGACAGACAGACAGACAGACAGACAGACAGACAGACAGACAGACAGACAGACAGACAGACAGACAGACAGAGGCAGTTGATTTAAACACCACCAGGCAGCAGGGCCTTTGCCAAAACAGATCAATTATTAAGCCAGTTATCTTTGTTGTTTTACATTTCGCTGGCTAATTACGGCCAGCCTGGGAGTTCTCTTCTCCTTATTACGGCCACAGAGAAGGAGGGATGAGAGGAGGAGGAGGAGGATAAAAGATGACATTCATCTAAACGTTGTGTCTTCAGAGCAACATCCACTAAAGCAAGCGTGTCCCATGATGTGTCTGCTCTACACTACCATAACATACACAAAGGGTATAGCACATACTCTGCAGACAGGACATGAAAGTGTGTTGTCTAATGAGGATCTTGCTGTTTCCCCAAAAGCTCATTAAACATAAAACTCATAGAGAAAGAAGTCTGTGAGGGGAAGAGGGTGGGCAGAGAGAAAGAAGTCTGTGAGGGGAAGAGGGTGGGCAGAGAGAAAGAAGTCTGTGAGGGGAAGAGGGTGGGCAGAGAGAAAGAAGTCTGTGAGGGGAAGAGGGTGGGCAGAGAGAAAGAAGTCTGTGAGGGGAAGAGGGTGGGCAGAGAGAAAGAAGTCTGTGAGGGGAAGAGGGTGGGCAGAGAGAAAGAAGTCTGTGAGGGGAAGAGGGTGGGCAGAGAGAAAGAAGTCTGTGAGGGGAAGAGGGTGGGCAGAGAGAAAGAAGTCTGTGAGGGGAAGAGGGTGGGCAGAGAGAAAGAAGTCGGTGAGGGGAAGAGGGTGGGCAGAGAGAAAGAAGTCTGTGAGGGGAAGAGGGTGGGCAGAGAGAAAGAAGTCTGTGAGGGGAAGAGGGTGGGCAGAGAGAAAGAAGTCTGTGAGGGGAAGAGGGTGGGCAGAGAGAAAGAAGTCTGTGAGGGGAAGAGGGTGGGCAGAGAGAAAGAAGTCTGTGAGGGGAAGAGGGTGGGCAGAGAGAAAGAAGTCTGTGAGGGGAAGAGGGTGGGCAGAGAGAAAGAAGTCTGTGAGGGGAAGAGGGTGGGCAGAGAGAAAGAAGTCTGTGAGGGGAAGAGGGTGGGCAGAGAGAAAGAAGTCGGTGAGGGGAAGAGGGTGGGCAGAGAGAAAGAAGTCTGTGAGGGGAAGAGGGTGGGCAGAGAGAAAGAAGTCGGTGAGGGGAAGAGGGTGGGCAGAGAGAAAGAAGTCTGTGAGGGGAAGAGGGTGGGCAGAGAGAAAGAAGTCTGTGAGGGGAAGAGGGTGGGCAGAGAGAAAGAAGTCTGTGAGGGGAAGAGGGTGGGCAGAGAGAAAGAAGTCTGTGAGGGGAAGAGGGTGGGCAGAGAGAAAGAAGGAGGCAGATAAGGGAAGGCTAAAGAAACAGAAAAACTATAAGCTAGCTATTGGGGAGAATCTCTCATTTGAGTAAATATTGCTACATTTGTTTATTGATCAAGCAGGAAATCCTGCCTGTATCTATACATATTTATGTTTAAAATGTGCAACTAGGGTTGTTGCAGTGGCCATATTACCGCCACATCGACGGTCACGAGTCATGAAGGCAGTCAAATTACACGTGACCGTTTAGTCACGGTAATGAGGTTTTTCCAAGCTCTTATGCTGCTGATGGTCATTAGTAGCTCACCAAACTGGCTAACAGCCTGTCACTCAACACTCTATTGTCCCTCTTTGTTAACCACTCAACACAGAATAGGCGCATGTGCACACTCCCTCAAATCGTTTGGAGAAAATATCCTTTCTATTTTATTCAGCTTTGTTCAATTCTATTCTTCATACTATAAAATAATGCCACAGATTCTAAGCAAATCTTGTCTGCTAAAAGAACTAGTGTAGCCCACAGCCATTTGCCATGGCCAGATCAGGACCCAACATAAGAGCAACTCAACTATTCTGTTCTTCTGAAATAGATACATTTTCTTAATTTCCTGCAGTTTAAAATAAATCATGGATTTATTGTGAAGTTGTAGGTTATATTACATGGATTTGTTGTGAAGTTGTAGGCTGTATTACATGGATTTATTAGACTTTTTCAAATGTAGATGTTCCAAAGGTCTGCATCAGTGTGTGGAAGCCAGGAGATGCTAAATGTGTTTATGTTAATTAACGGTCAATTACCGTGAGACCGACAGTTATTTGCTTGACAATCACCGGCTGACGAAATGTTGTGACCATCACAGCCCTATGTGCAACCTAAACAGATGCCGTCCAGACATCATCCACACAATCCTGTCCACTCCAGACAAAATAGGTGACAAGACGGCAACCTCGAGTCTGAGGCGACCAGGTCGCTCGGTGTGTTAAGAGTCTCTGGAGTGTAATCCATTGACCTGCTGCCTGCAGGAAAACAGATGACTGAGGCGTTTTCAGACACTCATTACCCAGAAAAGAAACATGGCGTCAGCAGCATAGGCTCAGGAGATAAAGCTAGGGACACTGCCTGAGTCCTTGGATAGCATCGGTATTAGGAAACACACAGAAGCAAACTGAAAGCGTGGCTGTACAGTCACAAAGAAAATAGAGAAGGGGAGCGATAATCTGGAATGTTCGTTTTGTGTGTGTGTGTGGGGGGGGGGGGTTAAAACAACAACAAGCAATATAACTTTTAATTTATCATACTAGCTACCAAATCATAGAGAATGAGTATCGAATGGGAAGAGAGGTCACTTAACTGTACGTTGCGTTGCTACTGTAGAGATGCCTACTTAGGACAAGGACATACTGAAAAACATGTCATGCATTATCATGACAATATGCCTGCTTCCACCTAATGGCAAGTTTCAATGCTTGTCTGACCATGATCATCTTTGTAAAGAGGACATGACTGTATGTTTAAATGAAGTAATATCAGCAATCATGCTGGATTGTCTGGCCATATGTCTGTGTTTTAGGCAGAGGCTGCACTATTGCTGGGGGAATATGCCACGGAACAAGTGAACTCTATCCTCTCCAGAATGACCTGCAAATGGCCCCGTTGCTTCTGATAAATATTCTAATATGTGTCAGCATCATGGGTGTGTTTACAAAACAGTGAGCTCTCACGGGTCTTCTTCTCCTCCCCTGGAACATGTAACGTGATAGCCCAGTAAATCACCGGAGGCTGTCATGACAGGTCACATCTGGATCATCTCCATTATTCATCTTTTAACACCGCCAGCAGACCTCTTTATGCATGTGACAGACACACTGTTCCACGGGAGTAGGGAGTAGGAGTAACTGTAGGCCTGCAGTGTATTTTGGATTTATGTTCCTCAGTGACAGTAAAACAAGAGTGAAACCAGATCCTATTTAGGTGGGTGTATGACACCTTGGCTCGTTCACATCATATACGGTTGACTCTTTGAATTGTAAAAACAACTCTCATATTCTACAAACAACCTTTGTTACCCTTGACTGAACTCCAGTGTCATTTGATTATAGTCGGTCCTGTATTGTAACAGAATTCATTGTATGAGACATCTTTGATCCTGAAGCAAACCAAGAGCAGTGTGACCTGGCTGGATGCAGACAGACTGCGTCTCCTATCTGATTGGTTAGCGTCCTACCTCCTCCTGTCCAGGCTGGGTGGATTAGTTTATCGGCGCTCTGCAGCACACCTTAGTCTACGCTCAGAGCTCAGAGAGCATATTATTTACAGGCACAGTGGGGCACATTCTGAATAAACATGACAGAGAAAATACATCAAAGGAAAGGCCAAAAAGCCACAGACCTGCTTGGCAAGTCAGACAATACCTTCTCTAATAGTCTGTCTGACCTTACAAAGATATCTTCTCCGGCTCTTCTCTCTAGCTCTCCTCTCAGTAACGCGATGACCATCCAACTCCACATTAACCTCAACTTTCCAGACAAGCGTTCAATAACACCGATGCAACACAAACAAGCAAAGCGCTCCCATCACATATAAAGCTCCCCTTAGTGCGCTAACAAAAGGAGAGCGTCAGCTGCGAGCCTCTGCTGTCTGTCTGTACACGCAGGGTAAGAAGAGGAGCAGGAGCAGGAAGTGGCTGAAAGGAACACAACACACTGCTGGTCTCTCTCCCTGCTATAAATAACAGCAGGCTAGCTGGCCAGGTCAGAGCTGCTGCTGCCCAATCTAATAAAGCTGCTCTCTCTCATCTCCCCATCTCCAGAGCCCTGGCGGTTTAAAAGGCCAGAGATGACGCGTGAGTAAGAGAGGAGAGAATGGAACAGAACAGGGTGGCTGAGTCACCACGTACCTCACCCCGAAGGAGGTGGGGAGGGAGGGTGAGGTATGGGTCATTTGGGCATGAGGATAGGAAGTCTGCCACTTTGTTCTCTCCTTGGATGCCCAGCAGAGTGGACTGATAGGATTGCTAGATATCCTAGTGATGACGTCTGTTGGCTTTAACAATTTAACACTGATACCATGGGGTTTATTGAAAATGAGTCAACTGTGGGTTCTTTTCCTGGATTAGGTGCACAAGAAGATTATACCTAACTGGTTTGTTTTAATCATTTAATCATCATGGACAAGAGAAGGACATCTTGAAAATAGATACTTAGTGGTGTGTGTGGTATCTGAAGCACGTCAAAGTAAAGTCCCCTTACATGGAAAAACGTATGCCGCAATGCTTGATTACCACCCTGTGGTAAATTGTTCAAGCAATGATTAGAAACCAGGTTTCACAGCTGCTCAATCCCAGTCCTGTGCTGCATTCCCCATTCACTGCCAGCACTCTATCAGACGGAAATCAGTGCAACAAGGGGGTGGGATCCAAAATGATTGACACAATGCTCCCCAGCCATGCCCAAGCCCCAGTGCCACTGTAGGCCTGATACAGCCTCACAGACTGTGGGAACAGGCAGATTCTCAGGTGGCCTGTTGCTTCTCTTCTTTTGTGACAAGTACCCCATGTGGGAGAGGTTCATTTCCTGTGACAGCGGCTGCACCACCGGTCTGTCCTTCAGACAACACCTCACACCATCTCCGTGGGCTTCTCCCATGTGGTTATTATGACGTGCGTGTTACACTGCTTATGAGCACTTAGAGTGTTTTCTGTGGAGTTACTGTGTTTTCTGTGGAGTTACTGTGTTTTCTGTGGAGTTACTGTGTTTTCTGTGGAGTTACCGTGTTTTCTGTGGAGTTACCGTGTTTTCTGTGGAGTTACTGTGTTTTCTGTGGAGTTACTGTGTTTTCTGTGGAGTTACTGAGTTTTCTGTGGAGTTACTGTGTTTTCTGTGGAGTTACCGTGTTTTCTGTGGAGTTACTGTGTTTTCTGTGGAGTTACTGTGTTTTCTGTGGAGTGGATACTTGTGCTTTTACTGTTTCCAGGCCCCTGACTGAGTTTTACGCAAACTTATTGGAAAAGGTTTGTGTTCTCTAGGAAAAGCATGCGTCAGTTCCCCCTTGTCTACCCTGGCTAAACGCTCAGTGGATCAGTTGTTGTGAGATCACTTCCTGTGGGGGTGGGTGTGGTGATGACGATAACATCACTGTCTGGTTTGAGGCTGTATGGCTTCTCTGCTGTGGTAAAGCCAACCATGATCCATGACCAAGTCACAGAGGCTGTATGTTCCTGTAACTAAGGGAGGCCTCCAGACAAGCCAAACACTCCTTCAAACTAATACCATGGAGAAAGGGTGGAGGCACAGCTGGAGTGAACTCGATCTGCTAGTGTTTAATGTTTGCAGGCCTACCTAAAACCAGTAAGGCTAACCAATAGACTACACAGGCAGTTCAACTTCAAAGATAGCTCACGCAATTTAATTCAAAGAGCTACTAATATGCTTTTAATACTAACATGCTTTTAATACTAATATTTATTATTAAGAACAAATTCTTATTTTCAATGACGGCCTAGGAACAGTGGGTTAACTGCATTATTCAGGGGCAGAACGACAGATTTTTGTCAGCTCGGGGATTCGATCTTGCAACCTTTCGGTTACTAGTCCAACACTCTATGCTTTTAATACTAATATGCTTTTAATACTAATATGCTTTTAATACACACCAAAAAGGTAGTGTGGTGCTTACTTAACATTATATGCTTTAGTAAATGAAATCAAGCTTTTCAAGAGTGAGCTAATTACACCCCACCTCAGTTTATGAGGTTCGGTAGTAGCCCACATTATCATCATCCAAGAGAGACTTATCTAAGTCAGAGGAGTAAGTATTAGCTAGAACATCAAAGCCTGACAGCTGCTGTATCACAGAGTCTCTCCTTTCATAACAGCGATGTCTTGTAATGTAGAGTGAGCCTGTGATGATCTCTCGTCAGTTTTGGCATCGAGATAGAAGGGAGCAGGTTTCGTGATGTGATTGGTGTACATGAGGCTGCGGTTTCAGGTTCGTCTTTTGGGACATGTAAATGAGAGGCCAGTCTGCTGGGAGCTGCAGGATCTCAGATGACTGCTTATTGTCAGGTAAAACAATCATCTTCATGAAGTAGGCTCTCCCTCTGGAACGGCTTTGGTGAGGAAAGAAGCTGAGATTCACTAACCTGCATCTGAAATGGCACCCTATTCCCTTTTTAGCATGGGCCCCTAGTCACAAGAAGAGCATGATATAAGGAATAAGGAAGGGAATTAGGGAAAGCTGAAGGGCTACCCACAGAAGTTGTTGATTTACCGCAGACTGGGATTCTGGAATGCGTGACAAAGCTGTCTCTCTTTCTCGGAGCATGAGGTCATTGTCAAACGGGGGGAGTACGAATGTGTTCCACGCAAAACCATTTTCAGACTGAGTTTGACAAAAGCATGACCAAAACGATACTTTTTCAGTCGTTCAATATTGTCAGAAACGTCCGTCATGCCAAAACCAACTCATTTTATGTCTCCAGCAACAACAAAAAAGACCCTCTCCTCCCCCTCCCCTTCTGCCTGGGAAACAAGGTAAAAGTTCACCAATCCTCCCCTCCCCTCTCTCTCTCTCTCTCTCTCTCTCTCTCTCTCTCTCTCTCTCTCTCTCTCTCTCTCTCTCTCTCTCTCTTCTCTCTTCTCTCTCTCTCTCTCTCTCTCTCTCTCCCTCTCCCTCTCCCTCTCTCTCTCTCTCTCCACTCTCACTCTGTCTTCAGAAACCAGCTTATTTTCATCCCAGGCCAAGGGGAAGGAATGAGAAGAATGCATTGATGTGAGGAGACAAACAACTCCACTCAGTGTCTAAACTGAGGGGGCTATGACAGCTTTTCACCCTTAGATGCCTCATCTGACTGCCTATCTCCCTCAGATGAGCTAGCTAGCTTGCTGCCCATGAAGAACATAGCATAGCTCACTACTCCACCAGCATTACACAATAAAAAATAATACATCCTCGCTAAGGACAGGCCAACACTCCTCGATTGCCTGGTCTGATGTGTTAAGACAATGAGAAGCAGAAGGACAGAAAGACAGAATACACTGAGTACATCTTTGACTCGTATTTCGTCAGCCCTGCTGCAACTAAAGACCTGAATAGCCTTCTCTGTTCGGTTAGCCATTTCTTCATGAACTACTCATTGGAGAGAGCGTAACACATTGTACATATTGGGCCTGTGACCTTCACTGTCTATGTGCAGAGAGTCCAAATGGAAACAGGCCCAGCCCGTCTGATGAACGCCAATAAATAGTCTATTGTGACATTATAAGTCTAGTGTGGAAAAGGTGTGGAGAGCTTAGGTGTCACTTTCACAATAGAGTGAGGCTTCTAGCATTTTTGTCAACAGCTCCTTACTCCCTGGTACACATGTAAGGATCCGCGGAATATGTCAATGGAGTGGCAACAAACGGCCCATTGGCTGTCTATTTAGAGGCCAAATAAACAAGTGCATGATGTCCTGAATGCTACAACTGAAAAGATCTGAACTAAAAATGTTCGCTTTTCTTAAACCAAGAAGTTACTTCAACTTGCTTGACAAGTGAAAAGTTGACTTGAGACTATGGGCCCATAATCCATTTTCTGATTATAACCATTTGTAATGTAATGTTTAGCGATTTTACTGTTTTTCTTTGCCAGTTTATTATCAGCAGAAGAAACTGAGGGGAAACAGATGACTCGTTTCAGATGACTTTTCACATTCAAAAACAAGTTGTACATCCAAATCATTACACAAGTGTGTTCCAATTCTTGGTTTGGCATCAGTTATCCAGATTCTGTCATAATTTACCCTTAACCTAGGCAATTACTTTCTGGCTGTGACAACCCTTTACCCTGGTATTAAGCCATCCATCCTCACTGGCCTTGCCACTCATTAACCTGGTATTAAGCCATCTACCCTCACTGGCCTTGCCACTCATTACCCTGGTATTAAGCCATCCATCCCTCACTGGCCTTGCCACTCATTACCCTGGTATTAAGCCATCCATCACTTACTGGCCTTGCCACTCATTACCCTGGTATTAAGCCATCCATCCCTTACTGGCCTTGCCACTCATTACCCTGGTATTAAGCCATCCATCCCTCACTGGCCTTGCCACTCATTACCCTGGTATTAAGCCATCCATCACTTACTGGCCTTGCCACTCATTACCCTGGTATTAAGCCATCCATCCCTTACTGGCCTTGCCACTCATTACCCTGGTATTAAGCCATCCATCCCTCACTGGCCTTGCCACTCATTACCCTGGTATTAAGCCATCTACCCTCACTGGCCTTGCCACTCATTACCCTGGTATTAAGCCATCCATCGCTCACTGGCCTGGCCACTCATTACCCTGGTATTAAGCCATCTACCCTCACTGGCCTTGCCACTCATTACCCTGGTATTAAGCCATCCATCCCTCACTGGCCTTGCCACTCATTACCCTGGTATTAAGCCATCTATCCTCACTGGCCTTGCCACTCATTACCCTGGTATTAAGCCATCCATCCCTCACTGGCCTGGCCACTCATTACCCTGGTATTAAGCCATCCATCCTTCACTGGCCTTGCCACTCATTACCCTGGTATTAAGCCATCCATCCCTCACTGGCCTTGCCACTCATTACCCTGGTATTAAGCCATCCATCCCTCACTGGCCTTGCCACTCATTACCCTGGTATTAAGCCATCCATCCTTCACTGGCCTTGCCACTCATTACCCTGGTATTAAGCCATCCATCCCTCACTGGCCTTGCCACTCATTACCCTGGTATTAAGCCATCCATCCCTCACTGGCCTTGCCACTCATTACCCTGGTATTAAGCCATCCATCCTTCACTGGCCTTGCCACTCATTACCCTGGTATTAAGCCATCCATCCTTCACTGGCCTTGCCACTCATTACCCTGGTATTAAGCCATCTACCCTCACTGGCCTTGCCACTCATTACCCTGGTATTAAGCCATCCATTCCTCACTGGCCTTGCCACTCATTACCCTGGTATTAAGCCATCCATCCCTTACTGGCCTTGCCACTCATTACCCTGGTATTAAGCCATCTACCCTCACTGGCCTTGCCACTCATTAACCTGGTATTAAGCCATCCATCCCTCACTGGCCTTGCCACTCATTACCCTGGTATTAAGCCATCCATCCCTTACTAGCCTTGCCACTCATTACCCTGGTATTAAGCCATCTACCCTCACTAGCCTTGCCACTCATTACCCTGGTATTAAGCCATCCACCCTTCACTGGCCTTGCCACTCATTACCCTGGTATTAAGCCATCCATCCTTCACTGGCCTTGCCACTCATCACCCTGGCGTAGCACAAGCTGTCTCTTCCTGGTCCTGCAGATTGTGTGGCTTGATGCTATGCCAGAGGACCACAGTGTCTGTGTGATGTGGTAGAGCTAGAGCTCCTGTTTAGCCTGTGGTCTTGTACTATGTCCTTAATTAAGCAGGCTGTTTGTAGTTTGATGATCCCCCCCCCCACACACACCTTCAACCGGTCTCCTTCTTCACTCCAAACCCACCTCTCCCTCCTCACCCAACCTCCCAATGTACCTCCTTCACTCCCTCCCTCCCTCCCTCCCTCCCTCCCTCCCTCCCTCCCTCCCTCCCTCCCTCCCTCCCTCCCTCCCTCCCTCCCTCCCTTCCCTCCCTCCCTCCCGACCCGTCTACCAACCTGCCTCCCCAACCTTTCAACCCTTCCTCTCCTCTCCTCACCTGTTAACATCACCTATTGATCAAAGCCATTCTAATCACTACTTCTGTGGTCGGCAGTTTTTATCCAGTGGCACTTTTTTACCCACACGCCCTTTTTGTAATGGAGCGCCGTGTGCGCAATATTCTTCATCCATTAACTTGGAGCTAGATTAAAGGACAGGGATAGAAGCTCAAAGGATCTTGTTTCTACATGGCTGGACTGAACATACTGTGTCAGTCCCAAATGGAACCCTAATCCCTATTTAGGGCACTACTTTTGACCAGGGCCCAAGAAGCCACTGTATGATGGATGGATCGAGGGATGATCGAACAAGTCAAACGAATTGCCAACGGTTTGCCCTCGTCAGAATATAAATCAAAAGATGTGTCAAGAGTTTCTTGAGTGTTCGGTACTGAGTGTTCTGTACTGAGTGTTCTGTACTTGTGACCTAACGGAAGGCCCTATGGTGAGTCAACAACATTTGAAAGAGAAAGGTGTTGTGGTTCTTTCTTCATAACACTGGGTGTTTTTCTTTTGTAGCGCTGCTGCTCACCACCAAGTGTCATAAAATTGCTGAGAAGATAAATGAAACCCGTTTATGGGTCTTATTACTGACTTAATGAACTTGTGTTGGCAATATTCATGGACGTAAACCATGTCTAGACGTGTCTATGGGCTGCTTGTATTCTTCTTGTTTGGTCCTAACAAGCAAACAGGAGCACTTCATAACTGGATCTAGTCATAACAAGGTTTTTTGAACTTTCTCACTTAAAACTATGATGCTAAACAGACCAGTGTAGAATAGAGGGATAGTGTGCCGTCCTCCTGATATACCGCAGTCTATCTCCGATACTCCTCCACCATCCCCTTGACAGTGACAAGATTCCTAGATGAACATAATGTAGACCCTTCAGAATAGCATAGACATCTTCTAGGAGCCTGAGGAAGAGTGTGCCCCCAGAGGGCTAACGACAAAATGGAACGTTTTCTCCCTTAAGCTGACAGGATCTGCTTGTTGGTGTGTGAGGAGGATATGTGGCTCATTGCTTGAGAAGTTTAAGTGAGTGAAGTTTACTTGATCGATGTGGGACACTTTGGCGTACCCTCCCAGTACCGTAGGTGGGAACGATGCCCCAGTGAGCTTTCGTCTCTTTGACATGCGCATCACTTTCCCCACACCATCAAAGGTCTGGAGGAGTTTCCTCGGTTACAAGAAATCACATGAAGAACGAGCAGAAAATATGCCTAACTCACAACATTATTGTGAGTCTACTTACCAATCATCCTAATTTCGTTTGGACACATTGTGCTTTGCTCAGCATTTCAGAGAAATGTCGATAATGCCCATGCTGTTTGTTAATGACCAGTGTTGTGCCCAGTGGCTTGTGGGATTTCCCAGGGGTGGCGGCTGGGCTGGGCTGTTGTGGCTGTAGTTGTATCACCATGGTATCGCATGGTTAACAGGAAGCTAAGCTACGCAGCCCAGGGCCATCTGCCCACTGCCCTCCATGGCACCCATGTCACCCTGTGACAACACAACATTATTGACTCAGACCACTACATCCACTTCTCTCTGTATGTCTGTACTGTATGTGTGTGTTTGTGTGTCTGCAGTGCACAAGGCTACTGTGACAACACAACATTATTGACTCAGACCACTACATCCACTTCTCTCTGTATGTCTGTACTGTATGTGTGTGTTTGTGTGTCTGCAGTGCACAAGGCTACTGTGACAACACAACATTATTGACTCAGACCACTACATCCACTTCTCTCTGTATGTCTGTACTGTATGTGTGTGTTTGTGTGTCTGCAGTGCACAAGGCTACTGTGACAACACAACATTATTGACTCAGACCACTACATCCACTTCTCTCTGTATGTCTGTACTGTATGTGTGTGTTTGTGTGTCTGCAGTGCACAAGGCTACTGTGACAACACAACATTATTGATTCACACAAACACGTCCACTACTGTATTTTCTGTGTGTGTGTGTGTGTGTGTGTGTGTGTGTGTGTGTGTGTGTGTGTGTGTGTGTGTGTGTGTGTGTGTGTGTGTGTGTGTGTGTGTGTGTGTGTGTGTGTGTGTGTGTGTGTGTGTGTGTGTGTGTGTGTGTGTGTGTGTGTGTGTGTGTGTGTGTGTGTGTGTGTGTGTGTGTGTGTGTGTGTGTGTGCGTGCATGGCTACTATTTGGTCAGTGAACCTTAACAACTGCTAGGCTTACTCTCCATGCCACAGTCTCCCTGAGAGAGCTTTGTACGGCAATGATAAGGCACAAATAGTAATAATATTATTTTATTGTGTCCCTTTCGGGAAACGTGTCTTGCATCTCAACAAATCACAGCTCGTCATCACCACATAAGTGCATAAATACATACATCAATCACAAACATGAACGACAGCAGACAACACGTGGATACAGTTCCTAATTCAGATCGTAAGTTCACATTCCAGTGGGCGGTGGGTGGGGGGGTTTATCGTTGAGTGTATATTGTACAGCGTTAGCCAATAGACATGGTTGCCTTCTAAATAATGACATAGATGGCATTTTTTTCCCTGCCAGCCTTTTTGGAACAGGTCCCAAAATATCCCTAGAAGCCAGCTACTGGACGAACCTTTCAACCTTCCCCACACTGATATATATTGTGACCCGTTGGTGTTTGCCCAGTGTCAAAGTCAACTTATGTCTCAATGGACCCCTCATTATCTACTACCAAGTGTGACTGTCTACTACCAAGTGTGACTGATATATGAAACAACCTTTTTATCTCTAACTTCCAAATAGTTCATTAAAGACACATAGATTATTCTAAGCATGTGACGATGTGGGATGTTAGTGGTGGTGGTGCCATGATACCGTGCAGTGTTTTGTTCATGCGGTAATGTGACAGATAAAGGGCGCAGGGGACCAGTAATAGCAACACATCTATATTTAGAGGCCTCTTACATGGCCCTGCATTTTTCATTGGTCTCTACTGTCACCTGACACTGCAAGCCAGGTCACAAGATAGTAAGTGTATGTGTGTGTGTGTGCGCCTGTGTGTGTGTGAGTGCGTGTGCGTGCACCTATATATATATATATGCCATTTAGCAGACGCACCTGTGTGTGTGTGCGCCTGTGTGTGTGTGTGTGTGTGTGTGTGTGTGTGTGTGTGTGTGTGTGTGTGTGTGTGTGTGTGTGTGTGTGTGTGTGTGTGTGTGTGTGTGTGTGTGTGTGTGTGTGTGTGTGTGTGTGTGTGTGTGTGTGTGTGTGTGTGTGTGTGTGTGTGTGTGTGTGTGTGTGTGTGTATGCGTGTGTGTATGCGTGTGTGTGTGTGTACGTTTGTGTGCGCATGCTCGGCATGTGTGTGTAAGGTATCTCCCAATCACTACATCAGCAGCCCTGGGGCTCTATTTGGGGGATATCCATTTAGTGTCAGAGTTTATTGTGCCCATATATTACGAATCTATGTGTTCTGAAATGGTAGTGCCTAAGAGACGCACAGTACAGCATAATGGAAGAATGGGTCAATAGACACAAGCACAGGGTAAACATGAACAACCACATCAAATACATACAGTGCTCTTAGGGCTATGGGCAGTATCCTGAATTTCCGGATGACTGACATGCCCAAAAGTAAACTGCCTGAATGTAAACAGCCCAGAAGCTAGGATATACATATAATTGGTAGATTTGGATAGGAAACACTCTGAAGTTTCTAAAACTGTTAAAATAATGTCTGTGAGTATAACAGAAATTATATTGCAGGCGAAAAAAAAAAATCAATTTGGAATATTATTTTTTTAGGTCACAAGCCTTTTCAATGCTAGCCTATGAGATAGACAAAACAATAGGCCCCAGATTGCAGTTCCTATGGCTTCCACTAGATGTCAACAGTCTTTAGAAAGGGTTTCAGGCTTGTTTCTTGAAAAACTAACAAGTAGTTGTAGTTTATCCAAGGTGTTCTCATCAGGACAGGTAGATTTTGTCGCGCGTGAACGAGGGCGCGTTCTTAGTTATTTTCCTTTTCTATTGAACACCGTTCTTTCCGTCTGAAATATGATAATTTATTTACATATTAGGGTACCTGAGGATTGATTAGAAACATTGTTTGACTTGTTTGAACGAAATTACCGGTAGCTTTTTGGATTACTTTGTATGCATGTTAAAGGAGTGGATTACTGAAACCAATGGCGCCAACTAAACTGACTTTTTTGGATATAAAAAACGAACATTCATTGTGTAGCTGGGACCCTTGGGACTGCAAACAGAGGAAGATCTTCAAAGGTAAGTGATTTATTTTATTGCTATTTGTGATTTTTGTGAAGCCGGTGCTGGTTGGAAAAGTATTTTGATGTGGGGCGCAGTCCTCAGATAATCGCATGGTATGCTTTCGCTGTAAAGCCTTTTTGAAATCTGAAAACGAGGTTGGATTAACAAGACGTTAAGCTTTTAAATGATGTACGACACTTGTATGTTCATGAATGTTTAATATTACAATTTTGTCATTTGAATTTGGCTCTCTCCAGCTAGCTCCTGCTAGTGGGATCCGAGCCCTAAGAGGTTTTTTAAAACGCACACACTGTGACAATGTACAATCACATGAACAACACTCATGCTGTATATGCAAGCATACAACCAGGGATGGTCAAAACTTACAAAATACAGTTACAAAATACAATAAATATCAATGTATTAAAATAAACTTCAAAATACATGGTATTTTGAAATATATTTAATTAAAATACATGCATTTTGTATTTTAAAATACAGAAATACATTTGCAAGTAGCTGGCCCGAACAGCAACAACATTTACAGTAACCGTTATAGAAACGTCTTACTTGCTATGACAGGGATATGTGTTGTTTATCTAACTTAAATGAACATACCAAATTGAACTGCAAAGCACACTGGGTATTATTATTGGCCTAATTTCGGGGTCATGTCTAGATGGGATACATTCATAATTCTCCTAATTTGCTGCGTAAGTTTTCCTAAACCTGCTAAGTATTATTCACATTAGAATAATACTCAGCATGCTTTGTAATTGTCCATTTGAACATAAACATGTGTATTTAGTTAATTTATCAGATGCTCTTATCACACCATAGTGTCATTAGACTTTAGACTTCTAAAAGTCATTAGACTTCTACCAATGCAGGGGACAGCAAAATTATTAACCACTACAGAAAATAGTATAGAAAGTATTTTGAAAATATAAATTACAGCTCTCGAAAGTAGTTCAGCCCAGTGTAATACAAATGACAAAAAACTTTCAAATACATGGAACAGAAATACTGCCCATCTCTGAGTTCAACCATGGACTAACAGGCCCACAATAACAGAAACACACTGTTATACACCCATACGGAAACAGACACACAGTCTACTGCTCTGGTGGTCTGTGTATGAACTCTACATGGCCTGGCCAAAGCGATTGTCCACGAAATAACAAACCGCCAAGCGTCCAGTGCCGTCCACACCCTTGGCTGTTCTGGTCTGGTCACTCAGGAAAGCTATACCCAGGACTTCTCCATTATTTATTTACAGTCTCTGTTCCTGAGCAGACATTCCAAGGACTCTCCTAAGAAGAGACAGAAATAAGCACAGGACAGGAGGGGTGTGTAGGAGTCTGGGGGAGGAGAGGACCATAGGCCATATCCTCTCACTCTAGACATGAAACACAGAAAAAGTCACTTGTACGGTATCACCCATTCAAAGTTAGTTAGAAGGTGTAGGTTATACACCGAGTATACAAAACATAAGGAAAACCGGCTTTTTCCATTTGATTTATTTATCCATTATTTTACCAGGTAAGTTGACTGAGAACACATTCTCATTTGCAGCAACGACCTGGGGAATAGTTACAGGGGAGAAGAGGGGGATTACTGAGCCAATTGTAAACTGGGTATTATTAGGTGACTGATGGTTTGATGGCCAGATTGGGAATTTAGCCAGGACACCGGGGTTAACACCCCTACTCTTATGATAAGTGCCATGGGATCTTTAATGACCGCAGAGAGTCAGGACACCCGTTTAACATCCCTTCCAAAAGACAGCACCCTACACAGAGCAGTGTCCCCAATCATTGCCCTGGGGCATTGGGATATTTTTTAGATCAGAGGAAAGAGTGCCTCCTACTGGCCCTCCGACACCACTTCCAGCAGCATCTGGTCTCCCATCCAGGACCAACCCTGCTTAGCTTCAGAAGCAAGCCAGTGATATGCAGGGTGGTATGCTGCTGCCACAGACTGACCAGGTGAATCCAGGTAAAAGCCATGATCCCTTATTGATGTCACTTGTTAAATTCACTTCAATTATTGTACATGAAGGGGATGAGACAGGTTAAAGAACAATTTTTTAGCCTTGAGACAATTGAGACATGGATTGTGTATGTGTGTGCCATTCAGAGGGTGAATGGGCAAGACAAAATATTTAAGTGCCTTTGAATGGGGTATGGTAGTAGGTGCCAGGTTCACCGGTTTGTGTCAAGAACTGCAACGTTGCTGGGATTTTCACGCTCAACAGTTTCCTGTGTGTATCAAGAATGGTCCACCTCCCAAAGGACATTCAGCCAACTTGACACATCTGTGGGAAGCATTGGAGTCAACATGGCCAGCAATGCTTTCGACAGAGTCCATGCCCTGACAAATTGAGGCTGTTCTGAGGGCAAAAGGGGGTGGGGTGTCACTGATAATCAGGAAGGTGTTCCTAATGTTTGGTATACTCAGTGAGAGCTCATCTCAGGGAATTAATTTGGAGCTCAGGTGATTGTCGTAAATGAAAAGAAAAGTGTCCTTCAAACAGTATTATATTTATGATCTTGATTGATCTGCTGTGGTAGCGTAACGTCATATAAAAACTAGTGAAGTCATGTCAGGGAAGATATATGCAACTTTATCACTCAGCAACAAACACAGTAAGGCAAGTTGCCTCTCCTTAAAAACACTCTAATAGCTAAATAAATGGTAGTCACTGAGAAAGGGGATGGAGAGAAGTGACTTCACCAGGCCTGGTCCTGAAAGAGTGGATTCATGTCAGAGAGTCAGAGACCTGGCTCTGCCAGTAGGAAATGTTTCTGACATTACAGTGGCTGACTCTCTGTCTCTCTCTCTCTTTCTCTCCCTCTCTTTCTCTCTTTCGCGCTGACGAGTGTAAACAGAGTGGCAGATGGTGAGCGACCAAGGCCCAGTCCATCTCTGCTTTCTGCACTCCACTCTGCAGAGGGGTACAACAGAGGGGGAAAACTTGGCTGCTCCGGCTAAGGCTAAGCTCAAACATGCTTTTAATCTCCCTCATACAACCCCCATTCCCATAGGCCACATCCGCAGAGACTATGAGTCTCCCATACATTCTGGTTGAAGTGATAACAGTATTTTTTGGGGATGATTTGTGGTTAGCTGGATCAGGCTTCTGAAGCCTCACCGATCATCTCTGGCTACTGGCTGCTTGTTCCCGTTCCATCATGATATAAACCTAAAAAGTATCAATCCCTGCAGTCTTCTGGGGCTTGGATGGACTCTATAAACAAACACATCTCTCAGGAGGAATGGCTGTCTATGCTTCCCAAATGACACCCTATTCCCTATTCAGTGCACTACTTTTGACCAGAACTCTGTGCACTATATAGGGAATACTATGTCAGCCAGGCACAGGAGAACCAGGTTCTCCCTTTCATCCTGTGCAAACGTGTCACCCTGATGGATATTAATGACTTCCCAACCGTCCCAGTTCCCCTCAGCTCGAACAGAGAGGTAGAGCATGAGAAGAAGGGGGGCAGACAGACCATATGCCCACAGCAACACACTGCCCTAGCAACACCTCCCCCGCTCACCCCACCTTATCGTAAAATTGGGATTTCCCTCTTCATGACTGACCCAATCATATTTGTTCTCCATTATTATGACAAACACCTGCCCTCAGACAAAAACACCTGGTTCACAACGTTCTAGACTACCCTGTATGTGGTGTTTAGACTGGCCAGGGGGATGTCTGTCTCCCCCCACACTCCAATCACCTGGCTCCAAACCTCCAGATGGTTTCCCAGGTGCTCTCATCCCTTCTCCCTCTACCCCTCCACCTACCATATACACACTCAAAAAGAAACAAGTGGTTAGAAGTGAGAGAGGAGTTCAGTGTCTTAAAATAAACTCTGAATATTTTGTGAACCAGACTTTTTCAGAAAAGCAACCAATCTTATGTTAAGGTTAAGCCATTATTTTTGCAATTGTGTTAACTGTAGGCCAGGACAAGCTGTGGGACCAGTGTTGTATTTTAGCAGAGTACATTTTGGCCAGACCCCCCTTCGCCCCCTCAACCAGACTACTCCTTGAGGTCAAGTGTGTAATTTCAGAAGGAAGTTGGCAGCTGTCTACCTGCCAGGTTGCCACTATCCAATCACTTGTCTTGAAGCGTCCCACAAATAAACACAGGTGTGCCACACGGAGTCACACGTAGCTGGACATGGAACCAAAACACTATGTCTATGTGTGTCACTGTCTGTCTCACTCAGAGACATTATTATCCTATCAAAATATACCCTTTCAACCAGCTGCAATTACTCTTACCACAAAATACAGGAAATGGGTGAATTTATCCAGGTAAAAAATAGCAGGACAAAAAAAGGCACACAGACAGGACAGGATAACAAAACACAAAGTTATGAGCTATAGGCCTACAGACACCAGGGTGAGTCTTAAGGAGTTCTGGTGTGAGGGGGAGTAATCATCACAACAATGTGAGCCATCCCAAACCAGACGGATTACAAACAATTGAGACCTTGTTCTTTCTGATGAGACAGATAGTTTTTGTTTTGGGAAAAGTATTATACTCGGCTCATGCACCGGTGATTCCCTGATTCCCAGACTCAACAGCGGCCAGCGACTTACTTATTTAGAGCTTTGAGACTATCTTCAAAATAACAGGAAGCATTCTGATGGTGAGGTTTTCCACACCAACCTCATGTGTCTTAATGTCACTATTAGGTTAATTAGCTTTCCACTTCTTTCTGTTTTTACAGGAAAGGAAAACATCAACATGCAGCTGTGATTACCTTAGTCTCAGACACACAATAGCACAATGTTCCCCATTCACTGCTGGTGACCCTAAACTATATGTATATACTGTATTCTATACTATGCTACTGTATCTTAGTCCAATGCAGCTCTGACATAAACTAAACAAAAAAAGAAACGTCCTGCGTTAATTTTCAGCAAACTTAACATGTGGAAATATTTTTATGAACATAACAATGAGCTACAGGCCATATACGGAATGACAACTGAGACATAAACTGAAACATTTCCACAGACATGTGACTAACAGAAATGAAATAATGTGTCCCTGAACAAAGTTCCTGGTGTAACTCTGGCAGTTGTTGTTGCCATCCTGCACCTGTCCCACAGGTGTGATGTTCGATGTACCGACCCTGTGCGGGTGTTGTTACACGTGGGATGCCACAGCGAGGACGATCAGCTGTTCATCCTGTCTCCCTGTAGCGCTATCTTAGGCTTCTTACAGTAAAGGCATTGCAATCATTGCCCTGGCCACATCTGCAGTCCTCATGCCTCCTTGCAGCATGCCTAAGGCACGTTCACGCAGATGAGTAGGAACCCTGGGCATCTTTCTTTTCGTGTTATTCAGAGTCAGTAGAAAGGCCTCTTTGGTGTCCTAAGTTTTCATAACTGTGATCTTAATTGCCTACTGTCTGTAAGCTGTTAGTGTCTTAACGACCTTTCCACAGGTGCATGTTCATTCATATGTGCATAATCTATGAGCAGAATTCCTGTAAATTACTTCAGTGACTGATTTCTTGAAGCTGTGCCGCGCAATTTTTGGTACATTTCCCCACACGTGGGCCAGCCCCCTGGCCCTCGCAGTTGAGAAGCCTGCCCAGCGTTATCCAATGAGATTGCAGAGCAGGCCCAATGGCTCAGAGGATACATCAGAGAGAGATTGAGCAATAAAGTGATGCACATATCTGTGCATACAATATGTGACGTGGTACACAATTCTTTGGGACCACTTTTGGCTCATGAGTGCTACTTTCAGAACTACTGGCTAAAAAGTTTACCAAAGTACCGGATAATCTCTTTAAAGCTGCAATATGTCACTTTTTGGGTGACCCAACCAAATTCATATAGAAATGTGAGTTATAGATCTGTCATTCTCATTGAAAGCAAGTCTTAAAAGCGGTATATACACTACCAGTCAAAACTTTGGACACGCCTACTCATTCCAGGGTTTTTCTTTATTTTACTATTTACATTGTAGAATAATAATGAAGACATCACAACTATGAAATAACATATATGGAATCATGTAGTAACCAAAAAAGTGTTTAAAAAATCTAAATATATTTAACATTTGAGATTCTTCAAAGTAGCCACCCTTTGCCTTGATGACAGCTTTGCACAGCTTTTCGTTTTTGAGTCTTTTAATTTCAGTTTTGTACACCAGCTTTAAAAAGCAGAAAATACAATATCTGTGTCACACCCTGATCTGTTTCACCAGTCCTTGTTCTTGTCTCCACCCCCCTCCAGGTGTCACCCTTCTTCCCCATTATCCCCTGGGTATTTATACCTGTGTTTTCCGGTCCGGAGACCAAGGCCATGGAGGAGTATAATGAGGATTCTCCTGCTACTGGAGGCATCTGTCCTTCTGCATCTCCTGCCGGCGCAGGGTTTTTCTTTGTGGAAAAGAAGGACAACACCCTGCGTCTGTGCATTGACTACCGGGGCCTTATGACATAATGATCAAGAATCGCTACACCTTTTACCACTCCTCTCCTCGGCTTTCGAACCTCTCCAGGGGGCGGAATGCCTACCACCTAGTTTGGATAAGCGAAGGGGATGAGTGGAAGACAGCCTTCAACACTATAGGGCAGAGAGAGAAAATGTACAGCTTTAAAGCAAATTTTCTGCAATTCTAAAAAAAGATCCAAGACATATAAGATGATGATGTCTGAGTGCGAGTGACTAACAAAACCAATGGGAGCCCAATGTAGGCCAGGGCCCCTCGGCACATACCCAGTGTGACCAGTCAGTATTCAGCCATGATTACTATACGTTTAGATAGCTGACTAACCTAAAAATGTTTAGCTGACATTGCTAATTGAGTGACTGTCAGTGGCTAACATAACATGAGAAAAACTGCTGATGCACAACCAAATGTTGAAATTGCAACTTGTGTATTCTACTATTCCAACTCTCAACAGTAAGTTGAGGGACCCACTGAGATCCTAAAAATATACAGTTGAAGTCGGAAGTTTACATACACCTTAGCCAAATACATTTAAACTCAGTTTTTCACAATTCCTGACATTTAATCCTAGTAAAAATGTCTTTAGGTCAGTTAGGATCACCACTTTATTTTAAGAATGTGAAATGTCAGAATAATAGCAGCGATAATGATTTATTACAGCTTTTACTTCTTTCATCACATTCCCAGTGGGTCAAAGTTTACACTCAATTAGTATTTTGTAGCATCGCCATTAAATTGTTTAACTTGAGTCAAATGTTTCGGGTAGCCTTCCACAAGCTTCGCACAATAAGTTGGGTAAATGTTGTCCCATTCCTCCTGACAGAGCTGGTGTAACTGAGTCAGGTTAGTAGGTCTCCTTGCTCGCACAGGCTTTTTCAGTTCTGCCAACAAATTTTCTATGGGATTGAGGTCAGGGCTTTGTGACGGCCACTCCTATACCTTGACTTTGTTGTCCTTAAGCTATTTTGCCACAACTTTGGAAGTATGCTTGAGGTCATTGTGATGTTGCTTCAATATATTCACACAATTTTCCTGCCTCATGACGCCGTTTATTTTGTGAAGTGCACCAGTTCCTCCTGCAGCAATGCACGTCCACAGCATGATGCTGCCACCACCGTGTTTCACGGTTGGGATGGTGCTCTTCGGCTTGCAAGCCCCCCCCCCTTAACTGGCCAAACAGTTATATTTTCCTACATTTCTCCTAAAATTACTATCTTTGTACCCATGTGTAGTTGTAAATCGTAGTCTGGCTTTTTTATTGCGGTTTTGGAGCAGTGGCTTTTTCCTTTCTGAGAGGCCTTTCAGATTATGTCGATATAGGACTTGTTTTACTATGGATATACAGTGGGGCAAAAAAGTATTTAGTCAGCCACCAATTGTGCAAGTTCTCCCACTTAAAAAGATGAGAGAGGCCTGTAATTTTCATTCATCATGGGTACACTTCAACTATGACAGACAAAACGAGAACAAAAATCCAGAAAATCACATTGTAAGATTTTTAATGAATTTATTTGCAAATTATGGTGGAAAATAAGTATTTGGTCAATAACAAAAATTTTATCTCAATACTTTGTTATATACTTGTTGGCAATGACAGAGGTCAAACGTTTTCTGTAAGTCTTCACAAGGTTTTCACACACTGTTGCTGGTATTTTGGCCCATTCCTCCATGCAGATCTCCTCTAGAGCAGTGATGTTTTGGGGCTGTTTCTGGGCAACACAGACTTTCAACTCCCTCCAAAAATGTTCTATGGGGTTGAGATCTGGAGACTGGCTAGGCCACTCCAAAACCTTGAAATGCTTCTTACGAAGCCACTCCTTCGTTGCCCGGGCGGTGTGTTTGGGATAATTGACATGCTGAAAGACCCAGTCACGTTTCAACTTCAATGCCCTTGCTGATGGAAAGAGGTTTTCACTCAAAATCCCACGATACATGGCCCCATTCATTCTTTCCTTTACACGGATCAGTCGTCCTGGTCCCTTTGCAGAAAAACAGCCCCGAAGCATGATGTTTCCACCCCCATGCTTCACAGTAGGTATGGTGTTCTTTGGATGCAACTCAGCATTCTTTGTCCTCCAGACATGACGAGTTGAGTTTTTACCAAAAAGTTATATTTTGGTTTCATTTGACCATATGTCATTCTCCCAATCTTCTTCCGGATCATCTAAATGCTCTCTAGCAAACTTCAGACGGGCCTGGACATGTACTGGCTTAAGCGTCTGGCACTGTAGGATTTTGAGTCCCTGGCGGCGTAGTGTGTTACTGATGGTAGGCTTTGTTACTTTGGTCCCAGCTCTCTGCAGGTCATTCACTAGGTCCCCACGTGTGGTTCTGGGATTTTTGCTCACCGTTCTTGTGATCATTTTGACCCAACGGGATGAGATCTTGCGTGGAGCCTCAGATTGAGGGAGATTATCAGTGGTCTTGTATGTCTTCCATTTCCTAATAATTGCTCCCACAGTTGATTTCTTCAAACCAAGCTGCTTACCTATTGCAGATTCAGTCTTCCCAGCCTGGTGCAGGTCTACAATTTTGTTTCTGGTGTCCTTTGACAGCTCTTTGGTCTTGGCTATAGTGGAGTTTGGAGTGTGACTGTTTGAGGTTGTGGACAGGTGTCTTTTATACTGATAACAAGTTCAAACAGGTGCCATTAATAACGAGTGGAGGAAAGAGGAGCCTCTTAAAGAAGAAGTTACAAGTCTGTGAGAGCCAGAAATCTTGCTTGTTTGTAGGTGACCAAATACTTATGTTCCACCATAATTTGCAAATAAATTCATAAAAAATCCTACAATGTGATTTTCTGGATTTTTTATTCTCGTTTTGTCTGTCATAGTTGAAGTGTACCTATGATGAAAATTACAGGCCTCTCTCATCTTTTTAAGTGGGAGAACTTGCACAATTGCTGGCTGATTAAATACTTTTTCGCCCCACTGTAGATACTTTTGTACTGGTTTCCTCCAGCATCTTCACAATGTCCTTTGCTGTTCTTCTGGGATTGATTTGCACTTTTCACACCAAAGTACGTTCATCTCTAGGAGACAGAATGCGTCTCCTTCCTGTGCGGTATGACGGCTGCGTGGTCCCATGGTGGTTATACTCGCGTAATATTTTTTGTACAGATGAACATGGTACCTTCAGGCGTATGGGAATTGCTCCCAAGGATGAACCAGACGTGTGGAGGTCTATCATTTTTTTTCTGAGGTCTTGGCTGATTTCTTTTGATTTTCCCATGATGTCAAGCAAAGAGGCACTGAGTTTGAAGGTAGGCCTTGAAATACATCCACAGGTACTGTCATGTTTGTCATTTATTATCATGTCTTGTCCCTGTGCTCCCCATGCTATTCGTTTCCCTCTGCTGGTCTTATTTGGTTCTTTCCCTCCTATCCCTCTCTCTCCCCCTCCCTCTCTCACTCTCTCGCTCTCTCTTCTCTCTATCGTTCCGTTCCTGCTCCCAGCTGTTCCTATTCCCCTAATCATCATTTAGTCTTCCCACACCTGTTCCCGATCCTTTCCCCTGATTAGAGTCCCTATTTATTCCTTTGTGATCCGTTCCTGTGCCGTCGGTTCCTTGTATTGTATTCACCATGCTGTGATTGCGTTTCGCCCTGTCCTGTCGTGTTTTTGCCGTGATTGTGTATCACCCTGTCCTGTCGTGTTTTGTGCCTTCATCAGATGCTGCGTGTGAGCAGGTGTCTCAGTCGACTACGGCCTGCGATTTTACCCGGCGACCTGCAGTCTGTGGCCGCTTCTCCAGTTGTTTTCCCTCTACAAATCTAGAGGATTTCTGTTATTCCGTTTTGGACTTTAATAAACTCTGTTTCTGTTAAGTCGCGTTTGGGTCCTCTTTCACCTGCATGACAGAAGGAACCGACCAAGGAATGGACCCAGCGACTTCAGACGCTCGTTACACTGCCGTCGAGATCCAAGGAGCCATGCTCGGCAGACACGAGCAGGAATTGTCTGCTGCTCGCCATGCCGTGGAGAACCTGGCCGCTCAGGTTTCCGACCTCTCTGGACAGTTCCAGAGTCTACGTCTCGTGCCACCTGTTACCCCTGGCCTGCCGAGCCTCCAGAACCCAGGGTTAATAACCCACCTTGCTACTCCGGGCAGCCCACTGAGTGCCGCTCCTTTCTCACGCAGTGTGAGATTGTGTTCTCTCTCCAACCCCACACATACTCTAGAGAGAGAGCTCGGGTTGCTTACGTCATTTCACTCCTTACTGGCCGGGCTCGAGAATGGGGCACAGCTATCTGGGAGGCAAGGGCTGATTGCTCTAACAGATTCCAGAACTTTAAAGAGGAGATGATTCGGGTTTTTGACCGTTCAGTTTTTGGTGGGGAGGCTTCTAGGGCCCTGGCTTCCTTATGCCAAGGTGAACGGTCCATAACGGATTATTCCATTGAGTTTCGCACTCTTGCTGCCTCTAGTGAGTGGAACGAGCCGGCGCTGCTCGCTCGTTTTCTGGAGGGACTCCACGCTGTGGTTAAGGATGAGATTCTTCCCGGGAGGTTCCATCAGATGTGGATTCTTTGATTGCTCTCGCCATCCGCATAGAACGACGGGTAGATCTTCGTCACCGGGCTCGTGGAAGAGAGCTCGCATCAACGGTGTTTCCCTGCTCCGCATCGCAACCATCTCCCTCCTCTGGCTTTGAGACTGAGCCCATGCAGCTGGGAGGGATTCGCATCTCGAATAAGGAGAGGGAACGGAGGATCACCAACCGCCTGTGCCTCTATTTGCGGAGTTGCTGGACATTTTGTTAATTCATGTCCAGTAAGAGGCCAGAGCCCATCAGTAAGCGGAGGGCTACTGGTGAGCGCTACTACTCAGTCCTCTTCATCTAGATCTTGTACTACTATGTCGGTCCATCTACGCTGGACCGGTTCGGGTGCTACATGCAGTGCCTTGATTGACTCTGGGGCTGAGGGTTGTTTCATGGACGAAGCATGGGTTCGGAAACATAACATTCCTTTCAGACCGTTAGACAAGCCTACGCCCATGTTTGCCTTAGATGGTAGTCATCTTCCCAGTATCAAATTTGAGACACTACCTTTAACTCTCACAGTATCTGGTAACCACAGTGAGACTATTTCTTTTTTGATTTTCCGTTCACCGTTTACACCTGTTGTTTTGGGTCATCCCTGGCTAGTATGTCATAATCCTTCTATTAATTGGTCTAGTAATTCTATCCTATCCTGGAACGTTTCTTGTCATGTGAAGTGTTTAATGTCTGCCATCCCTCCCGTTTCTTCTCTCCCTACTTCTCAGGAGGAACCTGGCGATTTGACAGGAGTGCCGGAGGAATATCATGATCTGCGCACGGTCTTCAGTCGGTCCCGAGCCAACTCCCTTCCTCCTCACCGGTCGTATGATTGTAGTATTGATCTCCTTCCAGGGACCACGCCTCCTCGAGGTAGACTATACTCTCTGTCGGCTCCCGAACGTAAGGCTCTCGAGGATTATTTGTCTGTGTCTCTTGACGCCGGTACCATAGTGCCTTCTTCTTCTCCGGCCGGGGCGGGGTTCTTTTTGTTAAGAAGAAGGACGGTACTCTGCGCCCTGCGTGGATTATCGAGGGCTGAATGACATAACGGTTAAGAATCGTTATCCGCTTCCCCTTATGTCATCAGCCTTCGAGATTCTGCAGGGAGCCAGGTGCTTTACTAAGTTGGACCTTCGTAACGCTTACCATCTCGTGCGCATCAGAGAGGGGGACGAGTGGAAAACGGCGTTTAACACTCCGTTAGGCATTTTGAGTACCGGGTTCTGCCGTTCGGTCTCGCCAATGCGCCAGCTGTTTTTCAGGCATTAGTTAATGATGTTCTGAGAGACATGCTGAACATTTTTGTTTTTGTCTATCTTGACGATATCCTGATTTTTTCTCCGTCACTCGAGATTCATGTTCAGCACGTTCGACGTGTTCTACAGCGCCTTTAGAGAATTGTCTCTACGTAAAGGCTGAGAAGTGCTCTTTTCATGTCTCCTCCGTTACTTTTCTCGGTTCCGTTATTTCCGCTGAAGGCATTCAGATGGATTCCGCTAAGGTCCAAGCTGTCAGTGATTGGCCCGTTCCAAGGTCACGTGTCGAGTTGCAGCGCTTTTTAGGTTTCGCTAATTTCTATCGGCGTTTCATTCGTAATTTCGGTCAAGTTGCTGCCCTCTCACAGCTCTTACTTCTGTCAAGACGTGTTTTAAGTGGTCCGGTTCCGCCCAGGGAGCTTTTGATCTTCTAAAAGAACGTTTTACGTCCGCTCCTATCCTCGTTACTCCTGACGTCACTAGACAATTTATTGTCGAGGTTGACGCTTCAGAGGTATGGGAGCCATTCTATCCCAGCGCTTCCAGTCTGACGATAAGGTTCATCCTTGCGCTTATTTTTCTCATCGCCTGTCGCCATCTGAGCGCAACTATGATGTGGGTAACCGTGAACTGCTCGCCATCCGCTTAGCCCTAGGCGAATGGCGACAGTGGTTGGAGGGGGCGACCGTTCCTTTTGTCGTTTGGACAGACCATAAGAACCTTGAGTACATCCGTTCTGCCAAACGACTTAATGCCCGTCAAGCTCGTTGGGCGTTGTTTTTCGCTCGTTTCGAGTTTGTGATTTCTTACCGTCCGGGTAGCAAGAACACCAAGCCTGATGCCTTATCCCGTCTGTTTAGTTCTTCTGTGGCTTCTACTGATCTCGAGGGGATTCTTCCTTATGGGCGTGTTGTCGGGTTGACAGTCTGGGGAATTGAAAGACAGGTTAAGCAAGCACTCACGCACAGGCGCTTGTCCTAGTAACCTCCTTTTCGTTCCTGTTTCCACTCGTCTGGCTGTTCTTCAGTGGGCTCACTCTGCCAAGTTAGCTGGTCATCCCGGTGTTCGAGGCACTCTTGCGTCTATTCGCCAGCGCTTTTGGTGGCCGACTCAGGAGCGTGACACGCGCCGTTTCGTGGCTGCGTGTTCAGACTGCGCGCAGAAGAAGTCTGGTAATTTTTTTTCTGCTTCTGCTCCTGGTCTTGCTGGGTCTCAGTCTGTTCCCTGCCATCGCATCTCTCCTGTTCTTGTCCCTGCCCTTGCTGTGTCTCAGTCTGTCCCTAGTTCTCATTTTTTTTTTTTAGAGTAGTACCCTAGTTTCCTTTTTATCGTTTTCGTTACGGTCCTGAGGAGAGGAGTTGGGTTCTTTCTCGGGACGTGCTGGACCGTTTGATCTATGATTTCCTCCGTTGCTGCCAGTGTTCCTCCTCGAGAGCGCCAGGAGGCGCCGGTGAGTGGGGGTACTGTCATGTTTGTCATTTATTATCATGTCTTGTCCCTGTGCTCCCCATGCTATTCGTTTCCCTCTGCTGGTCTTATTTGGTTCTTTCCCTCCTATCCCTCTCTCTCCCCTCCCTCTCTCACTCTCTCGCTCTCTCTTCTCTCTATCGTTCCGTTCCTGCTCCCAGCTGTTCCTATTCCCTAATCATCATTTAGTCTTCCCACACCTGTTCCCGATCCTTTCCCTGATTAGAGTCCCTATTTATTCCTTTGTGATCCGTTCCTGTGCCGTCGGTTCCTTGTATTGTATTCACCATGCTGTGATTGCGTTTCGCCCTGTCCTGTCGTGTTTTTGCCGTGATTGTGTATCACCCTGTCCTGTCGTGTTTTGTGCCTTCATCAGATGCTGCGTGTGAGCAGGTGTCTCAGTCGACTACGGCCTGCGCCTACCCGAAGCGACCTGCAGTCTGTGGCCGCTTCTCCAGTTGTTTTCCCCTCTACAAATCTAGAGGATTTCTGTTATTCCGTTTTGGACTTTAATAAACTCTGTTTCTGTTAAGTCGCGTTTGGGTCCTCTTTCACCTGCATGACAGGTACACCTGGAATTGACTCAAATGATGTCAATTAGCCTATCTGAAGCTTCTAAAGCCATGACATAATTTTCTGGAATTTTCCAAGCTGTTTAAAGGCACAGTCATCCTAGTGTATGTTAACTTCTGACCCACAGGAATTGTGATACAGTGAATTATAAGTGAAATAATCTCTCTGTAAACAATTCTTGTAAAAATGACTTGTGTCATGCACAAAGTAGATGTTCTAACCAACTTGCCAAAACTATAGTTTGTTAGCAATAAATTTGTGGAGCGGATGAAAAACAGGTTTTAATGACTCCAACCTAAGTGTATGTAAACTTCCGACTTCAACTGTATATATTTATGTATTATGGTCAAGTGCCCCTAAAGAAAGATACCCAGGGTCCCTTCTCATCTGTGTAAATGTGCCTTAGACATGCTGCAAGGAGGCATGAGGCCTGCAGATGTAGCCAGGGCAATAAATTGCAATGTCCGTACTGTGAGAAGCCTAAGACAGCGCTGCAGGGAGACAGGATGAACAGTTGATCATCCTCACAGTGGCAGACCACGTGTAACAACACCTGCACAGGATCGGTACATCCGAACATCACACCTGAGGGACTGGTACATGATAGCAACAACAACTGCCCCGAGTTACACGAGGAACGCACAATCCTTCCATCAGTGCTCAGACTGTCCGCAATAGGCTGAGAGAGGCTGGACTGAGGGCTTGTAGGCCTGTTGTAAGGCAGGTCCTCACCAGACATCACTGGCAACAACGTCGCCTATGGACACAAACTAGCATCAAAAGTAATTTATTATTATTAATTTTTTAAAGTATTAATAGGAGACTGAATGCGATCGGACCACCATCTAATTGGCCTCTGTACACAGTAACTCTTACATCATTTCCACGTGGATTGGGATAAAGCCTATTGGAGACAATTTGTTCATAACTTAGACAAAATAATTAATAATTGACTTTTTTCTCCACAACATAGGTACAGCAGATCCCATTATTGTATGGGACACTTTTAAATGTACTTTTATAAGTCATTCAATACAATTCAATACTCATCATTAATTTAGGTCAAAAGAGATTAGACTAATAAAGGAAATAGAGGAAATAACAGCGCAGGTAGATGATAATGGAAACTGTACTAGAGGCACATAATAAGTTAGCAGAAAAACAAAAATAATTGGAGGTACTTATTCAAGAATGATCAAGTGTAATGTATTACAAATATAAAGTTTAATCGGATGGAAAATGGGGTAAAATGCAACAACACAATCTGGAATTTTCCATATCGAAAAGCTACCAAAAAGAATTTACAGAATCTTGTTACAAATGATGGACTCATCCATTATTCACCAAATTATATTTTGAAAGAGGAAGCAAAATATTTTAAGCATATGTTTTCATTCTAGTCTCCTCCATTTACACCGAATGATGTTAACTGTAAGGTTTTCTTTCCTAATAATAATAATGTAAAATTAACAAATGTTCAGAAAGACCTCTGTGAAGGCCAACTTACAGAAGAGGATCTTTTTGAGGCAATTAAATATTTTCAGTCTGTAAAAACACCAGGTCTTGATGGTACCAGTAGAGGTATATCAGACCTTTTTTGATGTACTCAAAGATGCATTATTGGCATGTTTGAATTACTCCTATAAAAATGGTAGACTTTCAGGTACTCAACAAGAAAGTCTGATTTCATTACTACTAAAACAGGACCCAGGTGGTACTGTAAGTATAAAGATCCAATCCATTTAAAAAACTGGAGGCCTCTACCACTTCAATGTTGGGATGTGAAAATCCTGGCGAAATGCATAGCACAAAGAATAAAAAAGTTTTTTTTACCAGATATTGTTCATCCTGATCAGACAGGTTTTTTACATGGACGATATATTGGAGATAATATACGACAATTACTTGAAACAATTGAACATTATGAAACATCAAAGATACCAGGCCTGGTCTTCATAGCATAGCATAGAATTTTGAAAAGGCATTTGATAAAGTACGACTAGAATGTATTTATGAATGGCTGGATTACATTCATTTCGGTGAATCTCTTATACAATGGGTTAAAGTTATGCACAGCAAACGAAGATGTAAAATAGTAAATAATGGTTACTTCTCAGAAAGTATTGAGCTTTTAAGATGAATAAAACAAGGCTGTCCATTGTCTACATATCTATTTATTATGGCCATTGAAATGCTAGCTATTAAAATTAGATCCAACAAGAACATCAAGGGGTTAGAAATTCAGGGGATAAAAACAAAACTGTCAATGTATACTGATGAATCAAGTTTAAAAAAAATGTTTAATCATATGAGCAAAATATATTTCATTTTATTTGGAATGCTAAGCCAAACAAAATTAAACTTGCCTATTTATATAATGAATATGAGTTTGGGGGGCTAAAATGATTAAATATTAAAGCTTTAAACCTCTCACTAAAAGCTTCACTCATACATAAGTTATACTTAAACCCTAAATGGTCGTCCAGTAGATGATTAAGAAAGGCTCATCCCGTTGCTCAAAAATTGCCTTTTTTAATTTATACAGATTACAATTTCTCATTTCCGACTGATTGAAAATTAAATTTGGTTTAAAGTATCGCCCTTTCTTAAACAAGCCATACAAAGCTGGCTACAATTTCAGTTTTATCCTCCAGAAAAGATAGAACAAATATTATAACAAATATTATTGTTAAACTCAAATAAACTGATTAATAAAAAAAAGTATATTTATTAATTATATTGTGAATATAAACGGTGGAGTTATGTCACATCAGCAGCTATCGAAATAATATGGGAATGTCTGCTCAATCAAAATGTATAACCAACTGATTGCAACATTACCACAGAAATGGAAGAGGCAAATGGAAAGGGAGAAGGTTGTTTGCCTGACATATATTAAAGATACAAACTGGCTGAAAGGAATTAGCATAAATAGAAAAATATAGTAGTTTCATTTGAGGACAAAACTGTTGACAGCTGCGCTATACAGGCTGCAAAATAAATGGGAGATTTTTGATGTACCGATTCCATGGAACATGGTTTATGAACTGGTACAAAAAAACTACACTTAAGAGTTTTTACATTTAAATTATTATACAGAATTCTTGTCACCAACAGAATGCTATATATATGGGGCGTACGAGAATCTCAGCTCTGTAGATTTTGCTGTGAAGAGACAGAATCACTAGATAATTTATTCTGGTATTGATCCTATGTAGCTTGTTTCTGGTTACAGGTTCAGGAATGGTTAAAAATAAATCACAACATTCACTTAAAAAAGACAAGGCTGCCTATCATACATTATTCCACTCATTGCACCTTGTTGCGCCTTGTATCCCCCGTTGTTGCAGTGCAACCACAACAGATAGACTTCAGTACTCGGCGTTTGTCCAGGTCCCTTTTCCACAGGACCTCGGGAGATGCCTTCAATACCGTCCAACAGGGACAAGTTAACCGCACATGTTTTAATGCTTAACCATCAAGCCTTTTCTGTTTTAACCACCCTTATCTACTTTCACTCCACTCATAGACGTTTATCCCTCCCTGGACAAATGTTGCACTTTCCTCACGTGAGACCATCTTGTCGAGCTGATCATTTCAAACCACACCGCTCTCATTGGGCAAAAACTGGTTGAATCAACATTGTTTCCATGCAATTTACACCAAATAAGTCAATGTGATGATGTTGAATCAACATAGAAAACTGATTGGATTTACAAGAAGTCATCAACGTAAGGGAATTTAGTCTTTTTTTCACCCATCTTTTAACCTAAATCCAATGACAGGTGACATTTTTGGTTGATTTCACGTTGAATTCATGTTAGTTGGCAACTCAATCAAATATAAATCAAAACTAGACGTTGAACTGACGTCTGTGCCCAGTGGGCTGTTTCATCCATGGCAATGATGTTGCTCTCCTTTCTCTTCTTTTGCACAATCTTCACGATTACTGAAGTTCACTCCTGAACAATTCATTTAGACCCGGCGTTTATTTGAAACAAGTGTTTATTTTCTGAAATGTGTGCCGATGCCCAGCTGTTAAAAGGGACAGGCGGCTATCTGAGACTCAGCGTTTAATTGATATTTTAAGTGACAAACACATTTAATTAATTGGTTCTGGCATGTCATCTGAGCCTCACATCACAGACAATTTTTGGGTGGGATGTTCAATTTGGTCACTTATCACAAGTCCCTGGTAAAATGACACAGAAAATTGGTTGCATATACCTTCCCGTAATACGGAATTAACCTTCGGATTAAAAGATTCCGTGCCCTTCAGTTCTCATAGATATAGCACATGAATATCCTGTCGCCTCAGCCTTGAAACACTACTGTCTATTCTGACCTACATACAACAGTACATAGTGAGACGGGTAGTCGGGTATACAGGCTCCAGAGACCTCTAACACACAGACACACACGGCAGCCACAGCCGTATCCCGTCATCCCAGGCACAGGTTTCAAAAGAGACAAAAGGGCTTCAACTGAACCAAAATGCACTGGAGAGTGCATGTTACATGTTAAATAAACATACAGGCTGGCTGTAGTCTGTGGTTCTGTAATCCTGGAGGCCCCTCTCTCCTCTCCGTGCTTCCCTTTGATATGTGGCACAACCTGCCACCTTCAGGGGCAGACGAGACTCAAGGGGAATGTTAAACACTCCTTCCTTTCGAGATGAAATGCTCCACATAAATCATTGATTAGCCTCCACCCCTCCAATACCCACCCCCCTTTACCCCCTTTCGCTAGATAGCTGAAATGGTGCAAACAAATGTTATGTTCTCATTAAGAGTACTTTTGTCAATTAGGGACTAGTTTTTGTCAGTTGGGCCTAATATCTGCTGAGCTGTGGAAGAGAGCAGTAGTAAAGGAGTGGCCACGCTGTTCATCTTCAGAGGGGAAATAACAGTAACAAAAGAAAAACAGAGCAGAGGTTGTTGTGGATGTGAAGTTGGTGATGCATGCTCAGTTATTTGATGATAGATGATAAATGCATTGTGTGTGCACGTGCGTGTGTGTGTGTGTGTGTGTGTGTGTGTGTGTGTGTGTGTGTGTGTGTGTGTGTGTGTGTGTGTGTGTGTGTGTGTGTGTGTGTGTGTGTGTGTGTGGGGGGGCTCTCAACTTTGTTTTGGTTGGAGGATTCTATGGGTCATGTGAATCTCTGACAGTGGTCCTCATCTCTTGTCCTGTCTTGCCTGAGGGTTGGTAGCCTATACTATTAATTTGATGGCACCCATTCCCCTGACATGTGTCTGTCCAGCTCTGTCCCGCCACGGATGTGGAGCGAGACAGATACTGTATAATGATCCTGTCCTACTAGTGCCTCATCAGCTCTGGTTACAGTACAGACTGTTCTCTGCAGATAGTGTCACAGACATCTATGTGTGAAAGCAATACAGTGTTTAACAGAAGTATAGCAGGTTTAACCAAGGTCAGCTAGTTAGTTAGATAGATAGATAGATAGATAGATTCAAAATCCATTTTTCACAAGTCCTGACATGTAATCCAAGTACAAATTCCCTGTCTTAGGTCAGTTAGGATCACCACTTTATTTTAAGAATGTGAAATGTCAGAATAATAGTAGCGAGAATGATTTATTTAAGCTTTTATTTATTTTACCACATTCCCAGTTGGTCAAAAGTTTACATACACCCAATTAGTATTTGGTAGAATGACCTTTAAATTGTTTAACTTGGGTCAAATGTTTCAGGTTGCCTTCCACAAGCTTCCCACAATAAGTTGGGTGAATGTTGGCCCATTCCTCCTGACAGAGCTGGTGTAACTGAGTCAGGTTTGTAGGCCTCCTTGCTCGCACACGCTTTTTCAGTTCTGCTCACAAATTTTCTATGGGTTTGAGGTCAGTGCTTTGTGATGGCCACTCCAATACCATGACTTTGTTGTCCTTAAGGCATTTTGACACAACTTTGGAAGTATGATTGGGGTTATTGTCCATTTGGAAGACCCATTTGCGACCAAGCTTGAACTTCCTGACTGATGTCTTGACATGTTGCTTCAACAGCAGCCCCACAACATGATGCTACCACCCCTGTGCTTCATCGTTGGGATGGTGTTCTTCGGCTTGCAAACATCCCCCTTTTCCTCTAAAAATAACGATGGTCATTATGGCTAAACAGTTCTATTTTTGTTTCATCAGACCAGAGGACATTTCTGCAAAAGTACAATCATTGTCCCCCTGTGTAGTTGCAAACCGTAGTCTGGCTTTTTATGGCGGTTTTGGAGCAGTGGCTTCTTCCTTGCTCTTTGTTGATATAGGACTCGCTTTACTGTGGATAAAGATACCTTTGTACCTGTTTCCTCCGGCATCTTCAAAGGGTCCTTTGCTGTTGTTTTGGGATTGATTTGCACTTGTCGCACCAAAGTACGTTCATCTTTAGGAAACTGAACACGTCTCCTTCCTGAGCGGTTTGACAGCTGCGTGGTCCCATGGTGTGTATACTTGCATACTATTGTTTGTACAGATGACCGTGGTACCTTCAAGCGTTTGGAAATTGCTCCCAAGGATGAACCAGACTTGTGGAGTTCTACAATTTATTTTCTGAGGTCTTGGCTGATTTCTTTTGATTTTCCCATGATGTCATGCAATGAGGCACTAAGTTTGAAGGTAGGCCTTGAAATACATCCACAGGTACACCTCCAATTGTCTCAAATGATGTCAATTAGCCTATCAGAAGCTTCTAAAGCCATGAAGTCATTTTCTGGAATTTTCCAAGCTGTTTAAAGGCACAATTAATTTAGTGTAAGTAAACACTTCTGACCCACAGGAATTGTGATACAGTGAATTATAAGTGAAATAATCTGTTTGTAAACAATTGATGTAAAAATTACTTGTGTCATGCACAAAGTAGATGTCCTAACCGACTTGCCAAAACTATAGTTTGATAACAAGACATTTGTGGAGTGGTGGAAAAATGAGTTTTACTGACTCCAAAGTGTATTTTATCTTCCGACTTTAACTGTAGATAGATAGATAGATAGATAGATAGATAGATAGATAGATAGATAGATAGATAGATAGATAGATAGATAGAATAATAAACATAATAATAATAATATACACCGAATAATATACACCATTATGAACACCTGGTCTTTCCATGACAAACTGACCAGGTGAATCCAGGTGAAAGCTATGATCCCTTATTGATGTCACGTGTTAAATCCACTTCAATCAGTGTAGATGAAGGGGAGGAGACAGGTTAAAGAAGGATTATTAAGCCTTGAGACAATTGAGACATGGATTGTATATGTGAGCCATTCAGAGAGTGAATGGGCAAGATACAATATGTATGTGCCTTTGAATGGGGTATGGTAGTAAGTGCCAGGTGCACAGGTTTGTTTTAAAAACTACAATGCTGCTGGGTTTTCAAGCTCAAGAGTTTCCTGTGTGTATCAAGAATGGTCCACCACCAAAAGGCCTTCCAGTCAATTTGACACAACTGTGGGAAGCATTGGAGTCAACATGGGCCAGCATCTTCTTTCAGACCTTATAGAGCATGCTCCGACGAATTTAGTCCGTTCTGAGGGCAAAATGGGGGGTGTAACTCGATATTTGCAAGGTGTTCTGCCTTCAGTCGGCTACAGTCGGCTGAGGCGGGCTTTAGAGCGTGGGGAGGTGTGACAGATACTGTACTATCTTATTGGCCAGACATGCTAGACAAACAGCCTGAACATCAAATCAGCAACACTAAAATATGATGTCGTTAATATCCAGACATTCCCACCGCTTCATACGTAATGTAGCCTAGCCTATGGATAAATCAACGTGATATCGGGCAATTCAAAACAGAGATTACACCTACCCAACCCCCGTTCTCTTGAATCCAGTTGTGCAGCGGTCCATTTAGATACTCCGTCATCCACCCGGCGATGTGGTCAACCTGCGACGTCATTTCCTTGTGCACGCATTCCACACATATTGTGCCACCGAACTCGAAGAAGGCGACAATTCGTCCCCAGTTAACCCCGTCCCTGAACAGCTCGTCTATCACCTCTCTGAATCTCCTTTCTGCCATAGAAGACGTGAGATACAATTGGTGTGACATCTCCGCAAAGTCGGGCTGGTACAGTCGTTCGAGTTCGTCCCCGGCCTCACGCAAAACTCTGTGAATAGCTGCATGCGGGTCCGTTTGGGAGAGCCGTTTGGAAAGATGGGGGACGCTGCCCGGTCTGGCGTTATTGGCTCCGTGGCACCGCCGTGCCAAACCAGGCGGAGGAGAAATCATCGACCCATTATTATCAGCATCTTCCTGGGCATTCTCGAAATCCCACGCATATCCCCTTTTCAAGAGTTTGTGACAAATGTACTTTTCCACTATACAGCGGTTGTCGTCGTTTGCCATTATGATTGGCACTGATTAATGACCTCCACAATCCTCGTTTTTTAAGAATAATACATCGTACTTATCAACATGCACTGCGCCGCGCAATACATCAGATCAGACGAAAAGTGTATTTCTGAGAAAATGCTCTGGTCAAGTTTATAGGATTTACTATCGAACCGTGCAGAACGAAACACTGCAACGGGAGCGATGTGCGTGGATTGAAAAACGGTCCCTTCACCCAACTAGACTGAAACCGTGAAAAAGTCCAAGTATATCCACGTAAGAATATCAAAATGTTTCCCCAATTGTGCTATCAAAATGAAATATTCGAAGCCTTGGTCAAAAAGTGGCTAGTTATCTGTAGACTCCCAAATCCAGACAGACAGAAATACGGAAGAGATTAAAATATTCTCGATGTGCACATAATGTAGTCCACACTACAAAAAAAAATACATGACCGAAAAACCACAGAAGATCAACGTCGCATGCATCCAGAATATTGTTACGCGTACGGAGAGCCGTTTCGAGGGACTGTGCAGTGAAGACTGTATCCCACAATCATATTGCTGTCTGTTCCAGCTACACACTGTGGGTTGGTTGAACATTCTTTGCTGCTTTGCTGGTGAGGTATTTCTTACGTCACCCATAGAAAGTTATCACTTGAGCATTTGGAAACTCCACGTAGGCCTATGTGTCGTTCCTATTTGGTTACGTTTGATCTGTAGAGAAAGGTTTGCCATGATAGGATTTTAACCTTTACTTCTTATCTAATGCAGAAAATGTTGCAATAACCCTAACATTTCCCCAATATTTTATGGGTCGAAATACGGTGAATAGCCATTTCAACTATTCACCGTATTCTATCAATTCGGATCAAGTTGTACAAATAGGTGAACCTTTCCTTATTTGAAGAATTAGAAGCTTCAAGCTTGCTTTCTTTAGCTCTGCCTGATTAACAATTGCTGAGCCTTTACTAGACAGGAATACACCATTCCGATTCCCCATGAGGGGACTGCTTTTACCTAGCATCCTTATGGACATCCATCCATCTCATTGGTGGACATATATTTTGATGTTCTCTGTGCTTTTCTCTTTCTTCCAGTGTGTCTGTGTATATCTCGCTCAGTCTCTACCTGCCTATATCTTCTACACACTCTCGGACAGGGCAACGCAGCCTCTAAATCCCCATGCAGTCTTCCTGCTGATCTGAGGGCACTATACCATAGCTACTGTCTGCCCAGGCTGGTCTGTTCCCATCATGGAAGATTAAAGAATACCCCCCCCCCCCCAACAACTGCCCGGCCACAAGCACCTACTGTACATAAACTGTACAATGGTATGGAGTGGCACAGAACACCCACTCCACTCAGCTTCTGAATAGACAGGAGTCCGGATGGATCAACTGTAGCCATAGTCCAACCCTCAGCAACTGAATAATGTAAGCTCAGAATCCAGCAAACACAGCTACACGTACAGTATAGGTTATACAGAATCACTTAACAGTTCTTTAAAATAGGAGACTAACCATAGTTGTGTTTTAAAAGGCCTGTGTCAACAGTACTGAGAGCAGACAAAAACATAAGAGGGCATTTAGCAGAGGAAATGTCATTTTCCAAGGTTATTTATTTAGTTATCATGTAAGAAAATAAGACAAAGCAACATTGTTCTACTCCTTACATTTTTCTTTTCAATGGCACACAAGGTGAAATTCGTACACATTTGGCCAAAACGAAACAACCAATAAGATAGGAATGATATTCAGTAGCACTGTACTTAAACATTTTATAATCTTATTTTAAATATCTCTGGACAACACCAATGAATGGGAAAACTAGAGCGTGACTGAGCATTTTAACAATGGTACAACTTGGTTGTAGTGTTTTAACATATTGTAAGCATAGGCTTGATTTGCAAAGCTTAAAATGTGTTCAAACAAAAGAGCTTTTCCCATGAGCTACATATGATATCAAATGTCTATAAACGTCACCATATGTGTTGCTACCTAAAGATGACAGAGAGTCAGAGCTAACAATGTACAGATGAGGAAATGACAGGTATCGACACACTAAGCGCTGGACAGTGACAATGTGCCTTGAACCGATGTTAAATGAGAACCTCCGAGTTGAGTCATCCATTCTCACGTTCTTATTTTGGGTTTGAGTAAGGCCTTTTTGAACAAAAACTCATCTGAAATTGACGAACAAAACACACCAAAAGAGTTGCCATTTTCGCAGAAAAATCTAATTAACTGGTAAACCACAAGTGGCTTAAGCCACATTATTTTCTGTGAAGAAATTTATTATTTTATCATTAACATCATTCGTAGTTCTCTCTTAAGGCTTGGAATGGGTCCCCACAGTTGTAGTGCTTGGCTGAACTACAAACGGTTTATAGGATAGTACAGACCAGCAACATCAAACAAAATAAATCACAAGTAGTTGCATTGCATTTACAGAAATGGTCTCTTAATACATTTTGGCATTCAAATGTTGGTGGATTAAAAAAAAGTATACTTTCTGATTCGGAGCCTATGGTTTGCATTAAAGGTCAGTACATTCTCCCCACAGTTGATGGATGGAAGACTTGCATGAGTTCACATTTGATCTTTTCTCTCCCCATTAAGCAGAATATTGAGAAGGTAAGAAGGTACCGGGATGTACGGCATGTTTAAAAGGCTTGGAGTTAGAGGACTTCGGGAAGGAACTGTGAATACTTACGGAGACAAATTACACAGTTAAGAGAGTATAGGACAGTGTCCACCGTGACTTGGATGAAATGGAAAATTAGACAATACAATAGCACACATAGCTCCTTTATGTTGCTCTGCACAGACAGAGCTTGCCAGGTCCTCTTAATCTCTTGGCCTCTATATAAAATAGAGCTCTAGTGCCCTCTCAAGGCCTGAAGGGTCTTTGCTGGAACCTGCGAGTCACACCTCCACACCTTGTCCAGTCACTACCCCATCACTTTAATCACAGAGCCCACTTGGATGCTACGTAGCAAAATATGTGCACAGGTCACACATACACAGAGATCAACAACTGATAAGACATCATAGGAAGACAGGAAAGAGTGAATGAGGCTGGCATCAGATGTTAGCGGATTTGTTCTCATACTACATCGCACGACTGTCCTATGCCTACCTTTTACATACCGCTTCTACCTCAGGTAAGAAACGCAAGTAAAATGTGAAAGTGGCATGCAAATAAGAGGAATAGAGGTTTTTCTTTTTTCCCCAGCCCCCACCAGTGTCCAAGGGCTTCTCTCTCTCCCTGGAGTAGGTTTGGTCAATGTACAGTCATTTAAACACATTGTAACAACACTGAATTAAAATCTTTCCCCTCGGCTTCTTCACACGGCTCCTACACAGCACACGCATTCTCTCGTACTTGCACATACAATCATTTTACCTAAAAATGCCTTGGATGATCATTTCCAGGAAGTAAATTTACATTTTTGCTTTGCCTTCTCTCATCACTGTTAAATCACATCTAAGCTCCGTTAATGCATCCACAGCACGGGCCAATACGCCACTCTACATTAACAGCACATGGAAGGGCACCGGGTGACACAGAGTGAATAAAGAGAAGCTTTGCCTGCAAAGCTTGGGAAGGAAGGAGGAACACATTTGGTGAAAATAACAGTAGTTTGACGTGATAAAGATAGCTTACTCAGAATGGTCTGTATGACACATGGTTTGTTAGTGTTCTTGTTTCTTCTGATTCTTGGGATTGCAGGTCAACATGCTGACATAACCAGTCAGACTGGCAATCCCTTACTTTCCTCTCTGCATGGAAAAAAATAGGAGGATAGGGTGGCCCAAAAGTAGGCTAAAGTTTCAGGTGTTGACAAGACCTACTTTAACAGCAAGCTAGTAGTGTTTAGTCTGCCCTCATAGACCCTTGGGTAAAGCAGCCTTAACAATAAAAGCAGGTATACAGTTACAATTAAAACGTTTCACAGAGCACTTGAGTAAACAATATCACTGGAATGATGAAAAACAGTAGACAAACAAAATAACTGCCAAGAATTGTATGTGTTAATAATAAGTAACAGGACACCTGCCATTTTCTTTACTTCGGTATTATCACTGGCGCACAAGATATCTGGCCATTTAGCCTGTCCAGGGTTGTGCCCTCTAAGGAATGGAGGGGAGAGGAAGAGGAGATGAGGGCTGGCTGGGGAGAGTTCTCCAGTGGCAATAATAGTGGAGGATGGGGGATGGTTGTTACTCCCTCTTGTCCGCTGCTTTGGCCTGCTCCCTCTGGATCATACAGCGACGCACAATGCTGTCGAAACTCCCCAGATAGAACAGAGCAATGGTCCGGAACAGCCCCATGGTTACAATCTGCACAGAGATCAGAGGCCACATTAACAATTTGGGCTCTAGACAGTAAGACAGTTTTGGGACAATCTATTATTATGTTATAACCATAGAATTGTCCTATTTCTAGCTCTATGGTTACAATAGATGTGTAAGATACAAAATGGCTTTGGTAAGTTGGTAGTTAAGGTTCAGTTAACACATGTTTACGAAAATAGTAATATTTGGGGTGTGTTGTAGTGAGACAGTGACAGTGCTGTTCCTGTCCTGTCGTGTAGTTACCTGCTGGAGGCCCTCTGTGATGGAGGTGACAGGTGACATTCCACAGGTGAGAGCTGAGAGCATGTAGCCGTCAGGCCCCACAGAGCTGTTAAAGTTCCCCTGCTGTGGGGGGCACAAAGACATGACCGTCAGAAAAACTGCTCTATCACACATGTAGAGAGCAAATTTCTCTGTGTTTCTGAATAGAAGTTATTTATTGATGAAGGTTTTTATGTAGGCCTGAGGCCTGGTGAATTTCATAGTGACATTTGCTGAGAATGCAACGTCTTACCACTGCATCCTTGACAACGATCTTAGCCACCTGCTCCGGCTGAGTCACCCCAGATGTCTCAGAGATCAGCCTAGTCTCTAAAGGCTATGGAAGGACCAAGAGACACAATATAACTTGAGGCGTTAGAATAAAATACAAAATGTGAGAGAGTTTACACTTTCCCCTTTTCATGAGGAGACTCACCTTTGTCCTATTCTCTTCTGCTAGTCCTGGAGTGTCAGTGTCAGGGGGGTAGGCCACCGTTACATAAATGTTATATGGCTTCATCTGCAGGGACGAGTAGAGGAAAGAGTGCTCTCAGCCTTAAAAAGACTTATCCAAATTTTATGTTGAGAATTTGACCTATTGGCCCCCAATGTGGGCAGGAAAAGGAACAATTGGATACTACTCACCTCCATCTGCAGGGACTCAGCCAGCCCACGCAGGGCAAATTTGGATGGAGAGTAGGCTGTGTAGCCGAACAGGCCGATCTGGCCAGCCTGGGAGGAGATAAACAGTATGCGTCCCATCATACGCTCCTTCATTGTGGTGATTACAGCCCGTGTGGGATACACACTGCCCAGGTAGTTCACCTCCATCATACTCTGTTATAGACAAGGGAAGGATCACAAAAAGTAATGAATGTATTATTATTAATAAAAAAGGTATATTACTACTCAGACTGAATAATATACATACTATCAAAGAGTATTCACTTGAGAAAAAACAGCCTCCTAACATGGTAATTGTTATATTTCTGAGCAGTTTCCATGGTAATAGCGTTTCTATGGGGTGAGGTCTAATGACTTCAGACCCTTAACGAGGCATGTGACCAGCATTTGAATGCCAGGATGAGAAGGAACTAGCTAGCAGCACCAGCACAGCCTAGCTCCCTCCAGGAAATCTAATTAAGTACATTAAATACATTAGGGTGTGGGGAACACACACACAATCACATTTTCCATTGGTCATGATTATTATCTTAGTATCAGAATAATCCCTTCATGCACACACACTTGCAATGTGTACACACATCCTAATTTCCCTGGGTCATTATTGCGGTATTGGTACCATCCCTTCACTGTCAGAGAGTGAAAAAACCAGCCACCTCTTCAGCCTGGAATTAAACCGCTCTCTCATTCTTCCACTGCAATTAAATCTGCAGCAGACCTAGACTGCAACCGAATCTAACCTTCTGGCTCACTAGCTACCTCTAAACTGAAAACTGAACCCTTGGTTCCACCTTGGACAGACATCAAACCCTTTGAATCTTCAATCTGGGAAACATCTTGTCTCATTGCCTATTCAGAGTTAGTTTCAAATTATGTTCATTTTGGCACAACATCAAGGTTCTGAGGCACACACTAAGGAGTTGGGTTTCTGCGTTCTCCCTTCCAGACCTGTCGGTCTATTCCCCTCATTAGTTACAGTACTTACTCTGAAGCGCTCCACCTCCACCTCCTCAAACTTCCCAGAGAAGGACGTCCCAGCACAGTTCACCAACATGTCCACCGGACCAAGCTTTTCTTGGCACTAGATGGATGAAATTATATTGATATTGTTACTTGCAGAGAATTATTATAAAAGTTAGGAATTTATATGATGGAAAAGGCCCCTATCACTTGTGATTTACCTGCTTAATCACACTTTCCACCTGTCTGTAGTCCTTGGACACGTCAACTGATATGCAGAGCACCACCTGAGTGGAAGAGGAATACAAATACCAAAACAGTCAGCGGTCAAGTGAGTTGCTAATGAGATCATCCAGGTCAACATTCAATGATTTGCTTGCACCCCCCCCAAAAAGCGAGAACAACAAAAACATTGTATCTCTTCCACGTTGTCCCAAAACGTGTACTGTAGCAACGATATACATACCTGCTTGTCATTAATGGCACATTTCTCCACTTCTTTTTTCGCTTGAACCAATTTACTCTAAAGGAAATTAAAGAATGATTGATAAATGTGCTGACTGAGTGATGCTCTGAAAAATATATATATGCACAATACACTTCAAAAGTTTGGAGTCACTTCAAAATTTCCTTGTTTTTGAAAGAAAAGCTATTTTTTTGTCAATTAAAATAACATCAAATTGATCAGAAATACAGTGTAGATATTGTTAATGTTGTAAATGAATATTGTAGCTGGAAACGGTAGTTTTTTTATGGAATATCTACATAGGCGTACAAAGGCCCATTATCAGCCACCATCACTCCTGTGTTCCAACAGATGCCTCACAAGTCATAAACTGGCAGCTTCATTAAATAGTACCCGCAAAACACCAGTCTCAACGTCAACAGTGAAAATGCGACTCGGGATGCTGGCCTTCTAGGCAGAGTTGCAAAGAAAAAGCAATATCTCAGACTGGCCAATAAAAAGAAAATATTAAGATGTGCAAAATAACACAGACAGTGGGCAGAGGAACTCTGCCTAGAAGGCCAGCATCTCGGAGTCGCCTCTTCACTCTTGATGTTGAGACTGGTGTTTTGCGGGTACTATTTAATGAGCTGCCAGTTGAGGACTTGTGAGGTGTCTGTTTCTCAAACTAGACACTCTAATGTACTTGTCCTCTTGCTCAGTTGTGCACCAGGGCCTCCCACTCCTCTTTCTACTCTGGTTAAAGACAGTTTGCACAGTTCTTCATAATTTCTCACATGGATTAGCCTTCATTTCTCAGAACAAGAATAGATTGAAGAGTTTCAGAAGAAAGTTATTTGTTTCTGGACATTTTGAGCCTGTAATCAAACCCACAAAATGCTGATGGCCCAGATACTCAACTAGTCTAAAGAAGGCCAGTTTTATTGCTTCTTTAATCAGAACAACAGTTTTCAGCTCTGCTAACATAATTGCAAAATTGTTTTCTAATGTTCAATTAGCCTTTTAAAATGATAAACTTGGATTAGCTGACACAATGTGCCATTGGAACACAGGAGTGATGGTTGCTGATAATGGGCCTCTGTACGCCTATGTAGATATTCCATAAAATTTTGCCGTTTCCAGCTACAATAGTCATGTTTAACATTAACAATTTCTACACTGTATTTCTGATCAATTTCATGTTATTTTAAATGGACACATTTTTTTGTGCTTTTCTTTCAAAAACAAGGACATTTCTAAGTGACCCCAAACTTTTTAACGGTAGTGTATATAATTATAAGAAGCATGTGTACGCCTAAATTGGGAAATGTAGGCGCGCACAAAGACATTTTGGAGCACATTTTGTAGACGCACTAGTGTTCCTAAATAAAAGTTCCAGGTCACAGCAAAATATTTAGCTGCATATACAAGTAAAATGGTTGCACTGTAGAGCCCTGCAAGGATGTTGATTTGAAGTGGATTTCTACTTACCTCGTCTCTTGCCACTAGTGTGATGAAGGCTCCTTGTCTGTAGCACTCCATAGCGATGCTCTTCCCTATTCCACTGGAACCTCCAGTGACCTGTGGGTTGAAAGGTGGTGGTAGGCGAGAGAGGAGGGTCATTCCCTTTAAAAAGTTAAATACACGGGATGGTCCCCTAGGGTCAAAGTCCAACTTACAGTAAATACAGTAGGTCATTAGAATGTTGCTTTTTTTTCCAAAGTTAGTACATGTGTTTCTGCTAAAATGTGTAGTCATTTCTATGAAATTGAGTGTCATTGACTGGCTGGCCTACTTATTGCCATACTAGAGTTTTCACTTTAAGCTTGCAACACGTTGCAAAAGACAATACATTGTCAACTCTGTTACAAGCTGTTAATTAATTGTGGGCGTGTCGTACTTGTAGATGATCTGCTGCGTGCAAGCGCCTTTACTTACGAAACATCTTCACCTGCAACACCCTATAAAATCTACGGTGCAATGGTTATGCAATGCAACGTAGCTAACACAGTACCTTGTTTCTAACTAGCACGTCTGAATATGATACCGTTGTCTAGTTAGGACAATAAGCACTTACCACGACGTGGGCCCCATTTAATTTGAGAGGTTTGGGGCTAATCAAAGGGGATATCATGTATAACAGCAACACGAAAGCAACGACGAATGCAACAACGACTAGAAGCATAATGAAAGGCAAAAGGAGCCACCAGGAACTGAAGAAAAGCCAATCCGTGATCGTTGAACTCAATTCTTCCTCAGAGGACATGGGTGAAGCTGGCAGTTCGGTTAGCTTCTAGACTCAGTAGGAGCGAATCGCGGGGGCTTGCCCTTGTCAAAAGGGGTGGCGATTAAACACAGAGGAGTTTTCTAGCAGTATATTTGGCAGCGGGTTTACTTCCAAGATAAAATGCCGTGGTGGACCTTGGATCTACGATATTTTCCTGCCTAGCTGCAATATGAACCAAAACAAGTCGTAATGTGCACTTTGAACGGATGCGACGATTTTACCACCGTTCTAGGTATTTGTAGTTTTTAAACCATGAAGCAAACTGCCACCTAACCGAGGTTTGCTCATATTAAGGACAGCACTTCCCAAAATGCAATGATATACTTCCTTATTGTTGGTGCACCCATTTTATTCTACCGACATAACTATCTCCATCGCCAGATCTTGATCTGTGAAATTAGATATTTGTTTATTTAACTAGGCAAGTCAGTTAAGAACACAGTCTTATTTACAGTGACGGATATTGGCATTTGTAAAGATTCATTTGAATCCTCAACCTGGACCATGAGACAATACTTTGTTAATTAAAAAGTCAAGTTCTCAATATTACTTTTATTTACATATGCATGGGAAAGAACCATATACATTGACTTTTCCACTCACTGATATATAAGGTATCATTCTCTACACTTTTATAGTGAGTTAAAAAGATAACACAAAAGATGTCCAACACTTTGAAAGATGGCGTCTTCAGAATACAATCTCTATAAGATAAGAGTTTACATGAAATGTGCAAATATATTACATTTCAATACAACGATGACAACACAATATAGCTGTGCCTCTGGATATCAACTTCCACGTTTTTAAATGAACCAAACAAAATAACAATGTATATGTTTTTACTACCTAAACTTGTTTCAGAAGGCACATGGTGCGCATTGCCACGTCTTAAAATGTAGTACTGTAAGTTCAAGCGAGCTGCATTCCACCAATGCCATAACAGAAAAAAGGACATGATGCTGTTATGTGCCTAACATGTCATTTTCAGGTTACCTCTACAATTCCATTCATAAAAGTATCAGCCCGTTGTTTCTTCAGCACTGTTAGACAGTGTGACTGGATCTCCATAAGGCATCGCTTTTCAGTAGTTCATGTTGGGAAGATAAGCAATATGTAACAGGGAAATGTGGATGGTCAGGGGGGAAAGTACTGAATCCTGGTCTATAAGGTGTCTGGTCCAGTACTTTTGGTGATCCTGACAGTTTAGTCAGAATGACAATGAACAAACCACAGAGAAGCCTTCTTGAGAAAAAGTACATATACACAATATAGCTCAGTAGAGCCCTTGTAAAGGGTAGTGGGTTCGATCCCCGGGACCACCCATACGTAGAATGTATGCACACATGACTGTAAGTCGCTTTGGATAAAAGCGTCTGCTAAATGGCATATAAATGTCCCAAAGTAGTTTCCACCCAGATTGTTGTCGGTAGTTCTTTTAACCCTAGCCGAAGCCCCACAAATATCTTATGTATGTCATTCTACATGCACTTGCAGTGCTTCAGCTACCCAAACCCATGTCTTTTACACCACCTTGAGACTACAAAGGCTTTTGAAAGTACAAATGGCATGCATTGTAAGTTTCATTCTCTCCAGACCAAAGAGCCATACATCTCCATAAAGTATCTACTATAAATTGAGTTCTCTCTTGTGTACAAAAATAAGTAGAGTATATGGGTGCTTACAATGACAAGTGAGGTGCAATTTGATTGATGGCAAGTGGTACTTGAAAACTGAGCATAGATATTTATTGGGGAAGTTAGATAAGCACTCTGCACAATAAGCAGCATCTTAATTTGGTTAACAAGCTTGTATCGGTAACTCGAATCAAACTCCCATTGACTTCAAAGCATGACATATGCAAATGTTTGAGTTGAGCATTGTTCTCAAGTTAGGATTCGGGCCAAGATGCTGCTAAACAGATTCCACAGAACATATGCCTATGTAACACCAAGGTTCTTCATTTCTATGCAGCGTTCCATCCACCAATCAAGTCTACCTCAGACATCTTGCAGCAGTGAAGTGATCCGCAATTCTTTGGACATGGGGGGCATCTAAGAAAATATCCACCTTTGTTTAACCCCTTATGTGGCCAATAGTCAAGCTCATTAGCCATAGAAATGGACTTAAATGGGGATATCGGTTCTAGTAATTCTATGAGTAGAGCAGTCATGTGGCACACTTCTGATGAGCCAACAGAGCATGAAGGGGAGAATGAACACTGATATAATATTTGTTTTGGTTTAAAAAAAAGCCACGTTTAGCCCTCCTGTCCAAAGTCATCTGTGAATTTTCTCAGTTTGTCCAAATCATGATCGTTGACAGTTGGCTTCGTGCTGGACAGGGACCTCAGCATGTCAGACTACAAAGAATAAAGAGAGACATGATCAAGGGTTATTCAACAGTCTTGTTTTCCCAAAAACATTACCATTGAGAAAGAGAAACAGATCATTTTGCACACTCACCATACAAACGACTGGCTCACACAGCTTTTCCCCAGGGACCTCCATCCATGTCATCTCGACGCCGTTCGGGTCTCCCGGGGAGCACGGGGTCAAAAAGTCATCTACCAGGATTTTGGGGTTGTCTCTCAATGGCCCTCGTACCTTCAATAACAAACGCAATTTATTGTGTTAAAAATAACAAAACTCAATAGAACAATGGCCTAGCTTGATATAAAGATTAACACTGAAGAATACACAGACGTTGTTAACTGGGCGTCAATATGGCGACGTACCCGTTTGAAGTGAGTGGCTGATTGAACTTTCCTGACGGGCTGCATAAGCGCATCTCTGACGATGACGCTGATGTCGGCCCCCGAGTACCCGTCTGTCTTCTTTCCGAGGGTGACAAAGTCAGAGTCGTTGAGGCTGGTGGGGGTGGTGCCTAAGTGGAGCTTGAACATGAAGGTGCGGGCGTGTTCCTCTGGCAAGGGGATGTAGATCCTCTTCTCAAACCTGAGATAAAAGTTCCAATGCAGTTATCTCAATATCAAATCATTTCTGGGTAACAACTAAGTACCTTACTGTGATTGGTCAAAAATAAACAAAAATGGCTTATTAGCAAAGAGCAATTTCTCAAGCAAGAATTTTGTTAGGACTGTCTGGGAGTGGTCTGAGTGGAGAGAAGGGCAGTTGGTGGTTCTGACATTTTGTCAGTCAGTTACTGCCATGGAAAAGACTGCCGGTCACACGATAATTGACCATTAATTAACAAACATGTTTAGCATCTCCGGGCCTCCACACATACAAGCTGCTGATGTGCGCCCTTGGTATCGTCTATATTTCAAAAAGTCTAATAAATCAGTTAAATATACACCATCACAATAAATCCATTACTTTAGGTAGGTCTAAAGAAACATTATGATATGAAGAAAATGGATTTCAGAAGAACAGAATATGAGTTGTCCTGCTGCATGTTATCTGGCTATGCGCCATGCCATAGGCTTGTTCATTTAGCAGACAGGATATGCTTATAAGTCCAGTGCCATTATTTTATATTATAGGATTTCATAGTAAGAAGAATCCAAAGGAGTAGGTTGCCAGTACATTGCAATGAACTTGACTCAACTACTAACAGAATATATTTACAAAATAATGCATATGGGAACAGCCAGCATAGTGCATCAGGACGCACAACTGCAATGCGTTTTGACTACTAGTCTTCCTCAGGCAGCATTCTGTGAGAAGAATATAACAGAACTTAGCGGAATAAAATAGAAAGGATATTTTTCTGATCCCAGAGCGAGAGTGTACATATGAAGTGGCTAAGTTGAGCGTAAAAGTGAAAATTTGAAACAGGTCCTATACGCTAGATTTACAGTTATTTGACAACTTCAGTTGTGAATCACACAAACCATAGAATTCCTTTGAAAATCAATATATTTGGGCTGCATGATGAGACTATAGGCTATTGAGGATATGAGAAAGTCGCAAAAAAAGCTGAAGCTCTGTTCCTTGCCTCAGGCTGCACATGCTGTTCTCTCATCAAGTGATCATACTTTCACCCAGCAGACTATTCTCAATTTAATCTAGTCTTCACCAATATGTTAAATGAGTTTAGATTTAGAATTATCAAATGGGCAGGAAAAGGGCAAGAGAAAAAAAGACATGTAACCTATATGCACTTGAATAGCGAATGGAGGCCACATTCCCACTGGTTCGTTTCACTCATGTTGGGTAGGCTACTCCAGTTATTTCACAGTGGTACAGGTGATATTCCACCCAAACTCTGTATGCCATGAGCTCTCCAACTCTGTTCCTGCAGCTACCCAGTGCTTAATTTTGGAAACCAAGTGAAATCTGTTCAGGAACATCAATAGAAACATGTTTCATTAAACTGTTGACAGCTCCTCCCTCTGCGCGCTGGAGAACGGAATGAAGGAGTGGAGATGGAAATGCATGGCGGCGAGAAATTCTCTAGCTAAAAAGGTCACGTGTCAGGCTATTATAAAAATAAAAAAAATACCTATTTTATTGGGCACAGACACATGGCTAGCAGATGTTAATGAGAGTATAGTGAAATGATTGTGCTTCTAGTTCCGACCGATCAACATCAATACATTATAATTGTTGGCCAACTCTGAATTTGTTTAATTTAGGCAAGACCAATTATGCATGAAAGATAGCTTTTAAAAAATGCAGATTTAAGATAACATGCATATGGGTGTTTTGAATGAATCATCACCTTAGAAAGCACTGTCCATTTCGTTGCGTTAGGCTTTGAAACAACATCCACAACGACCATATTCTCCACTTCGTTTCAACCCGTTGTTGAACTTTTTTTCAAATGATCAATCACAGCAAGGTGAGTTTTAAAAGCACATTCAAGTGTTTGATGTGATTTTCAATTTCATTTGCATTGATGTCAGAGTGGTTAGAGGGACAATAGAGCCCTGAGTACTAGGCCATTAGCGATCTGATGATCATTAGCGATCTGGGTACTATCTCCAGAGTGCATAAAAGGAGATTACCATGACTCAAATGTCACATAGAATTTTACTGTGGTCATGACTGCCGGTAATGTGGTCACCGCAACAACCCTAGTGGGGAGGTGGAAAACTGAAAACTAGCTGTTATTGGTGGGTAGTTTGTATCTCCTTTTATTGTATTGGTCTATCAATGATTTACCAACTGGTGATGTCACCAGGCAGGACAAAACTCCATCCTACCAAAACAGGCTGATATCTCAGGCAGTCTTTTCAAACAGCTCTTACACTAAAAGGTCCTTATCATAATGTTCACAATATTATTCCAACCTCATCGGTGTGGAAAAATATATAAAATCACAAGGAAATCACATACTCTACAGAAAGAAGAATACATGTACATCCCATACAGACAGGGTAGATCTGAGCAGCAACACAAAGATAAGAAGCAGTGGTGCGGAGTCACAGTATTCTAACTTCAGAGATTTCACATTATTATTACCCAAACGAGTTAAAGCAGGGTGGTACATCTTATCATACATTTGTAAGGCTGTTGTGTCACAGGTCAACCATAAAGAACAAGTTATTTGGTACACAGTTGAGAAGGTAGGCTAAGCCATTAAGAATGTGTCATTACCGTCTTCTGATGGCAGAGTCCAATGTCCAAGGGATGTTGGTGGCCCCTAATACCAGTACCCCATCGTTGTCATTCCCCACTCCTGAGGAAGAATATCTTATTAACATTTCAAAACCAGTTTAACTTAATATGACCAAAACACCAATACAGTCCACTATAATCTACATACACACACAAGTTTGGGTACACCTACTCATTCAAGGGTTTTTCTTGATTTTACTATTTTCTAGACAGCAGAATAATAGTGAAGACATCAAAACAATTAAATAAACACATTGAATCATGTAGTAACCCAATTTGAGATCTCAAAGTAGCCACCATTTGCCTTGACAGCTTTGCACACTCTTGGCATTCTCTAAACAAGCTTCATTTCAATTAACAGGTGTGCCTTCTTAAAAATGTAAACACTTCTTAATGTGTTTGAGTCAATCAGTTGTGTTGTGACAAGGTAGGGGTGGTATACAGAAGATAGCCCTATTTGGTAAAAGACCAAGTTCATACTATGGTAAGAATAGCTCAAATAAGCAAAGAGAAATGACAGGCCATCAATACTTTAACACATAAAGGTCAGTCAATACGGAAAATGAAGAACTATGAAAGTTTCTTCAAGTGCAGTCGCAAAACCCATCAAGCGCTGTGATGAAACTGTCTCTCCACAGGAAAGGAAGACCCAGAGTTACCTCTGCTGCAGAGGACAAGTTCATTAGAGTTACCAGCCTCAAATTACAGCCCAAATAAATACTTCAGAATTCAAGTAAAAGACACATCAACAGTTCAGAGGAGACTGCATGACTCAGACCTTCATGGTCAAATTGCTGCAAAGAAACCACTACAAAAAAGGACATTAAGAAGAGACTTGCTTTGGCCAAGACACACAAGCAATGGACATTAGACCGGTGGAAATCTGTCCTTTGGTCTGATGAGTCCAAATTTGACATTTTAGGTTCCAACCGCCATGTCTTAGTGAGACGCAGAATAGGTGAAAGGATGATCTCCACGTGTGGTTCCCACTGTGAAGTGTGGATGAGGAGGTGTGATGGTGGTGACAACGTCTGTGATTTATTTAGAATTAAAGGCACACTTGACCATCAAAAATATAATTTAATTTGTTTAAACACTTTTTTGGTTACTAAACGATTCCATATGTGCCATTTCGTAGTTTTGATGTCCTCACTGTTACTCGACAATGTAGAAAATAGTTTACATTTAAAAAAACATGAATGGGTAGGTGTCCAAACTTTTGACTGGTTGTGTATTTGTGTGTGTGCACAATGCCTTCGGAAATGATTCAGACACCTCGACTTTTTCCACATTGTGACATTACCGCCTTACTCCAAAAATGGATTAAAAATAAATAAAAAATCCTCAGCAATCTACACACAATACCCCATAATGGCAAAGCAAAAACAGGTTTATAAATGTAAGCAAATGTTTAAAATATACAATTACATAAGTATTCAGATCCTTTGCTATGACAGGAGGATCTGCAGAGAAGAATGGGAGAAACTCCCCAAATACAGGTGTGCCAAGCTTATAGCGTCATACCAAAGAAGACTCAATGCTGTCATTGCTGCCAAAGGTGCATAAACAAAGTACTGAGTTAAAGGGTCTGAATACTTATGTAAATGTGACATTTCCATTTTCCATTTTTTTTAACTAAAAACCTGTTTTTGCTTTAACATTATGGAGCATTGTGTGTAGATTGAGGGGGAAAAAAATTTCATCAATTTTAGAACAAGTGTATGTATGTATGTATGTATGTATGTATGTATGTATGTATGTATGTATGTATGTATGTATGTATGTATGTATGTATGTATGTATGTATGTATGTATGTATGTATGTATGTATGTATGTATGTATGTATGTATGTATGTATGTATGTATGTATGCATGCATGCATGCATGTATGTATGTATGTATGTATGTATGTATGTATGTATGTATGTATGTATGCATGCATGCATGCATGCATGTATGTATGTATGTATGTATGTATGTGTGTGTGTGTATATGTATGTAAATTGTTCTCTGTCGCTCTCACCCTGCATCTGAACCAGAAACTCTGTCTTGATGCGGCGAGCTGCCTCACTCTCGTTCTCACTCCTGGAGCCGCACAGTGAGTCTATCTCATCTATGAAGATGATGGAGGGTTTGTGCTCCCGTGCAAGAGTGAACAAGTTCTTTACTAACCTGGAGAGGAGAAAGGAGGCTCAAAGAAACATAAAGCTGGTCATATTATTTTCCCCAATAGACACATGGAGCTGGTGTCCCACACACAGATTAAATTTACATCCAGGACTAAAAATGCTTTCTCCCCGAACGGGGAATATAATCTCTATCGAGTTTGCTTTTTAGTCTAGGACTAGGCTTAATCTAGGCCTAATTTACAACCATTAAAACAGCATCATTGGATTTACATCTACAAATAATCACCAATGTTTCCCTGGATTAAGAGTAAAATCTCACTTTTCACTCTCTCCCAGCCACTTGGACACCAGGTCAGAGGAGGAGATAGAGAAAAAGGTGGAGTTGTTGGCCTCTGTGGCCACAGCTTTAGCCAGGTAGGACTTTCCTGTACCAGGAGGACCAAAGAGCAGGATCCCCCTCCATGGCGTTCTTTTACCTGACAGACAGACACATGTCTTTGGGTGTGGTCGTGAATAACAGTGGGGAAGAAATAGGCGAAGCTTCTCATTTTCAAATGACTGAACGGTAATAATCAATTGATTCTATACAATGTTGTTGGATAGACGCATTTTCAGTATGTTCCAAAGGCCCAACAAATTAGCCAATAGTGGAAGTTTCAGCATGTTTCTCATACATTCTGATATTACATCATCATTAATTCTCTGGAGATCTGAGGCAGTAAGAATGCATTACCTGTGAAAAGATGTGGGAATTTAATTGGCAAAATAACAGCTTCTTTCAGTGCCTCTTTGGCTCCCTCTAAACCGGCAACATCATTCCACTTAATGTTTGGCTTTTCCATAACGATGGCGCCTAAAAAAACAAAATCCAGTATGAAGGGAACATACAAATAATTTGACAGTAAAGGAAAATATTCAGATACATTCATGTGAAAACCTAATAATAAACGGATTTATTAGACACCTCAACCGGGTGAGGTAAAAGTAAAGTGAAACTGAGCCAAATAACCTCCTATAAAATTGTGACAGAGCGTTGTAATGCAATTCAAAAGTAAAACTTTCACACAGTATGTCAGTGATCCAACTAACCTGAAAGTTGGTTTTGGAACTTCTTTTTCTCTGGGTCATCTCCTTCATCGCTCTCATTTCTGCACAATAATAATCCATCTCAATTATGCTGAAGAGCACAAGTGTACACAGAACCACAAGATGTTTTTGATCCAACTAATTGACTCATCACATTCCAATAACCCCCCCCCCACACACACACAGCCAACCCTCATTGCATGAGCAAAGCAAACACACACACACACACACACACACACACACACACACACACACACACACACACACACACACACACACACACACACACACACACACACACACACACACACACACACACACACACACACACACACACACACACACCCCTTGTCGTCAGCTTGGGACTCCTTCACAGGCTTGGCGGGTGGAGCCTTCTCTTTCTTCTTCAGATAATCTTTGAGCTTCTCTGCTCTGTCAAGGTACTCAGCACACTTGGCCCTGATGCTCTGTTTGGCTTTGTCACCCTGGGCTTCATCTGGAAGGAGAGGAATGCAAGGATTGTATTAAATTCGGTCTAAAGTATCGGTTTTTATTTAGAAAATAATCACAATTACAGTAATCCCCCTGGACTGTGTGAAATGGAAAAATGCATTCTGCTGACAAGATGAAAGAGCAGCATGCAAATATCTCATGGTCTTGAAGCGTACATTTTACTACGTGTAGGAAGTACTGAACAGCGTGTTGGTATAGACGCAGGGCCTCTTCGTAGTTCTGAGCTTTATCCTCCTGGGCTGCCTTGCTGGCCAGATCTATGGCTTTCTGAAAAAACAGAAACAAGAAAGTTATTAAAAAGCAAATACATAAGGAAAGCAACAAATTGAAAGAGGATTAGCTGCAGGAAGTTTGATTTTGCTAATCAGAATTAATTGACTCTTCAAAGCTATGGGACTTTCACTAGGGACAGGGGGACATGTCATGAATTTAATGCAATTGTAATCTTCTTTCTATGAATTTGGTGCTAGCATTTAATATAATACAAGTAACATAACACAGAAAACACTTAGTATTCAGAGGAACGTACTGTACATCAAAGCTGGGATCGAGAGACTGAAAAACAGCTTCTATCTCAAGGCCATCAGACTGTTAAACAGCCATCACTAACATTGAGTGGCTGCTGCCAACATACTGACTAAAATCTCTAGCCACTTTAATAATAAAAAAATTGGATGTAATAAATGTATCACTACTTATCACTACTGCATCCTGCCTATGCAGCTCAGCCATCGCGCATCCATATATTTTTATGGACATATTCTTATTCCATCCCCTTACAATGTGTGTATAAGGTAGTTGTTAGATTACTAGTTAGATAATACTGCATGGTCGGAACTAGAAGCACAATCATTTCAGTAAACTCCCATTAACATCTGCTAACCATGTGTATGTGCCCAATACAATTTGATTTGATTTAAAAGGCCTGTCACATCTGCTGCTGGCTTTCACCATCCCTAAAGAGTGGTTATCAATCAGAGCTCTAATAAAAAGGGGCTTGTCAAAGGTGATAGACCAATATCATCACAAAATGCATCTTCAATGACATGAATCAGCCAGGAACTCCTCCTTTCAACCTGGTCTCAGAGCCTTTCGAATTATTATGCATTTACACTACACGATCAAAAGTATGTGGACACCTGCTCGTCGAGCATCATTAATATGGAGTTGGTCCACCCCTTTGCTGCTATAACAGCCTCCACTAGATGTTTGAACATTGCTGTGGAGACTTGCTTCCATTCAGCCACGAGCATTAGTGAGGTCAAGCACTAATGTTGGGCGATTAGGCCTGGCTCACAGTCGGCGCTCCAATTCATCCCAAAGGTGTTTGATGGGGTTGAGGGCAGGGCTCTGTACAGCACAGAATCATCTAGAATATCATTGTATGCTGTAGCGTTAAGATAATTCCAGCCACAGACCAATATTCCGCCACCAAACTTTACATTTGGCACTGCACATTGGGGCAGGTAGTGTTCTCCTGGCATCCGCCAAACCCAGATTAATCCGTCGGACTGCCAGATGGTGAAGCTTGATTCATCACTCAAGAGAACGCGTCTCCACTGCTGTCAATGGCGACAAACTTTACACCACTCCAGCCAACACTTGGCATTGCACATGGTGATCTGGGTTTTCATGGCTGCTCAGCCATGGAAACCCATTTCATAAAGCCCCCGACAAATAATTAATTTTGCTGAAGTTGCTTCCAGAGGCAGTTTGGAACTGAGGACAGATTATTTTTTACGCGCTCGCGCTACGTGTTTCAGCACCCGGCAGTTCCGTTCTGCGAACTTGTATGGCTTACCACTTCACAGGTGAGCTGTTGTTGCTCCTAGAAGTTTCTACTTAACAATAACAGCACTTACAGTTGACCAGGACAGCTCTAGTAGGGCAGAAATTTGATTAACTGACTTGGAAAGGTGGCATCCTATAACAGTGCCATGTTGAAAGTCACTGAGCTCTTCAGTAAGGTCATTCTACTGCCAATGTTTGTCTATGGAGATTGCATGGCTGTGTGCTACATTTAACACACCCATCAGCAACGGGTGTGGCTGAAATAGCTGAATGCACTAATTTGAAGAGCTGTCCACATACTTGTGTGTGTGTATGAATACGTATATACATACACCACCGGTTAAAAGTTTTAGAACACCTTGTCATTAAAAGGGTTATTTTTATTTTAACTATTTTTCTTCATTGTAGAATAATAGTGAAAACATAAAAACTATGAAATAACACATATGGAATCATGTAGTAACCCCCACCCCCCCTAAAAAAAATAGTTTATATATTTTTAAATTTGAGATTCTACAAATAGCCACCCCTTGCCTTGATGACAGCTTTAAAACACTCAACCATTTTCACCTGGAATGATTTTCCAATAGTCTTGAAGGAGTTCTCAAATGCTGAGCAAAGATTGGCTGCTTTTCATTCACTCTGCGGTCCAACTAATCCCAAACCATCTCAATTTGGTTGAGGTCGAGGGGGATTGTGGAGGCCAGGTCATCTGATGCAGCACTCCATCACTCTCCTTCTTGGTAAAATAGCCCTTACACAGCCTGGAGGTGTGTTGGGTCATTGTCCTGTTGATAAACAAATGATAGTGGGACTAAGCCCAAACCAGATGGGATGTCGTATCACTGCAGAATGCCCTGGTAGCCATGCTGGTTAAGTGTACCTTGAATTCTAAATAAAAATCACTGACAGTATCACCAGCAAAGAGCCCCCACACCTCCTCCTCCATGCTACACGGTGGGAAATACACTTGCAGAGATCATCTGTTCACCCGAACCGCATCTCACAAAGACACGGCGGTTGGAAACAAAAAATCTCCAATTTGTGAAACCAAAGGGCAGATTTCCACCAGTCTAATGTCCATTTGCTTGTGTTTCTTGGCCCAAGCAAGTCTTCTTAATAGTGTGCTTTAGTAGTGGTTTCTTCGCAGCAATTCGACCATGAAGGCCTGATTCACGCAGTCTCCTCTGAACAGTTGATGACGGGATGTGTCGGTTACTTGAACTCTGTGAAACATTTATTTGGGCTGTAATTTCTGAGGCTGATGACTAATGAACTTATCCTCTGCAGCAGAGGTTACTCTAGGTCTTCCTTTCCTGTGGCGGTCCCCATGAGAACCAGTTTCTTCATAGCGCTTGATGGTTTTTGCGACTGCACTTGAAGAAACATTCAAAGTTCATGAAATTTTCCAGATTGACTGACCTTTAAGTAATGATGGATTGTCATTTCTCTTTGTTTATTTGAGCTGTCCTTTACCAAATAGGGCCATCTTCTGTATACCCCCCCACCTTGTCACAGCACAACTGGTTGGCTCAAAACGCATTAAGGGAAGAAATTCCACAACTTAAGGCACACATGTTAATTTGAATGCATTCCAGGTGACTACCTCATGAAGCTGGTTGAGAGAATGCCAAGAGTGTGCAAAGCTGTTAAGACAAAGGGTGGCTATTTGAAGAATCACAACTATATATTTGATTCCATGTATTATTTCAAACTTTCGATGTCGTCACTATTTTTCAACAATGTACATTTTTTGGGGATAAAATAAAGAAAAACCCTTGAATGAGTAGGTGTTCTAAAACTTTTGACCGGTAGTGTAAATCCAAGACACTCCATTTAGTATGATATGTTACTAATTAAAATTCCTATTAAATGTTAAAAAAAAAAAAAATAATAATAATAATAATCTAGGTAGCTAGGGGTTAGGGTTACATTTGGGAGTTAGGTTAAAGGGTTTTAAGGTTAAGGTTAGCTAAAATGCCAAGTAGTTGCAAGGTTGCTAAAAAGTAGTAAGTTGCTGAAAAGTTGCAAATGAGCTAAAATTGTCCATGATGAGACTCAAATTCACAACCTTTGGGTTGCTAGACATTCGAGGTATGTAACCATACCAAACTTAACATATCATACTAATTTGAGTGTTGTTTTTTTTAAACCTTTATTAAAACGAGGCAAGTCAAGTTAAGAACAAATTATTTTACAATGATGGCCTACCCAGGTCAAACCCGGACACCGCTGTGCCAATCGTGCGCTGCCCTATGGGACTCCCAATTACGGCCGGATGTGATGCAGCCTGGATTTGAACCAGGTACTGCAGTGACGCCTCTTGCACAAATGCAATGCCTTGACTGCTGCGCCACACGGGAGCCCAAAGATACTGGTGTTACTATGTTATTTCTAGTCTATGAGAACAGGCTGCACATTCAGATAAAGGCCTGCTAAAATTAAAGCACATTATTTTATAAAATGCTGAGGGTATGAAAAATATTGTTCCAAAACTAAGATGTTTAAATTAGTGTTTTGAGTGGCCCAAATAAAATGTGAAGGATGTTTTGTTTTTTTGGACTTCCATTTTTCATGTACCCTGAAAAAAAGGTATATGGGGCCAGGAGAGACTAATGCACCGCTTTGTTTTGTTTCAAATGCTACTGCAAAGCTTAGCAAAATTATGTGAACAAATCAACTGAAAAACTTGGTTTGAAGCAGAATTTCCGTTAGGAAAACGTGGCGCTGGATATTTGACCGGCAGAATTTTTTGTTAACCGACATTTGAGAAATTTACCAGACCCATACGCATTGGGTGCGTAACCGGATTTAGATAATGGTTACACATCTTTACCTAATTTTGATGCTGACTGCCACATTTACTTTTCCCTCTGGAAACAAGACTAGTAACAAACAGTAAAATCACCAGCCTATGTCAACCTAATATTGCCCTTAGTAGAAAAGTATACCTATTCTATTGGTGAAAACAAATGTTATTTGTCACATGCGCCGAATACAACAGGTGTAGACCTTACAGTGAAATGCTTACTTTACCAACTGCATTGTTGGTTAAGTAACAAATCAGCAGTAAAATAACTGTCACGAGACTATATACAGGGGTACTGGTACAGAGTCAATGTTCGGGGGCACTGGTTAGTTGAGGTAATTGAGGCAATATGTACATGGAGTTAAAGTGACTACGCATAGACAATAAACAGAGGATAGCAGCAGCATAAAATAGGGGGTGGGGACAATGCAAATAGTTTGGGTAGCCATTTGATTAGATGCTCAGGAGTCTTATGGCTTGGGGGTAGAAGCTTATTAACAGCCTCTTGGACCTAGACTTGGTGCTCCAGTACCGCTTGCCGTGCAGTAGCAGAGAGAACAGTCTATGACTAGGATGGCTGATCATTTTTTGGGCCTTCCTCTGACGCCGCCTGGTATAGAGGTCCTGGATGGCAGGCAGCTTGGCCTCAGTGATGTACTGGGCCGTGTGCACTACCCTCTGTAGTGCCTTGCGGTCGGAGGCCGAGCAGTTGCTACACCAACCAGTGATGCAACCAGTCAGGATGCTCTCGATGGTGCAGCTATAGAACCTTTTGAGAATCCGAGGACCCATGCCAAATCTTTTCAGTCTCCTGAGGGGGAATAGGTTCTGATGTGCCCTCACAACTGTCTTGGTGTGCTTGGTTAGTTTGTTGGTGATGTGGACACCAAGGAACTTGAAGCTCTCAACATGCTCCACTACAGCCCCGTCGATGAGAATGGGGGCATGCTCGGTCCTATTTTTCCTGTAGTCCACAATCATCTCCTTTGTCATGATCACATTGAGGAAGAGATTGTTGTCCTGGCACCACATGGCCAGGTCTCTGACCTCCCCCCAATAGGATTTATCTGCGTTGTCGGTGATCAGGCCTACCACTGTTGTGTCATCGGCAAACTTAATGACGGTGTTGGAGTCGTGCCTGGCTGTGCTGTCATGAGTGAACAGGCAGTACACGAGGGGACTGAGCATGCATCCGAGTGGCCCGTGTTGAGGATCAGCGTGGCGGATGTGTTGTTACCTACCCCTAGGTAGGAGCAGCCCGCCAGGAAGTCCAGGGTCCAGTTGCAGAGGGAGGTGTTTAGTCCCAGGGTCCTTAGTTTATTCATGAGCTTTGAGGGCACTATGATGTTGAATGCTGAGCTGTAGTCAATGAATAGCATACTCACAGGTGTTCCTTTTGTCCATGTGGGAAAGGGCAGTGTGGAGTGCAATAGAAATTGCATTAACTTTGGATCTGTTGGGGCAGTATGCACATTGGAGTGGGTCTAGAGCAGGGGTGTCAAAGTCAAATGGACGGAGGGCCAAATAAAAAATTTAGCTACAAGCCGAGGGCCGGACTGTTCGAATGTTCATTGAAAATTTTTTAAATGACGCATATAGTCTAGTGAACCTAATTGAACCTACTGAAAACCTAACAAATATATTCCAATATGATCAGATAAATAAAGCAATATTTTCTTATGGCTCTGTCAGTAATCTTTAATTTTCAACAGACACAAAAGACAAATTTCCTTTATATAAAAATCCCCATAACATGAACATTAAATGAAAGAAACCGGTATTCAAGGCACCATCAGTAGCCTATATTTTCTATTTTAGCAAAAGTGGGCTAAATTTACTTCAAAGAAAAAAAAACAATAGCAATTTTCTATCATCCACTCAACTGAAATATTTTTAAAATATAATTGGATTGAAATACAATAAAATAAAGTGCAAAAATCTATTAATCAAAAACAACACTTTGTTTAAGGAGAAGTAACATGCAGTGAAAACAAATATTAAACTTTAACTTTTAAACTTGAACTGAGTAAAAACTCTAAATATGTGATTGCACAGTAATGTTCACTTGTTTGAGGTTGAGGGTGATACTTGGTGGTGTCCCATCTTTTCCACAAGTTCATCAATGTTCGGGGTAAGGCTCTGAGCTGAGGAAATCCTCAGAATTGAGTGGAGGTGTTCAGCAGTAAGTCGACTTCTGTGTGATGTTTTGTTCAAGTTCATCAAAGAAAACAGTTGTTCACACAGGTATGTGCTGCCAAACATAGACAACGTTTGAGCAGCCTGGATGCGCAGCTGGGGCATTGTGTCGGGGAGGAAACGGGCGAACTCCGCAGCACCCACTGCCGCATATTTTGCCCTCAGTGCATCATTGCATTGGAGGTCAATCAACTCCATTTGGAGGTTTGGTGGTGAGCTTTCCACGTCAACAGCAAATGGGTTACCGAGCAGTTCCAACCTGCTTTTTTGTGCTTCAAAGTCAGCAAATCGGCGTCGAAAGTCAGCGGCAAGCATACCTATTTTATCAGCCAACTGTGCGCTCGGAAACGCACTGGTAGAGAGCTTCTCTTTCATGGTCTGGCAGCTGGGAAAGTGGCTCAAATTTTCTTTCCGCATCTGCGTCTCCCACAGAGTCAGTTTGGTTTTAAATGCCTTCACTGTACTGTACATATCAGAGATGACACGATCCCGACCCTGCAGCTGCAAGTTCATTGCATTCAGATGACTCGTAATGTCACACAGAAAAGCCATTTCACACAGAAACATTTCGTCTCGGAGTTGTGTTGTGTCTTTCCCTTTGCTGTCCAAGAACAGACAAATCTCCTCACGAAGCTCGAAACATCTTTGAAGCACCTTTCCCTGGCTTAGCCATCGCACCTCTGTGTGATAAGGCAAATCACCATGCTCCGTTTCTAACTCCGTCAGAAATGCCTTGAACTGGCGGTGATTCAAACCTTTGGCTCTGATAAAGTTAACTGTGCGCGTGATGATGCTCATTACATGCTCCATTTTCAAGGCTTTACCGCACAACGCTTCCTGGTGTATGATACAATGATAAGCTGTCAGCTCACCTGTCGCGTTTTCCTCTTGCATCTTTTCCCGTATCTTCACCACCAGTCCGCTCCCGTGTCCACACATCGCAGGTGCTCCGTCGGTTGTCAAACCCACAAGTTTTTCCCAAGGCAGCTCCATCTCATTTACACATCTTGACACCTCTTCATACAAATCATGCCCCGTAGTTGTGCCATGCATAGGACGTAAAGCCAAAAACTCCTCTGTCACGCTTAGGCTGGAGTCCACTCCGCGGATGAAAATTGACAACTGGGCAATGTCAGAAATGTCGGTGCTCTCATTCACAGCCAAGGAATATGCAATGAAATCTTTTCCCTTTTTCACAAGCTGCTCTTTTAGATTGATGGACAACTGGTCTACTCTCTCGGCAATGGTGTTTCTGCTCAGACTCACATTTAAAAAGAGTTGCCTTTTTTCTGGGCAAACTTCGTCACAAACTTTAATCATGCAGTTTTTGATGAAATCCCCCTCCGTAAATGGCCGGGCTGATTTAGCGATCTCTTCTGCCAAAATAAAACTGGCCTTGACAGCAGCCTGGCCTTGTGATTTGGCTTTTTTGAACAGAGCCTGTCGAGATTTGAGGCCTCGTTTTAATTCCTCTGCCTTTTGTAGCCTTTGTTCCATGTCCATATTCTTGTTTTTGTCCGCGTGTTTCGTTTCATAATGTCGTCTCAGATTATACTCTTTCAGTACCGCCACACTTTCTCCACACAGAAGACACACAGGTTTTCCAGCTACCTCCGTGAACAAATACTCCGACTCCCACCTTGTTTGAAACCCCGGTTCTCAGTGTCCACCCTCCGTTTTGCCATTTTTGATGGGTATCTGAAAGTTAATTTTACTGTGATGCTGACAACTGCTGTGCCAATAAATATTGAAATGCTGGTGTAATCGCAGCCTACTGCTCGGTGCGTCACCGTTGCATTGTGGGAAATGTAGTATTGGTGCGTGTAAAAGATCTGCGGGCTGCCGGCTTGCTGCGGTCTGCGGGCCGGTTCTAATAATAAATCAAGATCATCCCAGGGGCCGTAAAAAACCTTCTCGCGGGCCGGATGTGGCCCGCGGGCCTTGACTCTGACATATGTGGTCTAGAGTTTCTGGGATAATGTTGTTGACGTGAGCCATGACCAGCCATGATGGACTTTATGGAACAAATCAGTCATTTATTGTCAAACCAGGATTCCTGGGAGTGCCTTCTGATGTAAGTGAATATTTATAGTGTTATTTCTAAATTCTGTTGACTCCAACATGGCGGATATTTCTTTGGCTGGATTGGGCTCTGAGCACCGTTCTCAGATTATGCTTTTTCCGTAAAGTTTTTTTGAAATCTGACACAGCGGTTGCATTAAGGAGAAGTATATCTTTAATTCTGTGAATAACACTTGTATCTTTTATCAATGTTTATTATGAGTATTTCTGCAAAATCACCGGATGTTTTGGAATCAAAACATTACTGCATGTAACGCGCCAATGTAAACTGAGATTTTTGGATATAAATATGCACATTATCGAACAAAACATACATGTATTGTGTAACATGATGTCCTATGAGTTTCATCTGATGAAGGTCATCAAAGGTTAGTGATTAATTTGATCTATACATCTGCTTTTTGTAACTCCTGTCTTTGGCTGGAAAAATGGCTGTGTGTTTTTTTGACTTGGCTATGACTTATCATATGTTGTGCTTTCGCTGGAAAGCCTTTTTGAAAATCGGACACGATGGGTAGATTAACAAGAAGCTTTTCTTTGATTTGCTGTATTGGACTTGTTAATGTGTGAAAGTAATATATTTCAAAAAAAGTATTTTTGAATTTCGCGCGCTGCCTTTTCAGTGGAATGTTGTCGAGGAGTTCCGCTAGCACAACGCCTGCACTAGAAAGGTTAAACGTTAGCTTTTTTACATGGCACATATTGCACTTTTACTTTTTTCTCCAACACTTTGTTTTTGCATTATTTAAACCAAATTGAACATGTTTCATTATTTATTTGAGGCTAAATAGATTTTTATTGATGTATTATATTAAGTTAAAATAAGTGTTCATTCAGTATTGTTGTAATTGTCATTATTAAACAAATACTATTTTTTTTTTTTTTTTAAAATCGTCCGATTAATTGGTATCGGCTTTTTTTGGGGGTTCTCCAATAATCGGCATCGGCGTTGAAAAATCATAATCGGTCGACCTCTATTACATAACTGTGGTGCGTTACACCTAAAGCCAGATTTACTAAACGTTGTAGAAACAAGCGGGACCTGAAGAGTTAATTAACCAACCTTGCGAATCGATTTTTGGTATCTCATATTTTATATTTCAAAAGGGAAGTGAGGTATGTTGGAAGCTTGTGGAGCACGGCTTTGTAAACAAGGGAATAATTAAGTGATCGACAGGACTTTAGTGAGGTCCAGGCGACATTCTGATACAGGATGCAGTGATGAGTACTAAAACTGTCACCTGTAATAAAGTGAAGAGCGCTATGGCAGACAGCACCCAATGGTTTAAGAGTAGTGGCTGCCGCATTCTGGTAAATGGTGTCACCAAAGTCAAGAACTGTCAGGAAAGTTGACTGCACAATCTGTTTCCTTCTGTTCATGTAGAGGCAACATCTATTTCTAAAAAAAGAAGCCCACTTTAAAACCTTAGCATTTTAACTAGCTTATCAGTATATATTTTTAAACATTATATCTTTAGCAATCCAAATACCCAGATATTTATTAGCGGGAACCTGCTGAATGAGAGAGCCACCCGAATGGGTGAATATGTAGCCCATCAGATCTTCCGTGAATTAGAGAACAAATTTAGTTAGACAATAGATCCCAAATGCATACAACCAGTAGGCCCAGGATGCATAGAAAAAACACATAAAAAAGCAAATGAGGCTGATGCAACAGATAACGGTTATCTTAAAAATGTTAAACTATTTATTTATCCACATAAGCGTACAAGGTAGTAGCCTACGAGTGAATGTTCGTTCCATAATGCAATTAATGGGAGAACACCACTGTAGCAGCAGCTTTCAAGCGGTCTGACAGATTTGACAGTTGAGTCTTTATTGAAGACTTATCTCTTCAGTAGGTCCTATGATTGAGTGTAGTCTGGCCCAGGAGTGTGAAGGTGAATGGAAAGGCACTGGAGCAACAAACTGCCCTTGCTGTCTCTACCTGGGATTCTCTGCCTCTAACCCTATTACAGGGGCTGAGTCACTCGCTTAGTCCCTAGGAGGGGTGCGCAATTTGAGTGGCTTGTGTCTCTGACGTGGTCTCTGACGTAGCCCCCACCTTGGGTTGTGCCGTGGCAGAGATCTTTATGGGCTATACTCGGGCCTCGTCTCAGGATGGTAAGTTGGTGGTTGAAGATATCCTTCTAGTGGTGTGGGGGCTGTGCTTTGGCAAAGTGGGTGGGGTTATATCCCGCCTGTTTGGATCTGTCCGGAGGTATCGTTGGACGGGGCCACAGTGTCTCCCGACCCCTCCTGTTCCAGCCTCCAGTATTTATTCTGCAGTAGTTTGTGTCAGGGGGCTAGGGTCAGTCTGTTATATCGGGAGTATTTCTCCTGTCTTATCCAGTCCCCTGTGTGAATTGAAGTATGTTCTCTCTAATTCTCTCTCGGAGGACCTGAGCCCTAGGACCATGCCTCAGGACTACCTGGCCTGATGACTCCTTGCTGTCCCCCAGTCCACCTGGCCGTGCTGAGTCTCCAGTTTCAACTGTTCTGCCTGTGGCTATGGAACCCTGACCTGTTCACTGGACGTACTACCTGTCCCAGACCTGCTGTTTTCAACTCTCTAGAGACAGCAGGAGCGGTAGAGATACTCTGAATGATCGGCAATGAAAAGCCAACTGACATTTCCTCCTAAGGTGCTGACCGGTTGGACCCTCGACAACCACTGTGATTGTTATTATTTGACCCTGCTGGTCATCTATGAACATCTTGGCCATGTTCTGTTATAATCTCCACCCGGCATAGCTAGAAGAGGACTGGCAACCCCTCTAGGTTTCATCCTAGGTTCTGGCCTTTCTATGGAATTTTTCCCTAGCCACCGTGCTTCTACACCTGCATTGCTTGTTGTTTGGGGTTTTAGGCTGGGTTTCTGTACAGTACTTTGACATCAGCAGATGTAAGAAGTGATTTATAAATACATTTGATTGATGTCACCCATTGAGCATGTTTGGGACGCCCTGGATCGACAGTGTGTATCCAGAAAATATCAAGACACTTCAAACACACATTGAAGGAGTGGGACAGCATTCAACAGCCTGATCAACCTTACGGGAAGGAAATGTGTTGCGCTGCATGAGGCAAACACGCATGTATATATGCACATATTATCAGGAAACTAGGCATATGTCACATGTCACTACTTCACAGGAGAGGCATTTGAATGTAAACTTTTTTTAAATTAAAATGAGTTTGGCAGAAATGCCATCTGGAACGATATTCACGTGCCTTAATAACAAACTTGTATGCCATCTGTAAATACAACAATTGTTAAATGACAAGCCTAGTTGGTTTAGCCACAGAACAAGACAGGAACTTTCCTGCTAGCCATGATTAGCTGTGATAATGGTTGGGCTGGATATGGCGAGAGATGAGTTCGGATTGGTCTGCCATGTAGCAAGTTTGTCTATAAAATGAGCTGCTCAGTATGCGTGGGTAATCCTTTATAACATGTTTTTTCTTAAAGATGCTATTCGCTTTCTGGAGGATCAAGTTTTGAAATCAGTGGAATGTCCGATGGAAGCAGAGTATGATAGCTAAGGATTAGATGGAGAAGATTCTGATGTTTGATTGAAAATATGAAGAGGGAGTCGAAAAGAGAACACACAAAAGGCTGTTGTATAAAACACCTGTCTCCGGATTTTATCTTCAAACTAAGGGCCACCATGGCATCCGTGACAGAGGGAGAAGCATTCATCCATGTATTCGTGTAAGACAGTCTAGCTAGCTACTTTTTTCAGATATTCTAAATTTCTAATTTTGTCAAATCAGTTCCCTTTTCAAGTTAAAGCGTACTGTTAGATAGCTGGCTCCCCAACTAAGACCACATGTATGATCTGTATAGTGAAATTGTATTTCAGAGCCATCTGCATTGCTAGTTATAACCTAATGTTGGCTAACATTGAACCTAGTTTGTTAATATTAGCTGCCAGCAGATTCATGCAGGGTAGTAACGTAATGAGTTAGGATTATGGTTCATTGCTTAGCTAGCTAGATAACCGTGTAAACAAGACACCACTATGCAAGTAACCATTTCACTGTACCGTTTACACCTTCTGTATCCTGTTCATGTGACAAACATCGATTTGATTTGAAATAGTGTTTACCAGTGACGGTAATGTGAAGAACAACATGACCTGCGCCAAAGTCAAATTAGGATATAACGTTAGGCCAACGAGACAGTGTCCCAAATGTTAAAATCCTCCGGGGAATGCCCTGCTTTTATTTATATATATCCTTTTTTTCCACACTCACAAGGGTAATCTATTTTCTGTCATTAGTTCGGCATTAACACTTATTTAATGTGAGTTTATTTTCCTGTAATAATGAATACTAATTATCTCAAATTAAGACGTCGTCAGCTAACTGGCTAGCCAGCTAACTTAGCATTAGCTAGCTAACAAGCTAGAAACGAATCAAAACATTGTTCATTTGCTTAACAGTTAACTAGTCAATTACACTATCATGGTACTAGTTTATTGAAATGTCAGATTGTCTTGGCCTTGCTGGGGGCGCGTTAGTCACCGAGAACAAGGCAAGGGGACAATTATTGTACACATTTACACCAACATGAACATGTCAACCTTGCTACTGTAACTAGCTTCTAGGAAACGTGCATGCAATCAAGTTTCAGGTACCAGTTAATGTTAAAGTTGAATAGTTAAACAGGCTTCAACGAATTCTAGTGACTAACGTTAGTTGCTGCTCTGTCCTCAAATCGGGAAACTCGCAATAACAAAATAACTAACGTTACTCAGCTAGTTAGCTACCGTTACCTAACACGTTAACATAACTTCACCGTAGCCAGATAGCTAAAGCTAGCTAGCGCACATCAACACTGGTATAACGGCAAGTTGGTCATTTGATTACCTAATTAACAAGATAACCAAAAACGAATCACGAACAAACGTTAGTTATAAAGCTAAACTGTGTGTGTTGCTAACTAGCTACAATAGTAGGCAGCTTTCCCAACTTACCTGTAAATTGTTGTTGGCAGCCATAACGGCTAATTACTTGTCAATAAAATAGTTTCAAATATAATAAGCGCCAAAACAGGCCTTATATTTGTTAATAATTAAAACTACAGCCCAACAGTCGCTATTTAATTTAAAATCAACTGGATTGTTTTTCTTTTTCAGGTCGTTGAATAACACTGAAGCTTAAAAAGAAATCCGCACTCGGGGTCGCCACAGTCATAAACCCCGCCCATTTATACAATTTATCTTATTAAATTATTATTTTAAATCTAACAGTAAATGCTTTACCCTACATTTTGTTTTCCCGATATAGACATGTTTTTGACTTTGTGGCTGTGCTATCCCAGTGAGACACATTATGAGATGTGTGTTGATTTCCGTAGAACTCTCACGTGAACACGAAATAACGTAACTGGTCGTCAGAGGTGCGTTCAGTTTACTTGAATGTTTGTTACATTGTTAACTGGCGTCCAATTTGTCTTCTTAATAGTGACTATAAGACATTAGCCTTACTACTTGCAAAAATATTTGAAGAAGTCCTGGTTGCAATCATTGATGAAACACAGTATGGCTTTGAGGAACAGACATATTTCTAAAAAGATCTGACTAGTATTAGACATACTTGAGTACTCAGAACTAATAACCAAGGATAGGTTCATAAACTCAGCGAAAAAAGAAACGTCCTCTCACTGTCAACTGCATTTATTTTCAGCAAACTTAACATGTGTAAATATTTGTATGAACATAAGATTCAACAACAGACATACACTGAACAAGTTCCACAGACATGTGACTAACAGAAATTGAATAATGTGTCCCTGAACAAAGGGGGGGGGGTATAAAAAAAAAGTAACAATCAGTATCTGGTGTGGCCACCAGTTGCATTAAGTACTGCAGTGCATCTCTCCTCATGGACTGCACCAGATTTGCCAGTTCTTGCTGTGAGGTGTTACCCCACTCTTCCACCAAGGCACCTACAAGTTACTGGACATTTCTGGTGGGGAATGGCCCTAGCCCTCACCCTCCGATCCAACAGGTCCCAGACGTGCTCAATGGGTTTGAGATCTGGGCTCTTCGCTGGCCAATGCAGAACACTGACATTCCTGTCTTGCAGGAAATCACGCACAAAACAAGCAGTATGGCTGGTGGCATTGTCAGGCTGGAGGGTCATGTCAGGATGAGTCTGCAGAAAGGGTACCACATGGAGGAGGATGTCTTCCCTGTAACGCACAGCGTTGAGATTGCCTGCAATTTCAACAAGCTCAGTCCGATGATGCTGTGACACACCGCCCTAGACCATGACGGACCCTCCACCTCGATCCCGCTCCGGAGTACAGGCCTCGGTGTAACGCTCATTCCTTCGATGATAAATGCGAATCCGACCATCACCCCTGGTGAGACAAAACCGCGACTCGTTAGTGAAGAGCACTTTTTGCCAGTCCTGTCTGGTCCAGCAACGGTGGGTTTGTGCCCATAGGCGACGTTGTTGAAGGTGATGTCTGGTGAGGACCTGTCTAACAACAGGCCTACAGGCCCTCAGTCCCGCCTCTCTCAGCCTATTGCGGACAGTCTGAGCACTGATGGAAGGATTGTGCGTTCCTGGTGTAACTCGGGCAGTTGTTGTTGCCATCCTTTAACTGTCCCGCAGGTGTGATGTTCGGATGTACCAATGTTACACGTGGTCTGCCACTGCGAGGACGATCAGCTGTCCTTACTGTCTCCCTGCAGCGCTGTCTTAGGTGTGTCACAGTACAGACATGGCAATTTATTGCACTGGCTACATCTGTAGTTCTGATGCCTCCTTGCAGCATGCCTAAGGCACGTTCACGCAGATGAGCAGGGACCCTGGCATCTTTCTTTTGGTTTTTTTCAGAGTCAGTAGAGGCTTCTTCAGTGTCCTAAGTTTTCATAACTGTAACCTTAATTGCCTACCATCTGTAAGCTGTTAGTGTCTTCATGACCGTTCCACAGGTGCATGTTCATTCATTTTTATGATTCATTGAACAAGCATGGGAAACAGTGTTTGAACCCTTTACAGTGAAGATCTGTGAAGTTATTTTGATATTTACAAATGATCTTTGAAAGACAGTTTATTTTTTTGCTGAGTTTATTATTATTTTAAATAAAGCATTTGACACAGTAGGTCATTAGTTCCTCTTCCACTCCCTTGAGAAATTTGTTTTGGGGATTTTTTCTGTAAGGCTATTAAGACTCTCTATACAAATGGTAATAGCTCTATCAAATTGAAATATGGCACCTCGCCTAGATTTGAGTTAAAGAGAGGAATTAGGCAAGGTTGTCCTATCTCTCCGTATCTGTTTTTATTAATCACCCAAATTCTTACATTCTTTAAATAATGGTCCTGTACAAGGTATTTCCATAGCTGGTAAATAAATGATTTTAAGCCAGCTGGCTGACGATACTACACTTTTTCTGAAAGACTCTAACCAAATTCTCATATTGATCAATGTGATACAATCCTTTTTCAAAGCAACTGGTCTATATCTAAACATGAATAAATGTGAACTCATGGCTGTCAAAGTTTGTGTGACACCTTCATATTATGGTTTTCCAGTGAAAGAAGAACTTACATATTTAAGCTTAATGATTACTAAGGATCAGAAGTCTAGAGGCTTACTAAATTGTAACCCTTTTATTTAAAAAACCCAGAAGAAGCTAAATCAATGGCTAAAGAGGGACTTCTTTAAAAAATTAGAGTCGTAATAACCCAGGCTGAAGGTATCTCTATGGCGCTCTATCTTTATATCTTGATGGTAAAATAAGCAAAGAGATAGACTAGATGATTTTCAACTTTGTGGAGAAACCGTACTCATTACATTAGGAAAACTTCCAATGAACACTTATGATTATGGTGGGCTGAATTTTCTGGACTTTACTACCTTAAATTATACTTTCAAGATCAATTGGATAAAACAATTCCTAAGAAGACCCACTTCTATGTCAAATTGTATTCCTCATCATGTCTTCTATACTTTTGGTGGCCTTAACTTCATGTTGGTTTGCAATTATAATATTGACAAAGTTCCAGTGAAACGTTCTGCCTTTCATCGGCAGGGTTTCTTGTCATGGTCCTTAATTTATATGCATAATTTCTCCACACAGATATTACACAGTTGAAATCGGAAGTTTACATACACCTTAGCCAAATACATTTAAACTCAGTTTTTCACAATTCCTGACATTTAATCCTAGTAAAAATTCCCTGTCTTAGGGCAGTTAGGATCACCACTTTATTTTAAGTATGTGAAATGTCAGAAAAAAGTAAGCAGAACGATTGATTTGAGCTTTTATTTCTTTCATCACATTCCCAGTGGGTCAGACTTTTACGTACACTCAATTACTATTTGCTAGCATTGCCTTCAAATTGTTTAACTTGGTTCAAACGTTTCAGGTAGCCTTTCACAAGCTTCCCACAATAAATTGGGTGAATTTTGGCCCATTCCATCTGACAGAGCTAGTGTAACTGAGTCAGGTTTGTAGGCCTCCTTGCTCGCACACATTTTTTCAGTTCTGCTCACAAATTTTCTATAGGATTGAGGTCAGGGCTTTGTGATGGCCACTCCAATACCTTGACTTTGTCTTTAAGCCATTTTGCCACAACTTGTGGAAGTATGCTTGGGGTCATTGTCCATTTGAAAAGACCCTTTTGCGACCAAAGAATGTTCATCTGAACGCGTCTCCTCTCTGAGCGGTATGATGGCTACATGGTCCCATGGTGTTTATACTTGCGTACTATTGTTTGTACAGATGAACATGGTACCTTCAGGCGTACATGGTACCTTCAGGCGTTTGGAAATTGCTCCCAAGGATGAACCCGATTTGGGAAGGTCTACAATTTATATTCTGAGGTCTTGGCTGATTTCACCATGATGTCAAGCAAAGAGGCACTGAGTTTGAAGGTAGGCCTTGGTACACCTCCAATTGACTCAAATGATGTCAATTAGCCTATCAGAAGCTTCTAAAGCCATGACCTCATTTTCTGGAATTTTCCAAGCCGTTTAAAGGCACATTCAACTTAGTGTGTAAACTTAGTATGTAAACTTCTGACCAACTGGAATTGTGATACAGTGAATAAGTGAAATAATATGTCTGTAAACAATTGTTGAAAAAATGACTTGTGTCATGTGTAACTGATGTGAAATGGCTAGCTATTTAGTGGTGGTGCGCGCTAATAGCGTTTCAATCAGTGATGTCACTCACTCTGAGACCTGAAGTAGTTGTTCCCCTTGCTCTGCAAGGTTCGTGGCTTTTGTGGAGCGATGGTTAACGATGCTTTGTGGGTGTCAGTTGTCTCTGTGTGCAGAGGGTCCCTGGTTCGAGCCCGGGTAGGGTCGAGGGGACGGATGAAAGCTATACTTTTACACATGCACAAAGTAAATATCCTAACCGACTTGCCAAAACTATAGTTAACAAGAAATTTGTGGAGTGGTTGAGAAACTAGTTAATGACTACAACCTAAGTGTATGTAAACTTCCGACTTCAACTGTATATGGAATAATAGGGATATTGAATAAAAATACTTTGTTTTTAGAATGAAAGGTTTTAGAGGTTCTGAAATAATATCCTATTGGTGAGCCAATTTGTAAATGCAGAGGGTTTTTTACTTAGTTGTAAGGAATTCTTATCACTTTACAAGGTCCCTGTAACACCTAAAGATTTTTCAATTGCTTTAGATGCCATTCCCTCAGGTGTTGCTTTATTATTCAGGAACGTGTCAGGACCTGACCCTCTGAGCTTACCTTCCGTTGACCCTGTTGACTCATCAGTAGGAAAGATTTGTTTCTCTTTTGGTCCAGTCAAAGACCTTGTTTCAGCAGTATGTTGTATACCTTATGTCATGCATTATTGGAATGGTTTGATTGATAACATCTGTTGGAAAAAAGTTAGTAGGTATGTGTGTGGCAACATCCTATTAACAAAATTAAGGAAGTTTCCTTTAAAATTGTTCATAAATATTATCCTGCCAACCACTATATGAAGAAGTTTAAGGAAAACATCAACTCAAATTGTACCTTTTGTAATGACCACCCAGAAGCGATGTTGCATCTTTTTTGGCATTGTATTAATTTAAGGAAACTGTGGCAAGACATCAGGAGATATATAATTGAACACATTTATGAAGATTTTACACTATTGTGGAGAGATGTACTGCTTGGATTCTTTACCTACGATAGAAATAAGGTGAAACAATTTTATGTATTTCATTTCAATAGGCCAAATTTCATATTCACAAATGTAAATTTACATCCAAAACACCACATTTCGAACTATATTTTAAGACAATTAAATACTCTAACAAAAAAAGCGGTTAAAATTGTAAGTGTATGTATGTCCCTTAAAGACCTTGTGTAATGCGATATTGTACCCCCTAGCCCAATTGTCCTTTGTATATTATTTATATATACACTTGTGTTCCCACATACTTCCTGTATTGATTTGTTGTTTAAAAAAAGTTTTGTTACATTGTGGAACGACTTGTACTGAACAACACGTTTCCGCAAAACATTGTTGAACAGGCTTTGAGGTATGTTTGGTGGGTGTGACTTGAAGCTGTAAGTGTAGTTTTTAAAGGGCAGTGGCCATGCTGACAGTGTTCCTCAACTCCTCTCCGTTTTTCAACTGGTCGTTCAGTACAGCACCGTTTCCGTTCAATTGAACGTCCCAGAATGTTAAAACATCACACAGCCCTGTTACCACAGCAACAAAGTCATAATTATGGCTAAACCCCGCTTATTTCTAACATTTCTCTTTTAACATCTGATTATAAACCTAACCATAACCACGCTGATAATCTTATACCTAACCCTAAATTAAGACCAAAAAGCTCATTTTTGTTTTCATGATTTCTTAAGATATAACCAGTGACAACCCCTTATATTGAAGACTTTTATCTCCCTCACCAACTTCAAACATCTGCTATCTGAGCAGCTAACCGATCGCTGCAGCTGTACATAGTCTATCGGTAAATAGCCCACCCAATTTACCTACCTCATCCCCATACTGTTTATATTTATTTACTTTTCTGCTCTTTTGCACACCAGTATCTCTACCTGTCCATGACCATCTGATCATTTATCACTCCAGTGTTAATCTGCAAAATTGTAATTATTCGCCTACCTCCTCATGCCTTTTGCACACAATGTATATAGACTCTCTTTTTTTCTTTTTTTCTACTGTGTTATTGACTTGTTAATCATTTACTCCATGTGTAACTCTGTGTTGTTGTCTGTTCACACGGCTATGCTTTATCTTGGCCAGGTCGCAGTTGTAAATGAGAACTTGTTCTCAACTAGCCTACCTGGTTAAATAAAAATAAATAAAGGGCGACTGCACTTTCTGATTTGACTTTGCTTTCGATCATCAAAGGTGAGTTGGTTTGGGGGTGTGGTTTGATGTGGGTGTCTCTTGTGTGTGTTCACAGGTGGGAAGAGTTACACAAATGATTTGTCAAATTAGCTTCAGCTGGCTGGTGTGCACCCCAGGCAAAATTGGTGACTTTTGATAGCCTATCTGAGGAGCTAGTTAGCGACTACCAATAAATTACACAATGTAAAGGAGGCAATATTTATGTTGCACACCTTTTAGTTCTCATTAAATAATTTCAATATTTGTTTATGCATTTCTACAATTTATAGTTGGTTTGAGGTTGTCCCATGGTCATTGTGTCATTTAGGGACAGATGGTCCCTAACTAGCCCCATAGGGTTATCCAAAGTCAAACCAAATTTTACCACAGGCATTAAGATTGTCAAGTGAAGCTGTACTCTGAATTGATTATTAATTGTGTGCTTCCAGCCAGGATTGAAACCCAACCTTCATTTACCACAACTCTCACAAAACTCAACACTGACTTTATAACCAAAATTATTTTTAGTAAATTTTGTCAGTAGACTAAATGTTTGACACATATCGATGCTGCATAGGCTGTTTTCTAAATGAGAAGTTGTTAGGGGCGGTTGCTCTTTAAGACATTCATATACAAAAGCGGTTAGTTATCAGTATCTTTTCACTCACCTTGTATTCTTCTTCAGTGGGGTTTATTGTTGGTTGGGATCCAACCTTGGATTGTAGAGGGATGAAATGTCAAATAAGGATGATTCATGTTGACATTGTATATATATAATATATATATATGCCATTTAGCAGACGCTTTTATCCAAAGCGACTTACAGTCATGTGTGCATACATTCTACGTATGGGTGGTCCCGGGGATCGAACCCACTACCCTGGCGTTACAAGCGCCATGCTCTACCAACTGAGCTACAGAAGGACGTGGTGTGAAGGATATGCACATCTTCTATTAGCTTTATCCTTACCACAGAGTTGCCGGTCAGATTCATGATAAATATATATAGTAGGCATAACATTGGACCTACTTGTTAGACTACATTATTTATAAAATGTTCAACTGTCTAATAACCTCTTTCTTTTCTAGATACTCCTGTAGTTCTTCCACTCTGTCCAGGTACAGTTTGCACTTGTCCCGGATCTTCTGGTTGCCCTCTTTACCCTGTGGTTGACCTGAGAGGGAGAGAAGTTGGAAGAGATGGTTAACACTTTGTGTTTAGGTAATGGTTTTGCCCAGGTATTTTACATTTTATCACATGCTCTTGTCCAGAACAACTTACATTTTTCTTACTAGTTCTCCAGTGGCAATCAAACCCACAACCCTGGTGTCATGCTTTACAAACTGAACCACAAGGAAATATCAGTAGCCTGTAAACTCAAGGCTAGAGTAGTAGCAGAGATGGAAGTGAGATATCCCACTCCCTAATTTGTTGTGGGTCAAAGTCAATACACTAAGCAGATCAGAGCCAGCGGTTGTCTATGGGAAAGTCATCCAATAAGCAGACTGGACATTGTTTTTCAATGGCCTGAGTGAACGATCTTCAATTATCCACCATCTTTGGTAGTAGGTGATATACCTAATAGGTGTAGAAGAAGGGGAGAGTAGGCTTATATCTATGGGTAAACTGTAAGCCCCCTTTGTTTCACAGTAGGCTGCTGCCTAAGGCCAAACCCTGATTTTGATTTCTGTAGTGAAATTCCTTTTTTTGTGGCCTGTCTGTCAAGACTGTAATAAACATGAGCCTTTTACAAAACTATTTTGTTTAACTTGTGATTCATAAAACAAAAGCATCTTTACACCATTTTGTATATCAGTTAATTGTATTGACTCCTTGTTTGTCACTGGCTCCCTGGGTACCAGAAAGTGACCATTACCTAAATTAGGCTACAATTTATCAGTAGGCTTAGGCCTAAATAGTATATTTTTTGTAATTTAGCAGATGCTCTTATTCAGGGTGACTTGCATGTGCAATTGGGGTTGGGTGCCTTGCTCAAGGGAACAGTGACAGATTTTTCACCTATTCATGTTGGGGATTTGAACCAGCAACCTTTTGGTTGCTGGTCCAATGCTGTTCACCGCTAGGCTACCTGTTGCTGCTGCATGCAAGTACGAGCTGTAGGCTAAACGATATGCATTTCCTTAATCAGCATGCATTGACATAAGAGCATCTGTTAAAATGTAATATTCACAGACAGAGACTAGACTGTCATCATGTCTGTATGACATTTCCTCAGGAGTCATGGTTACATACATTTTACAATGTGCAGGAAGTACTTGACAGCATGTTGGTAAGATTTGATAGCCTCCTGGTAGTTCCCAGCCTGGTCCTCTTGGGAGGCTTTCTGTGCTACAGCGATAGCTTTCTGACGAGAGGGATGAGTTGGGTAGAAAAGAGAAGGAAAGAGGGATGAGTTGGGTGGAAGAGAGGGATGAGTTGGGAACTGCTGCACTCAGTCACAACATCATTACCTGTCATTGTTCATCACATATTTTCCTATAATGTCTACATTGCTTCATTTGAATGAGACAGACTCACACAATTCTTATGCTCTGATTAGATAATAGAATACATGGGATGGAGCATCAGCATCACAAGCCACTATGGAATTTCTCTTAGCTATGTGAAAGTTAAACACTATTTTATTAAGTAGCTGACAATGGCTTTTACATGTTTGCATGTTTTTCATTTAGACCTATTTATAACGCATTGTGCTCTATTACTCTATAAACAAGTTGATTAGCTGATCAAAAGTGACAACAGCACGAACACAAGCGACATTTGCCTGACTAGAGTTCTATGTTGGCGCTATCCCCAAGACAGCTTGACCGTCTCATTCTGACAAGTGGAATCAAACCCATAGGCCCATAAACATGTATTAATCATTTACAATAAAACGTACATCAGCCTACCAAGCTAATCACATAAATTGTCAGTTACTCTATACCTGTAGATTTGTTGGCTCCATGGGAAGTTTCATACGGTCAGTTGCTCCTGAGAACCAACACAGTCTGAACCCCTTGCCTTGATATTACTGTTTCGTTTACACAGCTATTTCCTTGTTGCTCATCTCACAGCACACATGCGTCAGAGACTTGCCTGTAGAAAATAATGATCATAATGCTGAGCGCTGAGACTAGTGCCGCGTTCAAAACTACTCGGAACTCGGAATCCTCCAACATGCGACTTTAGTGCGTCGGAGCTCTAGAAAGATGCCAGAGTTTCTGACTTGGAATTCCGAGTTCGATTTACCGTTCAAATTATTTTTTCGCAGTCGGAGCTTGTTTTTTCCCAAGTTATAAGTTGTCTTGAATGCACTGAAGACGGAAGTCGACGATTTGAGAGTTTCCAGTTGTTTTGAACAAGGCATGAGAATCCGCCTGCCTGTGAGTCATGATGATAAAATTGTTACATTGAGATAGATAGAGGACTCAACTTTATGTCTGTGCCGTTAAAGCGTATGTGACAGCTTGGAAATTGCCATTGAAGCTCAATGGCTCTGCCCATGGTACACGGCCTTTTGGTCACTAGAGGCATCTATCATTATTCATGGCTTGTTATGTAAGTATAGTCAGCAGTCCAGGAAAACATGAGAAGCGCCATTCGCGGTAGGCATTCACTTTAGGCTAATATCTTTCTCCCATATCTGTCCTCCAGTTTGAAACTCCCCTCGAGGGGATATAAATCAGAAAAAAGTATACATCAAATCTAGATAAAGTGCAAGTACATAATATGATCTACCGGTATGAGGTCAGCAACAGCACTGGTGTGAGTTTTTTTGCTCAGGAATATTGTAAATTCCTCTCTTGCAAAACTCCCTCATGCAGTGGTGTTGATCCCCACAAGGTGTCCCCCTAGGACCAGTGGTTTACATTGGGATAATGTGGAATCTACTGCCTCACAGGTGGACTTATTAGGTAGTACAGTATATATATATATATATATATATATATATATATATACACTTTTATTTAACTAGGTCAGTTAAGAACAAATTTGTATTTTCAAAGACAGCCTAGGAACAGTGGGGTAACTGCCTTGTTCAGGGGCAAACGACAGATTTTTACCTTATCAGCTCGGGGATTCGATCTTTCAACCTTTCAGTTACTAGTCCAACGCTGTAACCACATGGCTACTTGCCACCCCATGTGAGTAGACCATGTATTTTTAAGATACTTTTGATCATGAAGTGTATTTGAACACCTGCTCGTCTCATTCCAAAATCATGGACATTCATATGTAGTTGGTCCTCCCTTTGCTGCTATAACATCCTCCACTCTTCTGGGAAGGCTTTCCACTAGATGTTAGAACATTGCTGGGGGGACTTGCTTCCATTCAGCCACAAGAGCATTAGTGAGGTCAGGCACTGATGTTGGGTGATTAGGCCTGGCTCACAGTCAGTGTTTCCAATTCATCCCAAAGGTGTTTGGTGGGGTTGAAGTTTACGCTCTGTGTAGGCCAGTCAAGTTTTTCTACACCGATCTCGACAAACCTCGCTTTGTGCACCGGGGCATTGTCATTCTGAAACAGGAAAGGGCCTTCCCCAAACTGTTGCCACAAAGTTGGAAGCACAGAATCGTCGTTTGCTGTAGCGTTAAGATTTCCCTTCGTTGGAACTAAGGGGCCTAGCCCAAACCATGAAAAACAGCCCCAGACCATTATTCCTCCTCCACTGAACTTTACAGTTGGCACTATACATTTGGGCAGGTATCATTTTTCCTGGCATCCGCCAAACCCAGATTTGTCCGTCAGACTGCCAGATGGTGAATCGTGATTCATCACTCCAGAGAATGCGATTCCACTGCTCCAGAGTCCAATGGCAGTGACCTTTACACCAGTCCAGCCGATGCTTGGCATTGCACATGGGGATCTTAGGCTTGTGTGCAGCAGCTCGTCCACTGTCCCACTTCATGAAGCTCTCAACAAACAGTTCTTGTGCTGACATTGCTTCCAGAGGCAGTTTGGAATTGTGTAGTAAGTGTTGCAACCGAAGACAGACAATGTTTACTCAAAATGCTCTTCAGCATCCGGCAGTCCCGTTCTGTGAGCATGTATGGCCTACAATTTCGTGGCTGAGCCATTGTTGCTCCTAGATGTTTCCACTTCACAATAACAGCACTTACAATTGACCGGGGCAGCTCCAGCAGGATAGACATTTGAATGACTTGTTGGAAAGGTGGCATCCTATGACAGTGCCACGTTGAAAGTCATTGAGCTCTTCAGTAAGGCCATTCTACTACCCATGTTTGTCTATGGAGATTGCATGGCTGTATGCCCGAATCCACTATTTTGAAGGGGTGTCCACATACCTTTGTATAAACGTATAGTGTATCTGAACTGCAAATGTAATATCAGTGAGTGAATATTGTACTTGCAACGAATAGTTCACAAAGGTGGGAGCTGATAACACAAACAATCTAAACAGCACATTATTTATGTTGCCCAATTGAATATATACGCCCAATGTGTAATTTAACAAATTCTGTAACTACCTTTGGGTGGTATTTAATCTGCTTATAATCCACTATGTTTACATCCTGCACATAATCCCTGACTATGGCACTGGAAATAGCAATGGTATGCAAGAGAAAGGAGTGTATCTCTGGATGAATCTGGGTTATGTTTGCTCGGGTTGGGTGTGGCACAAAATGGCCTGCTGGGGTGTGGGGAGTCTGTTTTTGGATGAGATGGATGGATGTGTTTTCAAACACTGTGATCTGCCGGTTACATTCCACTTTTTCTCTCTGTCAACAAATGCTCATACAGCCTCCTTTATTTGCAGCTAATTAAATCAAGATTCAGTGGATCCCTGCACATTCATATACTGTTTGTGTGGTCTTATTACCGTGACCTTAATGCAATATTACATTTTGCTGTGAAACAAATCAGTGGTCAGTTGAAGAATGGACATCATTCAGGAATCACAATTATTGTATGATGCTGTATTTTGAAAGAATTGTCAACTTTGTCTAGAGCATTTCCATCAAAGGAGCCAACATGTGAAGTTCATGGGAGCATACCGAATTTGGTGTGAAATGAAAGCTAAGAGTCTATATTTTGGGGATATGAAGGCAAAGATACATTTTGCAACAATTTTCCTTCTTAAAATTAGGCATAAGTAAAGGGACAGATTTCCGGATAAACAGATGGAACAAAGTTTTTAAAAACATCTATCAGTTAAAGTATTATAAAAGGTATCAGAAATGCATTAAAAAGCAATAATGTTGACATAAAGACCCCTGCCAACTAATATCAACACTCATATTTAGTTTGAGAAATTGTTTACCTTATGTAAATTTAAGAAATATTGCCGTGTGCCTTGTAATTCTGTTTACCAAAAACTCACAATATATTTTCTAAAGTTCACAGAAGTAACAAGTAATGGTAGACATATCAATTAGTTATAGTGATTTTACTGATATCAATTTTGTTTATGAATTATTAAGTGATTGAAACTCGTAATTCCGATACCAAATTGGTAACGGAACTACCAAGATAGTGAGTAACGGAATTGCTTCAACTGAATTGGCTACAATGGGAAATCATAATAGTCACAAGCCACAGTTGGGTCACTTGCTACAGTCCTGCCTTCCACTGGCATACTGTTATGTTAAACTCATAACTGTTTTTAGACTGTAAATCTCTCTGGATAAGAGTGTCTGCTAAATGACAACATTTTTAAATGTGGTCAAACCAAGAGTGTTAAAACAGTCTGAATCTGGACAACCCATCCATCTCTCTCACTCTCCAGTTAATGTAACCTCTCCTGGATCTTACTGACACCTACCCATGAGCCCCCTCTCCATTCCATTTACTGTAACCAGCAACCTCACCGAATGAGCATCGAACGACACCAGATGTCCATGGACATTGAAAAGTGGTTGACATTTGGTCAGGCTCAGTCCACCCTGGCATTGATGTTAATGTCCACAGACAGACCAGACTGTGCCAAATCTGAACCTATCAATTTGGATAGCTCAGTACAGTACAGTGAGCACAGTACTGTACAATACAGTACAATATAGTACAGTCAATAGGGCACAGTACCGTACAATACCATACAGTAAAGAAAAGTAGAGTATAGTAACGTTTATTGTACTGTACTCTATTGTACTGAACTATACTGTACTGTACTGAACTCTAACCTACTCTGCTGTGCTGTATTGTACTGCTCTGTACTATACTGTGCTCAGCTGTGCTGTCCAAACTTGTGAAACATGAGGAGAATGACATTCATATCCATAATTATGTATTTCTGTGTAGTACCGATCAGGGATCCATGATGTAATTCCATTACCGGGTGTAAATCCACTTCACTTACAGTAGTTCAATAACCAAAATGTTTTTTTTTTCAAACTCAAGGTGCCACGATATCTAAGGAATTATTGAGGTATTGCTCAATTGAGGAAGAGTATCTCATGATATGCTGTAGACCACACTATTACCTAGAGAGTTTTGTATTTTTGTATCTGTATTTCTTGAAAATACCGTCATCATGAAGTACTTTGAGAGACTAGTCAAGGACCATATCACCTCCACCCTACCTGACACCCTAGACCCACTCCAATTTGCTTACCGCCCAAATAGGTCCACAGAGGATGCAATCTCAACCACACTGCACACTGCCCTAACCCATCTGGACAAGAGGAATACCTATGTGAGAACATTTACATTTACATTTAAGTCATTTAGCAGACGCTCTTATCCAGAGCGACTTACAAATTGGTGCATTCACCTTATGACATCCAGTGGGACAGTCACTTAACAATAGTGCATCTAAAACTTAGGGGGGTGGGGTGAGAGGGATTACTTAACCTATCCTAGGTATTCCTTAAAGAGGTGGGGTTTCAGGTGTCTCCGGAAGGTGGTGATTGACTCCGCTGTCCTGGCGTCGTGAGGGAGTTTGTTCCACCATTGGGGGGCCAGGGCAGCGAACAGTTTTGACTGGGCTGAGCGGGAGCTGTACTTCCTCAGTGGTAGGGAGGCGAGCAGGCCAGAGGTGGATGAACGCAGTGCCCTTGTTTGGGTGTAGGGCCTGATCAGAGCCTGGAGGTACTGAGGTGCCGTTCCCCTCACAGCTCCGTAGGCAAGCACCATGGTCTTGTAGCGGATGCGAGCTTCAACTGGAAGCCAGTGGAGAGAACGGAGGAGCGGGGTGACGTGAGAGAACTTGGGAAGGTTGAACACCAGACGGGCTGCGGCGTTCTGGATGAGTTGAAGGGGTTTAATGGCACAGGCAGGGAGCCCAGCCAACAGCGAGTTGCAGTAATCCAGACGGGAGATGACAAGTGCCTGGATTAGGACCTGCGCCGCTTCCTGTGTGAGGCAGGGTCGTACTCTGCGGATGTTGTAGAGCATGAACCTACAGGAACGGGCCACCGCCTTGATGTTAGTAGAGAACGACAGGGTGTTGTCCAGGATCACGCCAAGGTTCTTGGCGCTCTGGGAGGAGGACACAATGGAGTTGTCGACCGTGATGGCGAGATCATGGAACGGGCAGTCCTTCCCCGGGAGGAAGAGCAGCTCCGTCTTGCCGAGGTTCAGCTTGAGGTGGTGATCCGTCATCCACACTGATATGTCTGCCAGACATGCAGAGATGCGATTCGCCACCTGGTCATCAGAAGGGGGAAAGGAGAAGATTAATTGTGTGTCGTCTGCATAGCAATGATAAGAGAGACCATGTGAGGTTATGACAGAGCCAAGTGACTTGGTGTATAGCGAGAATAGGAGAGGGCCAAGAACAGAGCCCTGGGGGACACCAGTGGTGAGAGCGCGTGGTGAGGAGACAGATTCTCGCCACGCCACCTGGTAGGAGCGACCTGTCAGGTAGGACGCAATCCAAGCGTGGGCCGCGCCGGAGATGTCCAACTCGGAGAGGGTGGAGAGGAGGATCTGATGGTTCACAGTATCGAAGGCAGCCGATAGATCTAGAAGGATGAGAGCAGAGGAGAGAGAGTTAGCTTTAGCAGTGCGGAGCGCCTCCGTGATACAGAGGAGAGCAGTCTCAGTTGAATGACTAGTCTTGAAACCTGACTGATTTGGATCAAGAAGGTCATTCAGAGAGAGATAGCGGGAGAGCTGGCCAAGGACGGCACGTTCAAGAGTTTTGGAGAGAAAAGAAAGAAGGGATACTGGTCTGTAATTGTTGACATCGGAGGGATCGAGTGTAGGTTTTTTCAGAAGGGGTGCAACTCTCGCTCTCTTGAAGACGGAAGGGACGTAGCCAACGGTCAGGGATGAGTTGATGAGCGAGGTGAGGTAAGGGAGAAGGTCTCCGGAAATGGTCTGGAGAAGAGAGGAGGGGATAGGGTCAAGCGGGCAGGTTGTTGGGCGGCCGGCCGTCACAAGACGCGAGATTTCATCTGGAGAGAGAGGGGAGAAAGAGGTCAGAGCACAGGGTAGGGCAGTGTGAGCAGAACCAGCGGTGTCGTTTGACTTAGCAAACGAGGATCGGATGTCGTCGACCTTCTTTTCAAAATGGTTGACGAAGTCATCTGCAGAGAGGGAGGAGGGGGGAGGGGGCGGAGGATTCAGGAGGGAGGAGAAGGTGGCAAAGAGCTTCCTAGGGTTAGAGGCAGATGCTTGGAATTTAGCGTGGTAGAAAGTGGCTTTAGCAGCAGAGACAGAGGAGGAAAATGTAGAGAGGAGGGAGTGAAAGGATGCCAGGTCCGCAGGGAGGCGAGTTTTCCTCCATTTCCGCTCGGCTGCCCGGAGCCCTGTTCTGTGAGCTCGCAATGAGTCATCGAGCCACGGAGCGGGAGGGGAGGACCGAGCCGGCCTGGAGGATAGGGGACATAGAGAGTCAAGGGATGCAGAGAGGGAGGAGAGGAGGGTTGAGGAGGCAGAATCAGGAGATAGGTGGGAGAAGGTTTGAGCGGAGGGAAGAGATGATAGGATGGAAGAGGAGAGAGTAGGGGGAGAGAGAGCGAAGGTTGGGACGGCGCGATACCATCCGAGTAGGGGCAGTGTGGGAGGTGTTGGATGAGAGCGAGAGGGAAAAGGATACAAGGCAGTGGTCGGAGACTTGGAGGGGAGTTGCAGTGAGGTTAGTGGAAGAACAGCATCTAGTAAAGATGAGGTCGAGCGTATTGCCTGCCTTGTGAGTAGGGGGGAAGGTGAGAGGGTGAGGTCAAAAGAGGAGAGGAGTGGAAAGAAGGAGGCAGAGAGGAAAGAGTCAAAGGTAGACGTGGGGAGGTTAAAGTCGCCCAGAACTGTGAGAGGTGAGCCGTCCTCAGGAAAGGAGCTTATCAAGGCATCAAGCTCATTGATGAACTCTCCGAGGGAACCTGGAGGGCGATAAATGATAAGGATGTTAAGCTTGAAAGGGCTAGTAACTGTGACAGCATGGAATTCAAAGGAGGCGATAGACAGATGGGTAAGGGGAGAAAGAGAGAATGACCACTTGGGAGAGATGAGGATCCCGGTGCCACCACCCCGCTGACCAGACGCTCTCGGGGTGTGCGAGAACACGTGGGCGGACGAAGAGAGAGCAGTAGGAGTAGCAGTGTTGTCTGTGGTGATCCATGTTTCCGTCAGTGCCAAGAAGTCGAGGGACTGGAGGGAGGCATAGGCTGAGATGAACTCTGCCTTGTTGACCGCAGATTGGCAGTTCCAGAGGCTACCGGAGACCTGGAACTCCACGTGGGTCGTGCGCGCTGGGACCACCAGAGTAGGGTGGCCGCGGCCACGCGGTGTGGAGCGTTTGTATGGTCTGTGCAGAGAGGAGAGAACAGGGATAAACAGACACATAGTTGACAGGCTAGCTACGATCAAACAAATCAAACCGTTGTACTGTAATGAAATGAAGTGAAAAAGTGATACAACCTGTGAATGCGACCGGGTAGTTGAGTTCTATACAGAAGACGTTGGCTAGCTGTTGGCTAGCTAGCAGAGTTGGCTAGCTAGCAGAGTCACCTACGTTAAGGACGACAAATAGCTGGCTAGCTAACCTCTGTAAATTAAGATAATCACTCTAAGACTACACACTCTAAACCTAAACAACACAATTATCTTGGATACGATGATACGATGATACGAAGACAGCAAAGACAGCTATGTAGGTAGCTAACACTAAACTAATCAAGTCGTTCAGTTGAGTGTAATAGTAATAGTTTCTCAGTGCAGCTAGAATGCTGTTCATCGACTACAGCTCGGCATTCAACACCATAGTACCCTCCAAGCTCGTCATCAAGCTCGAGACCCTGGGTCTCGACCCCGCCCTGTGCAACTGGGTACTGGACTTCCTGACGGGCCGCCCCCAGGTGGTGAGGGAAGGCAACAACATGTCCTCCCCGCTGATCCTCAACACAGGGGCCCCACAAGGGTGCGTTCTGAGCCCTCTCCTGTACTCCCTGTTCACCCACGACTGCGTGGCCACGCACGCCTCCAACTCAATCATCAAGTTTGCGGACGACACAACAGTGGTAGGCTTGATTACCAACAACAACAAGACGGCCTACAGGGAGGAGGTGAGGGCCCTCGGAGTGTGGTGTCAGGAAAATAACCTCACACTCAACGTCAACAAAACTAAGGAGATGATTGTGGACTTCAGGGAACACCCCCCTATCCACATCGATGGAACAGTAGTGGAGAGGGTAGCAAGTTTTAAGTTCCTCGGCATACACATCACAAACAAACTGAATTGGTCCACTCACACAGACAGCGTCGTGAAGAAGGCGCAGCAGCGCCTCTTCAACCTCAGGAGGCTGAAGAAATTTGGCTTGTCACCAAAAGCACTCACAAACTTCTACAGATGCACAATTGAGAGCATCCTGGCGGGCTGTATCACCGCCTGGTACGGCAACTGCTCCGCCCTCAACCGTAAGGCTCTCCAGAGGGTAGTGAGGTCTGCACAAAGCATTACCTTTAATGAAGGGATACTTAAATCATTTTTACCAAATTTCTATCAGCATGTTAAATGTGCAACCAGAGGGAAAGAAACTCTGGACCACCTTTACTCCACACACAGAGACCCGTACAAAGCTCTCCCTCCCCCTCCATTTGGCAAATCTGATCATAATTATATCCTCTTGATTCCTGCTTACAAGCACAAAAATAAAGCAGGAAGCACCAGTGACTCAGTCAATAAAAAAAGTGGTCAGATGAAGCAGATGCTAAGCTACAGGACTGTTTTGCTAGCACAGACTGGAATATGTTCTGGGATTCTTCCAATGAGGGAGTACATCACATCGGTCACTGGCATCATCAATAAGTGCATCGACGATGCCGTCCCCACAGTGACCGTACGTACATACCCCAACCAGAAACCATGGATTGCAAGCAACATCCTCAATGTGCTAAACGCGAGAGCTGCCGCTTTCAAGGAGCGGGACTCTAACCCGAAAGCTTATAAGAAATCCCGCTATGGCCTCCGACGTAAGCATCAATATAGGACTAAGATCGAATGGTATTACACCGGCTCTGATGCTCATCAGATGTGGCAGGGCTTGCAAACCATTACAGACTACAAAGGGAATCACAGCCGAGAGCTGCCTAGTGACCCAAGCCTACCAGACGAGCTAAACTACTTCTTTGCTCGCTTTGAGGCAAATAACACTGAAACATGCATGAGAGTTCCAGCTGTTCCAGATGACTGTGTGATCACATTCTCCGCAGCCGATGTGAGTAAGACCTTTAAACAGGTCAACATTCACATGTTGTGTGCGAGCATGTGCTGACCAACTGGCAAGTGTCTTCACTGACATTTTAAAACTGTCCCTGTCCGGGTCTGTAATACCAACATGTTTCAAGCAGACCACCATAGTCCCTGTGCCCAAGAACACAAAGGTAACCTGTCTAAATGACTACTGACCCGTAGAACTCATGTCTGTAGTCATGAAGTGCTTTGAAAGGCTGGTCAAGGCTCACACCAACACTATTATCCCAGAAACCCTAGGCCTAGACCCACTCCAATTTGCATTCAGCCCCAACAGATCCACAGATGATGCAATCTCTATTGCACTCCACGCTGCCCTATCCCACCTGGACAAAATGAACACCTATGTGAGAATGCTATTCATTGACTACAGCTCAGCATTCAACACCATAGTGCCCTCAAATCTCATCAATAAGCTAACGACCTTGGGACTAAACACCTCCCTCTGCAACTAAATCCTGGCCTTCCTGATGGGCCGCTGCCAGGTGGTAAGGTTAGGTAACAACACATCCGCCACGCTGATCCTCAACACAGGTCCCTCAGGAGTGTGTACTCCGTCCCCTCCTGTACTCCCTGTTCACTCATGACTGCACGGCCAGCCACGACTCCAACACCATCATTAAGTTTGCTGATGACACAACAGTGGTAGGCCTGATCACAGACAACGACGAGCCAACTTACAGGGAGGAGGTCAGAGACCTGGCCGTGTGGTGCCACGTCAACAATCTCTCCCTCAACAAGATCAAGACAAAGGAGATGATTGTGGACTACAGGAAAAAGAGGACCGAGCACACCCCCATTCTCATCGACGGGGCTGTAATGGAACAGGTTAAGAACTTCAAGTTCCTTGGTGTCCACATCACTAACAAACTAACATGGTCCACGCACACCAAGACAGCTGGGAAGAGAGAATGAGACTTAATAGATTTGGCATGGGTCCTCAGATCCTAAAAAGGTTCTACAGCTGCACCAACAAGAGCATGGTTGCATCACTGGTTGCATCACCGACTGGTATGGTAACTGCTCAGCCTCTGACCGCAAGGCACTACAGAGGGTTGTGCGTACAGCCCGGTACATCACTGGGGCCAAGCTTCCTGCCATCCAGGAGCTCTATACCAGGCAGCGTCAGAGGAAGGCCCTAAAAATGGTCAAAGACTCCAGCCACCCTAGTCATAGACAAGTCTAGGTCCAAGAGGCTTCTAAACAGCTTCTACCCCCAAGCCATAAGACTCCTGAACATCTAATCAAATGGCTACCCAGACTATTTGAATTTTCCCCACCCGCCCATCCTGTCTTTTACGCTACTCTCTGTTATTATTTATGCATAGTCATTTTATTAATAACTCTACCTACATGTACATATTACCTCAATTACCTCAACTAACTGGTGCCCCCGCACATTGACTCTGTACCGGTACCCCCTGTATGTAGTCTCTCTATTGTTATTTTAATGCTGCTCTTTAATTACCTGTTCCTTTTATTTCTTATTCTTATTCATATTTTTTAAACTGCATTGTTGGTTAGGGGCATGTAAGTAAGCATTTCACTGTAAGGTGAAATACCTGTTGTATTTGGCACATGTGACTAATACAATTAGTTTTGATATCATAGCTGACACACTCCTTTTTGCAGACATCTTTTAAACTTAATTTGGAGGAGATATTTGAGTGTTTGGAAAACATGGTCGCATTAAAACCTGAGGGGAGATTTTACCATAATTCTGTTACCAAAGTTTTCATCTTCAAAGTTATTCCACTAAATTTGTTTTGTACATTTTTAAGTATAAGTTGTTACAAGTAGTCATTGTGCATAGACTTGTATGGTTTGTTAAACTTTGAAATCAAGGTTTTGTGTTTGGTAAACATTTTAAAGTAAAAAAACGGAGTCAACGCATAATTCCATTATCGTGGAATTGTCCTCTAAAATGTCTACTCTGAATTATTTTCATTTTGGCTGCGATTCAGTGCTGACATTTCTAGAGACCTTTGGACCGAAGTAGTCACTGTTGACACCTGATACGGCTCTGGGTGGCAGAGTTTGGTCAGGGAGAAACGTGAACAAGCTCTTTTTCACGAAGAAACATGTTGTCGAAGGGGATCACAGAGGCAACAGCAGCAGAGCAACAAGTCTAACTTTTACATCAAGAGCCGCACACAGGACGCACGAGTCGTTCCATTGCCAGGATCAAAGGATCCGCAGTGTTTCATGCGTGGAGAGTGCATATTATTCCATTATGATCTAGAAAACATGAACTTGAACTGCGAGTTACTATTTGAATTCAGCATCTACAGGGATTGTTGAGGTGGAACATGGCGAGGGGGATGAAGGGAGCTCGTCCCGCCGCTTTATTATGTACTTTTACGCTCTTGCTTTGGGGGGACGTTTACGCGCAAGTGTCTTTTAACGAAATAACGGGGTTTAGTTTGAGTCCTCCGTACTTCAACCTCGCGGAGGGGTCACGGATCTCCGCCACTGCAACGTGCGGTCAAGATGAAACGGGGAGACCGAGATCGGATTTGTACTGTAAACTTGTCGGGGGACCTACATTCGGACTTCCTAGTCAAACCATACAGGTGAAGAGTGAACAAAATTGACAGTTTTATGATTGTGCTTTCATTTTGAAACGTTAATATTGTTGACAACTTTTCTGCCTTTGCTTTTTCAGACAGCTAATAATGTTTACAGTTCAAATGTAAGTTGCAAGTATGCAAGAAATTGGCATGATGAGTGCGTGCGTAAAATACTAAATATTAATGCGCATGTGTTAATAGAGTTGTTCTGAACATGAAGTGAATGGAAAGCCTACCAACAGAGAAACAACAATCCATAAAATCGTATTTGTATTATCCAATCGAATTGGAATCAAGTTGGTTCCTTGCAAACTAGTGATTTTCTTATGATTTTGCCTTCCATACATATATATATATTCCCATGTGAACTACCATATTTAGTTGCACTGTTATTACAGTTGAGTCAATGCTCCTTGCTTCCTTTCTCTTGCGCCCAGGCTCCAGAATGAGTCACTATAGCACTATGGGAAACATGGCAATTCTGCCTGCTCTAACCATGTTTACACCATTGTGTTTAACTTCTGAGGTCTCTAAAGCGAATGCCCTCTTAATAAACTTGCCCCTTCAGGAGTTTGAATACCTTTGGGACACTTAAGGCCCAGGGGCTTTAGAACCTACACAAACAGGGCCTATATATAGCTTTTTACCATTATTGTATAGAAAGACTGTTACAGTAATTTCAGATATCATTTTTACCGTTGTTCACACTATGCATGTGATTACTTGCATGTTTTGTATTTTGTGTAACTTTTATGTACATTGTGACTGGCCTATTCATGGACTTGAATACATCTGGACTCTTTATATGTTTTTATGTGTTTTGGGCTCAGAGTAACACCATTTAATTTGCCCTTTCCCTGCAGGGACAGTATTGTGACCGATGCAACTCCAACGAGCCTAACAAGGCCCACCCGGTGAGCAGCGCAATCGATGGCACCGAGCGCTGGTGGCAGAGCCCACCTCTCTCCCGTGGACCCATGTACAATGAGGTTAATGTAACCTTGGACCTTGGACAGGTGAGTGAGAAACCCTGGTGGTCTTACATTGGTTCCTACTCAGCCAAGTGCTCTACCTTCACGGTAGCTGTTGATTGATTGACAACGTTGACAACGTTACCATGGTGAGAGTATGAAATGTGACAGTGGGATGTCATGGGGTGAATAGAGACAAGGTTTTCCCTTTCTCAGCTAATTCGAGGTGCATTATGTCATTGGTGTGAGATGGCAACCTGCCTTCAGTGATGTAGACAGACATCACACTACCTAGTGGTCATCTTAAAGAGGGACTGAGAGGATGAATGGCAATGAGTGGGAAGTTAGTTTTTCGGCTTCTTCAGTGCACTGTTCAGTGTTTGAGTTGAGAGTTGAGTTCAGTTGAGTTGAGTTCAGAGTTGATTCTAGCCATCGTCGACATGAGTGTGTGGAGATAATTTGCTGAATGCTGATGTGAAGCAGAGTGGCTGTGTGCAATTTCTTTTGGCACTGAGCAAATTTCAGGTCTGCGCAGCGCAAACTTGAACATTGTGAAAATTCTGTGCAACTTCCAGCACGCATTTACTGTGAACACTGAGGCTGTACCCGCTTTAAGTTATAGTTTTAACATTGGCCAAGTAGGCTACTCTGGTTTTCAGTGGAGGCTGGTGGGAGGAGCTATAGGAGGACAGGCTCATTGTAATAGCTGGAATGGAATAAATGGAATGGTATCAAACCACATGTTTGACTCCATTCCATTTATTCCATTCTAGCTATTACAACTGAAAATGTTGTTGTGTTTTGATGAAAGAAACCACATTACAAAATAAAATGCATTATTATTCTCATACAATTCTTACAGAGAATCTGACAAATTATGCTACCCTCAGCCTATTGGCTACTTAGCTTATTCAAGCAAGTCTCTAAATACAGCACTGCCTCTTTAAGGGAAAAAACGCTTTTCACCTGACTTGCTTTTCAAGATGTCTAGAAATGTACACGTTTTATTCTCTTGTAGGAAGCAAACACTTCCCTATTGCTGACTACAAATGATCTAGCCTAGTGGTTAGAGCGTTGGACTAGTAACTAGAAGGTTGCAAGTTCAAACTCCCGAGCTGACAAGGTACAAATCTGTCGTTCTGCCCCTGAACAGGCAGTTAACCCACTGTTCCTAGGCCGTCATTGAAAATAAGAATTTGTTCTTAACTGACTTGCCTAGTTAAATAAAGGTAAAATAAATAAAAATATACCTGGGCTAACAACTCACTAACTAGCAAATGATATGAACAAAATGTGCACATGTGGCAACATGCAGCTCTAGCTTTAATCTCAAAACAAGCGCATCTATTCACGACAGCTCATGTTGTAAACACAGTCCAGTTCAATGTAAATGGCACAGATCCATATATGGCAATGATCTATTTGCAAATAGGCCTACTGCAGCTTTGATTGGTTATTCCGCACCGTCTGTGTAGAGTACGGGCTGAGTTGTGCATGTCAATGCAATATAATCCTACTCCGATCCATTATGCCTACAACAAAATATCTTGCATCATTTGTTTTGTTTTGGTATGTTGGATTGAAAGCTAACATTGCATTTATTCGATCACAATTGCCACAATAAAGGGAAATGTTGATAGTGTTAACAGGGAAAACTCAGGGAAAACTGAGGTCATGATCACTTTCTGAGTCAAAATGCAACCCGAGATCTACCTTTTTTTTTACCATGACTTTATAAACGTAAGCCTATGCAACATTAACCAAATAAAACAGTACTGTAGCAATGAGGTTTGTGCAGTAAGCTAATAGGCCCAATACATTATCACCGCATATTAGCTTTGCTGGAAGATGCCCTGCCAATGCATTGTTGTTCGGACCATTTTTTTTTTTAATTATGTATTTTTTTCAACAAGGTAGGCTATATGATCACACCGGTAATAGATCTGTTGTTGTATTACTTGTGAGGCACAACTGAGTGAGCATACATTTAAATAATTTATATTTTAGTGGGCTGATGATGCCTGCATCTGGTGGTCAGTCTCAGCGGAGGGAGAGAGCAGCAGACTGAGGGTACACTGATACTGACACTGAACAAAAAGATACACCGTCTTCCAGCTGATGGCGGAACTTGAGTCTCACTGCATTATTTCTGCCTCATGCACAAATTCATGTTACTCCTTTGAACAAGGAAAGTGAGATATTCCTTGATATTAAAAAATACCCAAGCCGCTGATTATACAACAACGCAAGCACATCAATACATTTTCCTACTCATTCATTACTGCTGCAGTGCTTGTTGTAGCGCTGAGTGGAAATAGGAATATCGGGCATTTTATGGCTTATAAAAGTGTTGACAGTGCTGAGTAGGAATTTAAACATGAACTCACTCATAAAAACAGCAGCTCTTTGCTGTATTCGTTGACATACTCTCTCTAGTCATGGTTTTAAACGTTTTGAAATCTCACAGTATCAACCTTGCTGTAGCTTTCTTTTATGCCTGCTACATTACTGCAGACACATTAATCTGAGACATCCAATTGGCCAGTGATTTGATTTGATTTTCTCTCTAGGCCTGCCAGGAAGGCAGAGTTTGTACCTTCAGACACATGAAATGGTTCAACATGGCAACAGTTCACCTACCTTTAACAAGGCTTTATCATTTATCATTATTTTTTTGCACAAATGTTTGCCGATCGACTAGGAATGCCTTGGAGATCGATACGCCGGTTGGTGACCACAGGTCTAGAAAGTGGAGTGAAGTTCAATCTTGTGCTTCTCTCCATGGGCTGTTATTTCTTCTGTGTGGCAGTCCTGGGGAAGCGGTGCAGCCGTCAATGGTGGGTTATCTTCTGTCAGTCTGCTTATGCTTTAAGTTACAAGTGTAAGTAAACCTGTCTGAGAAAGACGGGTAGCTGTAGTCATGTGAGTGATGTCCCACAGCTGGCTGCGTGCCAGGAAGCAGACTCAGATCATGCTCCTGTGGCTGGAGGATAGGTAACCATTAGGACCTGTGGCTGCAGCAGGAGTTTGGCTCACAGCCCATGAAATTGCACCTTACGCTCAATTGTCCACGGTGAGGGGGAAAAGGGAGAAATTGTGTCCAGGGATTAGGGATCAGGGGGATTTTAAAGTCTGATCTGGGGGAGTAGGTCTGGGTTGGGTGGGTGGAGTGGGTTCAGGGCTGGACCTGTCTTGATTTGGAAACAGGTTTTGTCTGCGGTTAAGGGGTGGGAACCAAATGGAGACACCTATAAAGTAAATCTTCCTAAAAGTGAGTACCACACTTCATCCATGTTCCCCAGGAGCACTGTGGGAAGAGAATGGGTAGCAGTGGCGAATTCTTCCATATCTGTTTTTAGCTGGGTTGAGCTGAGTTGTGCGGAGCAGCGGGGCTTGAGAGAGGCTAAATATAGTGCCCGCATGGCTTGAAAAAGCGAGGGACGTCTGCGTTTAAGATGTGGTAATGCTCAGTTTATTTGGAAGCGGGGAAAGTGGCATTACTGCATTAAGGCGTGCTATAAAGGGCACAGGGATGAAGTATTCTCAGAAACTACCAACCACACGGCTCCCCCCTCCCCATTTGTCCCACCCAAACAGCAACTGACTGATTCCTCACGAAGCCTGGACAAAACAAAACGACCATGCTTTTTGGTATTTTCACGAGATTTAACCCATAAAATGGTCCTTTGGTGAAATATTGTTGACATATATTTGACATTTGTATATAAAAGCATAATTGAGAAATAATTAATAAAAGTTTGGAATTGAAAAGTTCCTTTAAAACTCCATAGTGTTTCATCTGTAGGTGCTAAAAAGTTTTATGCTTGCTCTGTAATATAAGTTGCATTATGATCTCAATAATAATTTACTTATATTTATTATGAATATTGACAAATATAAACATGCATATTGAAAATAAACCATTTTTGATTTAGCAAATTTGGCAATTAATTGTTGAATATAATATACTCTACAGGCATATCAAAGTTCCAGAGTGGGATCTCTGCTAGCTTAAAAGTTATGGCCCATTTTATACAGAGAAATTGGCGCAGTAGGCAATGTAACCAATAACAGCCCTCCTTTTACTTGTATCATTGCACATCCTGCAAATTAGCAGCAGAGGGTGACCATTTTGAATACATTTTCACATTCATTTAGTTGGAAATGCTTACAAATTGGATCATATCTCTAAACGTAGCAAAGATCCCACTTTGAAATTTTGATATGTCCATAGAGAATATTATTTTCAACTATTTTTTCTTTGTCGCACCTACAGATTAAACATTATGGAGTCTTAAAGGAGGTCTGTCATAAATATGCCAACTTTAATTATTTCTCAATTATTCTTTAAGATATGTTAACAACCTTCCAAAGGACCATTCCATGGATTACATCTTTTTTTTGTCCATGAGGAGTCACTCAACTGTGATCCAGTGAGGCTTCAGACCAAGCTCACCTGGCCCCTCCCCCCTTATGTCATCCATTTGTTTTTAGCTTCCACTAAGTCTTTCGTCAATGCCAAGAATGTATTTATGAGGCTGTGCGTGCTGAGATTCAATCTGCTTTTATTAAAAAGCTTGCAGCTTTAAAACAGCTGGTTTTATTGGAGTGTTGCCTTCCAAGGTTATCATTTCACAAATTAGAGCAGACTGATTTGGCAGCATTGACCTGAGACTTATCAATTCAATGCGAGGCTGCCAATCTATGCTAATTTGTTAAACTGCATAGATATTATGTTCTTCACAAAATCATCCCACCTAAATATTGAAACAGCTGAAAACTGAAAAACAAAGTTTAAAGCAGTATTCTTCCATGATAATTGTTAAATACTGTATCCCATAGAATAATTACGTTTGGTAAAGTTGTACAATGTTATTTTGTGGTTATTAACTCTGGGTATGCATGCTTGTGTAGGCCATGTGTTCACATCAGAGGTGTATGTAGATAAGGAAAGGTGTTGTCGATGCCTCAGTCAGAATTCAGTCAACCACACACTTCCATGTGCTTTCAGCACAGATGTCTGTCAAATAGTGTTGGTTCCTATAACCCTTTGATGATTTTACAGTCATAATAAAGCATTTGTCAAAATAAGTAAATGTACCTCCAAGAAACAGAAAGATAAAGAATGTCAAGTTTATTTCAGACTAACTTGCCAGATCCCTTTCGCCCTTCTGCTCAGGTTTATTTAATGCTTGGATAGAATTGATCAGATTTATGTTGCCTGATAGAAGCAGTGCAAAGCCTTTGTAGATTCAGTTAAGGCACGGAACATACGATGTGGTCACTGATATCTGTAAGGGCTGGATCCAGTTAAATGAATGGTCTTTGTGGTCTCTTCCAAGACTAACACAGGTGCTTGCTCCCTCCTTCCCTCCCTTTGCCAGTCTTACCTCCATCTCTCCAAGCGGATAAATTAGACAATGGCACCGTCATTGTTTATGTCAAACCAACCAAGTTCAAAGGGAAGCCGGGTGGTTTTTGACGTGGCCATTTCTGACGGTTCTGTAAAGCAGTGGCACGTTTGAAGCAGCACCAATCTGTCAAGGGCTGATTCCAGCTAAGCTTTTGTGGAATGTTGAATGATATAATAATAGCACAGAAAGGTGAACCCATTTCCTTTGTGGATTAACATGGTCATACGTTTGAAGTTTTTAGAAAAGGAAAGAGTCCGAATTGGCCTGGAACTTTGTTTTAGACAAAATACAGTATGTCTTTTGTATTTACTTGCTATAAATCTTGTAGTCAGTCAGTCAGTGTGAAAGAGTACAACTCCCTTGGTTGTAGCTCCTTGTGCAAATCAACCCAACCACACCACTGGATTATGTTGACTGAGGCGAACAGCTCTCACACTTAAGTAGCCGCCTGCCTGTGTTATCTTGTGGGCTTTTGACCTGTGACCCGTGACAAAGCCTGCCATAAATCAGGAGGTGACTTTCAACTCCCTCCTACTATGGGCAGATCCTGGGTGTAGGGGCGCTTCTTGATTTGTGTACTCTACAGTAACTGGATCTGGTGGAGGGTATTGCCTTAGTCAGTTTGTCTTCAGGGCATTGGAGCAGCTCACCCAGAAAGACAGTCAACACGTTGATTAGAGCCTTCTGCTGTGAGTTTCATGATGCAGTAGATTTGACCCAATAAATCTAATTCAACATCTTGTTCATTTTTTATTGACTTAATGGAGGCACATTTTCTTAATTACAATATAAATTAAAACTCTTCAAAACCACATATGTCCTCCACAAACGAACACAATGAAATCCTCTCCACAAAACAGCCTGTCTACCTGTACAGCGAGACTTGCCCTCCCTTGTTAAAACTATTTACAGGGTGTTGTGGCGACTCTTTGTCCTAGTGAACATTGGCACCACGGATGGATCGGCCCCACAGCCGCCCATGCAGTTTTTTCTGGGGAATGTATTTTAGGAGCCCTGACCACATGTGCTTATCTGCCTGAGTGCCCTGGACCATGTGAGACAGAGATGCCTGGGCTTACTGCTGTCTGTCATACCACATTACTGAAAGGCCTCTGATTGGTGGGCGCTATCCCATTGAATGGACACTAATTGGTTTGTGTGAAGCTCTGATTGAACCCTGATTGGTTGCTATTTCAGGGGGTTAGGATTTGTTTGTGTGAGATTTGGTATTTGTCATATATGAACAACACTGATGTGAGGTGGGCTGCGATTGGCTAGGTGTGAGGTACTCATGGTTCTGAATGGTGAGCGTAGGTATCTGATTGGAGAGTGTCTCTGATAAGTAAGAGTTTGTTGTGATAGGTGGGTTTTGATGCTGTTATGCAGGTGAATGAGGACCCAAAAGCGACTTGGCGAAAACAGAGTCTTTATTCCAGTAAAGGAAATAGGCAATACTCCTAGACAAATCAGAGCAGAAAACAAAACATAAAAAACTAATTCCACTCGTAGTGACGAGGACAGACTGGAGACTCGACCATAAACTGTAGGTTGCCTCGGGAAGGCACCGACCGTAGCAGACTCAGACACCTGCTCACACGCAGCATCTGAGGGAAACAAGACACGACAGGGCGAGACAAAGACACAGCACGGCGAACAATATACAAGGATCCGACAGGACAGAAACGGAAGACAAGGGGAGAAATTGGGACTCTAATCAGAGGGCAAGATACGGAACAGGTGTGAAAAGATTAGATGATTGAGTAGGGGAATAGGAACAGCTGGGAGCAGGGACGGAATGATAGAGAGAAGAGAGAGAGGGAGGGAGAGAGAAAAAAGGGAACGAACCTAATAAGACCAGCAGGGGGAAAACGAACAGAAGGGAAAGCAAAATGACAAGACAATATAAGACAAAACATGACAGTACCCCCCCACTCACCGAGCGCCTCCTGGCGCACTCGAGGAGGACTCCTGGCGGCAACGGAGGAAATCATCAATCAGCGAACGGTCCAGCACGTCCCGAGACGGAACCCAACTCCTCTCCTCAGGACCGTAACCCTCCCAATCCACTAAGTATTGGTGACCCCGTCCCCGAGAACGCATGTCCATGATCCTACGTACCTTGTAAATAGGTGCGCTCTCGACAAGGACGGGGGGGGAGACGAACGGGGGTGCGAAGAAAGGGCTTGACACAGGAGACATGGAAGACAGGATGGACGCGACGAAGATGTCGCGGAAGAAGCAGTCGCACAGCGACAGGATTGACGACCTGGGAGACACGAAACGGACCAATGAACCGCGGAGTCAACTTACGAGAAGCTGTCGTAAGGGGAAGGTTACGAGTGGAAAGCCACACTCTCTGGCCGCAACAATACCTAGGACTCTTAATCCTACGTTTATTGGCGGCTCTCACAGTCTGTGCCCTGTAACGGCAAAGTGCAGACCTCACCCTCCTCCAGGTGCGCTCACAACGTTGGACAAACGCTTGAGCGGAGGGAACGCTGGACTCGGCAAGCTGGGATGAGAACAGAGGAGGCTGGTAACCCAGACTACTCTGAAACGGAGATAACCCGGTAGCAGACGAAGGAAGCGAGTTGTGAGCGTATTCTGCCCAGGGGAGCTGTTCTGCCCAAGACGCAGGGTTTCTAAAAGAAAGGCTGCGTAGTATGCGACCAATCGTCTGATTGGCCCTTTCTGCTTGACCGTTAGACTGGGGATGAAACCCGGAAGAGAGACTGACGGACGCACCAATCAAACGACAGAACTCCCTCCAAAACTGTGACGTGAATTGCGGACCTCTGTCTGAAACGGCGTCTAACGGGAGGCCATGAATTCTGAACACATTCTCGATGATGATTTGTGCCGTCTCCTTAGCGGAAGGAAGCTTAGCGAGGGGAATGAAATGTGCCGCCTTAGAGAACCTATCGACAACCGTAAGAATCACAGTCTTCCCCGCAGACAAAGGCAGACCGGTAATGAAGTCTAAGGCGATGTGAGACCATGGTCGAGAAGGAATGGGAAGCGGTCTGAGACGACCGGCAGGAGGAGAGTTACCTGACTTAGTCTGCGCGCAGTCCGAACAAGCAGCCACGAAACGGCGCGTGTCACGCTCCTGAGTAGGCCACCAAAAGCGCTGGCGAATAGAAGCAAGAGTACCTCGAACGCCGGGATGACCAGCTAACTTGGCAGAGTGAGCCCACTGAAGAACAGCCAGACGAGTAGAAACAGGAACGAAAAGAAGGTTACTAGGACAAGCGCGCGGCGACGCAGTGTGCGTGAGTGCTTGCTTAACCTGTCTTTCAATTCCCCAGACTGTCAACTCGACAACACGCCCATAAGGAAGAATCCCCTCGGGATCAGTAGAAGCCACAGAAGAACTAAAGAGACGGGATAAGGCATCAGGCTTGGTGTTCTTACTACCAGGACGGTAAGAAATCACAAACTCGAAACGAGCGAAAAACAACGCCCAACGAGCTTGACGTGCATTAAGTCGTTTGGCAGAACGGATGTACTCAAGGTTCTTATGGTCTGTCCAAACGACAAAAGGAACGGTCGCCCCCTCCAACCACTGTCGCCATTCGCCTAGGGCTAAGCGGATGGCGAGCAGTTCGCGGTTACCCACATCATAGTTGCGTTCCGATGGCGACAGGCGATGAGAAAAATAAGCGCAAGGATGAACCTTATCGTCAGACTGGAAGCGCTGGGATAGAATGGCTCCCACGCCTACCTCTGAAGCGTCAACCTCGACAATGAATTGTTTAGTGACGTCAGGAGTAACGAGGATAGGAGCGGACGTAAAACGTTCTTTGAGAAGATCAAAAGCTCCCTGGGCGGAACCGGACCACTTAAAACACGTCTTGACAGAAGTAAGAGCTGTGAGAGGGGCAGCAACTTGACCGAAATTACGAATGAAACGCCGATAGAAATTAGCGAAACCTAGAAAGCGCTGCAACTCGACACGTGACCTTGGAACGGGCCAATCACTGACAGCTTGGACCTTAGCGGGATCCATCTGAATGCCTTCAGCGGAAATAACAGAACCGAGAAAAGTGACGGAGGAGACATGAAAAGAGCACTTCTCAGCCTTCACGTAGAGACAATTCTCTAAAAGGCGCTGGAGTACACGTCGAACGTGCTGAACATTAATCTCGAGTGACGGTGAGAAAATCAGGATATCGTCAAGGTAGACAAAAACAAAGATGTTCAGCATGTCTCTCAGAACAGCATTAACTAATGCCTGAAAAACAGCTGGCGCATTGGCGAGACCAAACGGCAGAACCCGGTACTCAAAATGCCCTAACGGAGTGTTAAACGCCGTTTTCCACTCGTCCCCCTCTCTGATGCGCACGAGATGGTAAGCGTTACGAAGGTCCAACTTAGTAAAGAACCTTGCTCCCTGCAGAATCTCGAAGGCTGATGACATAAGGGGAAGCGGATAACGATTCTTAACCGTTATGTCATTCAGCCCTCGATAATCCACGCAGGGGCGCAGAGTACCGTCCTTCTTCTTAACAAAAAAACCCCGCCCCGGCAGGGGAGGAAGAAGGCACTACGGTGCCGGCGTCAAGAGACACAGACAAATAATCCTCGAGAGCCTTACGTTCGGGAGCCGACAGAGAGTATAGTCTACCCCGAGGAGGAGTGGTCCCCGGAAGGAGATCAATACTACAATCATACGACCGGTGAGGAGGAAGGGAGTTGGCTCTGGACCGACTGAAGACCGTGCGCAGATCATGATATTCCTCCGGCACTCCTGTCAAATCGCCAGGGTCCTCCTGAGAAGTGGGGACAGAAGAAACGGGAGGGATAGCAGACATTAAACACTTCATATGACAAGAAACGTTCCAGGATAGGATAGAATTACTAGACCAATTAATAGAAGGATTATGACATACTAGCCAGGGATGACCCAAAACAACAGGTGTAAAAGGTGAACGAAAAATCAAAAAGGAAATAGTCTCACTGTGGTTAACAGATACTGTGAGGGTTAAAGGTAGTGTCTCATATCTGATACTGGGGAGATGACTACCATCTAAGGCGAACATGGGCGTAGGCTTCCCTAACTGTCTGAAAGGAATGTCATGTTTCCGAGCCCATGCTTCGTCCATAAAACAACCCTCAGCCCCAGAGTCTATCAAGGCACTGCATGTAGCACCCGAACCGGTCCAGCGTAGATGGACCGACATAGTAGTACAGGATCTTGATGGAGAGACCTGAGTAGTAGCGCTCACCAGTAGCCCTCCTCTTACTGATGAGCTCTGGCTTTTACTGGACATGAATTGACAAAATGTCCAGCAAGTCCGCAATAGAGGCACAGGCGGTTGGTGATCCTCCGTTCCCTCTCCTTAGTCGAGATGCGAATACCTCCCAGCTGCATGGGCTCAGTCTCTGAGCCAGAGGAGGGAGATGGTTGCGATGCGGAGCGGGAAACACCGTTAACGCGAGCTCTCTTCCACGAGCTTGGTGACGAAGATCTACCCGTCGTTCTATGCGGATGGCGAGAGCAATCAAAGAGTCCACACTGGAAGGAACCTCCCGGGAGAGAATCTCACCTTTAACCTCTGCGTGGAGTCCCTCCAGAAAACGAGCGAGCAGCGCCGGCTCGTTCCAGTCACTAGAGGCAGCAAGAGTGCGAAACTCTATAGAGTAATCCGTTATGGATCGATCACCTTGACATAGGGAAGCCAGGGCCCTAGAAGCCTCCCTACCAAAAACTGAACGATCAAAAACCCGAATCATCTCCTCTTTAAAGTTCAGGTAATTGTTAGAACAATCAGCCCTTGCCTCCCAGATAGCTGTGCCCCACTCTCGAGCCCGGCCAGTAAGGAGTGATATGACGTAAGCAACCCGAGCTCTCTCTCTAGAGTATGTGTTGGGTTGGAGAGAGAACACAATATCACACTGGGTGAGAAAGGAGCGGCACTCCGTGGGCTGCCCGGAGTAACAAGGTGGGTTATTAACCCTAGGTTCCGGAGGCTCGGCAGACCAGGAAGTAGCAGGTGGCACGAGACGAAGACTCTGGAACTGTCCAGAGAGGTCGGAAACCTGAGCGGCCAGGTTCTCCACGGCATGACGAGCAGCAGACAATTCCTGCTCGTGTCTGCCGAGCATGGCTCCTTGGATCTCGACGGCAGTGTTACGAGCATCTGTAGTCGCTGGGTCCATTCTTGGTCGGATCCTTCTGTTATGCAGGTGAATGAGGACCCAAAAGCGACTTGGCGAAAACAGAGTCTTTATTCCAGTAAAGGAAATAGGCAATACTCCTAGACAAATCAGAGCAGAAAACAAAACATAAAAAACTAATTCCACTCGTAGTGACGAGGACAGACTGGAGACTCGACCATAAACTGTAGGTTGCCTCGGGAAGGCACCGACCGTAGCAGACTCAGACACCTGCTCACACGCAGCATCTGAGGGAAACAAGACACGACAGGGCGAGACAAAGACACAGCACGGCGAACAATATACAAGGATCCGACAGGACAGAAACGGAAGACAAGGGGAGAAATAGGGACTCTAATCAGAGGGCAAGATACGGAACAGGTGTGAAAAGATTAGATGATTGAGTAGGGGAATAGGAACAGCTGGGAGCAGGGACGGAACGATAGAGAGAAGAGAGAGAGGGAGGGAGAGAGAAAAAAGGGAACGAACCTAATAAGACCAGCAGGGGGAAAACGAACAGAAGGGAAAGCAAAATGACAAGACAATATAAGACAAAACATGACAGATGCTGTACTTGTTCTCTACTCTGTAGGGTTTGGTAATGAGTGTGTGGTACTTATTGCTGGATGGCTGAGTAACTTGATGGTAAGATAAGAAAGTACTATATCAGGATATATATACAGTAGGGAGAACAACTATTTCACTGCCGATTTTGCACATTATCAAATACTTGTTCTCCCCACTGTATATAGTTTAGGATGACCGCATTTCTGAAGCTTGCTAGTAGTGGTTAATTTATTGTAAGTTATGAAGACTTCCTGTCGAACTTAATCCACTCTCTATCTTTCCAGACCCTGCTGCCTCCCACTGAAGTTTTGTCTGATTGTTTTATACCCACATTTGTCCTGGAATCGAAGTAGGCTGATGTAGGCTGTATTGTGTGACATCTGTGCTGTTTTCACAAAGGGTTGGTTCTTTTCAAGGCTTCTCTGAAAGTGATCTGGCCTTTTCTTTACAGTGGGTAAATGGATTGAGGAGGTGCAGTGAATTGGGCAGACTGTGTGGAAAAGACCCTCCTGTCTGCCTCCCCGTCTTCACACACACACACACACACACACACACACACACACACACACACACACACACACACACACACACACACACACACACACACACACACACACACACACACACACACACACACACACACACACACACACACACACACACACACACACACACACACACACACACACACAACTTCATACAGAATTCTTCATCCCCACCCCACCCTGAATACCTACCCACCTTCCATGATAGCTGCATATGATGGAATAAAATATGATTCCCTGTGTGTCTGGTTCTGTGTTTGAGTATTCATGGTGCAAATGCCTTCTAATGCGATGCAGTAGCAAACAGCTAATGCTAACAGTCAAAATGATACATAGACAGTGATCAAATGGATTGTTCAGAGGATTGTGTTATAGCAGATATATAGATATGTGTAGTGTGATGTTGTTGCAACAGCAGCCTGCAGTATTAACTGTATATGTGTTTGTTGTGTTGCTAAGGTGAGCGTACAGGGCTGAGTTGAGCAGGGTTTTGTTCTCTCACTGACCGCTCCTACAGTCTATTTCCCTGACAGCCTTGGTACTGACTCAACATGCATATATCAGCAGCAGAACTTCACAATTAGGCCCTGGAAAGAACCAGGTGCTTATCAAACCACAGAATACTTTTAGGCGCAAGTACTCCATCATACATGGAATGGAATCAGAACGTAGATCATAAAAAGCAAGAATCAAAATAATCAAAAACATATTTGGAATGGAATAACTTGTGTTACCACTTACGGCATGTTACCAATTTTGTTCAAATACAGTGTCATCATTATTTGGTTCTTAACAAAATCTTAAATTGAATATCCTTTCCTTATGTCGGTGGTGGTAATATTGATGATACATTGTCTAAATAGGCTTCCAATATAATTCCTATACCTTTGTCAGTGTTTACTGTATAGCTGGCATAGTCTTAACTCTTGGGACACATGTTTGGCTCCCTAGCTGTTGCTGTGGTGATGATGGAGGTGATGTAAGTAGCTGTGTTTAGCTGGTGGGCTCTGCTCTGCTCCGCTCTGTGGTGGGCGCCATGCCAGCTGCAGTCGGGTGTCTGTTGAACATATTTACAGCCCCGCTCCCTGGGCTCGGCCTTGCAGGCAGCCCACACAGTCTGGTTAGCAACCTCACCCTGGCTTCATGTCTGGATCACATTGTTGGACAGGAATGCCACTACCTCCTAAACCTGGAGCTCCATTGTGGAAAAGCAGAATGGGTTTATCTTAACCCACCTTTTCAATGCCCGTGGAGGCGGTATACATAGTGTTACATAGAAATGCTTATCAGAGGTTGTAGACCTACTGATACAGTCATTGACGCAGGTGTGGGCAAAGATTTCTCCGATATGTATTCTTGATACACGATCACTGATGCGTCCTGTTTGTTCTAATTTTGATCGGTTGTTATAGTTTTATTGTGGTGCTGGTTACAAACACAATATGTTGTAATCAGGTGTTTAAATGTAATCCATTTACTAAACGTGAACTCTGAACAAGCCGTTATAATGGGTAAGCCACCAACACAATCATACCTACTGAACAAACATACAGGAAACATTCTCAGTCAATTGCAGAGCAGCAGCTGTACCTTTTACAATAGGTTCCTTGCTTGTATAAACTTGCATTCGTCACATTTTCACAGTGCATACAATTACCTCTTGTGACTATCTTTGGGCCAAGCCCACATGTTTGGAGAGACTATTTTGAGTATATAGCTTTAAAAAGGATCATTGAGTCCCTGGAAAGAGGTGGAATGTATGCCCACCATGGAGACAGAGAGAAATACCCCCATGACCCACCCCCCTCGCCACTATCACCACCTGTTCCACTTCAGACAAACAGTTGTAGATTGCATTGTTTCAATCCAGACTAAAAACACCCCAGCCCCATTGCGCTGCAACTGTCTGTCTGTCTGTCTGTCTGTCTGTCTGGCAGGCTGGCAGGCAGGCTGGCAGGCAGGGCCTGATCCGCTCCAACAGAAGGCGATGGCTCCTAGCTCTGCCGTGGTGCATTCCTCTGCCCTAACATCAGACACAAAGAGATCTCTGTCAGATAGATTCTACTGTATCTGTTAGGCTTTTGCTTTTGACAGTAGCCCTCCTGAACCCTCCTGGCTCACTGGCTCCTTCCTGCCTAAGACTTGGAGATGATTTGTTTCTGGGCTGCAATTGAACACCTGTCTGTCCTACATTTTTAGAATAACAAGCACATGTAATGACAAACAATGTTATCTAGAGACCATAGACGTTAGGATTTCAACTCTATTAGTTCATTTAATTGAACTTCTTTAAGCCCAGTAATAGACCTATTGGCAGCAGACATCGTAGTAGGTGGTGTCTTAATGTAACAATCTCACAGAGTACTCAGTATTAAATGAATGAAAGACTATATCAACCCAGTTCATTGAGTTCATTTGATCAACATGGTTAGATTACAGTATGATTGGACAGGTCCACAAGGCAGACATGGCATTAAGTCATAAAGTCACGCAACCAGCCTATTTTCCATAGGCTATAATACTGTATTAGTTTCTAAGTGTAGACTATTTGTTCAGTGGGAGTATAACCCTGACTGCCAGGCTCCATTACCTGAAGCACAGGCATGTGTGAAGTCGGGGCAGGAATTCTGCATGGAGCCAACAACACGGCAGTTGTCCGTCATTATACAATTGTTAATGTGCTATAATTCAGTCAATATTTTTTTCTCTCAATTAAACATTGAGTATCTCACTCCATTGTGTTACATTTATCAGAACTGTATTTTTTTTATCAGTAAACATGCAGTGAGAGGAAAGTGAGAACACGAGGGTGTGATTAGGCTTGGCCGGTATCCAGATTTTCATATGGTCATTCCCTCCTTCATACCCTCCTCGGGATTTACGGTATTAACGGCATGGCTCATGAGTGGGCGCTTAAAATGCAAGGAAAGCCCATTGGACCTCTGTTACACAAACTAACAATCACATAGATGCTGTTAGCTAAATGCTAACAAGCGAAAACGAACAGAAACTAATTGTAAAGACAGGCAAATCCAGCTCATAAAGTTACACAAGCATAGCTAGTAGCTACTGAATGTCATTTTCGGTGAGTGGACATTAACAAGTAAAAGTGAATGAGAGAATACAAGAGTAACTTCATCATCTCGTGTCACAATAGAGACTCGCTGATGGATATAGACAGCTATGGACTCACCAGCTCCCGACGTCTGCTATGTACAAACAAACACGTGACAGGCTCAACTGTTCTGTGGAACTACGATAAGCTTCATATTGTAAAATAATGTGACAGGTGAAATGAAGAACGCAATCTGCTTCATCTCCTGATGTATTGCCCAAGTTGACTGCCGGAATTAACTTAAAAAGCTACAAATATTCACATTTTTTGAAAAACTTCAAATAAATAGTTTTGATGGTTTTGACGTGGTTGAAAAACCATCCTGTGTCTTTTTCCAAATACCCTGGTATTTGGAAACGGCATTTACGGTATACCGCCCAAGCCTAGGCATGATGGTGCAAACACTCAGTAAACATGCAGTGAGAGGAAGGCGACAACACTGGGGAGTGATGGTGAGAACGGTTTAATGGTTGGAGGTTGCTGAGGCCTCTGCCTGCTCTATTCTCTGGGGTGATAACTGGAGTTTAGATGAGAGATCTGGACACTTAACGCCCTGTGTATATGGCTTGTTTATGGGAGTCACCAGCAGGAATTTGGACTGGGGCTAAAAGCCGAAGGAGTGAGATGTGACAACTCAACCTTTTTGACCCTCCACACCCACCGTCCTCCATAGATATGACTAACACTCCTGTTCCTGTGGCCCAGGCCTTTAGATTTAGGGTGGAGATCACTTCAAGTGTTATGATGAATAAGACCAATATCCCAGTTTACGTTGAGTTTTATTGTTCACGGGGCTTGTCTATTCAATTCTGCTTCATGTCTTTGCAGCACATACCAGGAGTCTGGACCGGTACTGTTATCATGTCACCAAGATATTTCAGGCTGTTCCAAACAGAAAGTGCTGGATAGCAGTCAAGTATGAATATTTAGACTGGCAGGACGGGGGGATGGAACAGAGCCCTGAGACAGAAAAGAACAGAGCACTGCCAGGCCATTCTCTCTCTCTTGTTCTCTCGCTCTCTCTCTCTGTCTGCCAGGAGACAGTTGTATTCTTCTGACAGGTTGTCTCTAAGCCTTTTCTCAGTCATTATACTTTTTCTATGGATTATACACTCTGTCCTTTCGTATTTTATTGTTTTATTAATAGGGAGAGAGAGACAGAGGGAAAATACTTGTTTAAAGAAGGCCAGTGGGGCCAGGATTCGATCCCACACAGGTAGCACAGGTAGGGGCACATACTGTGTACTGTATGTGTGTTTGAGGCAGCAGCCTCAGCCACTAGACCTAACTCTTGTTCTGTCTTTCTGAAGGGTTGGTTTCTTGTGAGGTTGTGAGGTTGAGTCATCGTGGTTTAAACCCCAATCAGGGTTTGGCTCAGTTGAATTGAGAATGCCTCAAATTCCAATTCTTGAATTTGAATTGAAGTAGTAAACAGGATACAGAATTGCAATTTGAATTTGAATTCAGTGAAATTGTATTTTATATTTGGTGTAGTCTATACAAATATTTTGTAGATAAAACATCAAACATGTTGTTATATACAGTACCAGTCAGAAGTTTGGACAACCTACTCATTCAAGGGTTTTTCTTTATTTTTACTATTTTCTACATTTTGTAATAATAGTGAAGACATCAAAACTATGAAATAACACTTATGGAATCATGTAGTAGTCAAATTCTATTTGTCACATACATATGGTTAGCAGATGTTAATGCGAGTGTTACGAAATGCTTGTGCTTCTAGTTCTGACCATGCAGTAATATCTAACAAGTAACTTAACAATTTCACAACAACTACTTTATACATACAAGTGTAAAGGAATGAATAAGAATATGTACATAAAAATATATGGATGAGCAATGGCCGAACGGCATAGGCAAGATGCAGTAGATGGTATAGAGTACAGTATACACATACTGTATGAGAAGAGTAATGTAGGGGATGTAAACATTATATAAAGTGGCATTATTTAAAGTGGCTAGTGATATATTTATTACATCCAATTTTTAATTATTAAAGTGGGTAGAGATTTGAGTCAGTATGTTGGCAGCAGCCACTCAATGTTAGTGATGGCTGTTTAACAGTCTGATTGCCTTGATATAGCTGGTTTTCAGTCTCTTGGTCCCAGCTTTGATGCACCTGTACTGACCTCCCCTTCTGGATGATAGCGGGGTGAACAGGCAGTGGGACGGGTGGTTGTTGTCCTTGATGATCTTTTTGGCCTTCCTGTGACATCGGGTGGTGTAGGTGTCCTGGAGGGCAGGTAGTTTGCCCCGGGTGATGAGTTGTGCAGACCTCACTACCCTCTAGAGAGCCTTATGGTTCTGGGCGGAGCAGTTGCCGTACCAGGCGATGATACAGCCCAACAGGATGCTCTCGATTGTGCATCTGTAAAAGTTTGTGTGTGTTTTTGGTGACAAGCCGGATTTCTTCAGCCTCCTGAGGTTGCTGCGCCTTCTTCACCACGCTGTCTGTGTGGGTGGACCATTTCAGTTTGTCCATGATGCGTACGCCGAGGGACTTTCCACCTTCTCCACTACTGTCTTGTCGATGTGGATAGGGGGCTGCTCCCTCTGCTGTTCCCTGAAGTCCACGATCATCTCCTTTGTTTTGTTGACATTGAGTGTGAGATTATTTTCCTGACACCACACTCCGAGGGCCCTCACCTCCTCCCTGTAGGCAATCTCATCGTTGTTGGTAATATATTCGACCACTGTAGTGTCGCCTGTAAACTTGATGATTGAGTTGGAGGCATGCATGGCCACAGGGAGTACAGGAGAGGGCTGAGAAAGCACCCTTGTTGGGTCCCAGTGTTGACGATCAGCGGGGTGGAGATGTTGTTTCCTACCCTCACCATCTGGGGGCGGCCCGTCAGGAAGTCCAGGACCCATTTGCACAGGGCGGGGTCGAGACCCAGGGTCTTGAGCTTAATGACGAGTTTGGAGGGTAATATGGTGTTAAATGCTGAGCTGTAGTTGATGAACAGCATTCTTACATAGGTATTGCTCTTGTCCAGATGGGTTAGGGCAGTGTTCAGTGTGATTGCGATTGCGATTGCATCATCTGTGGACCTATTGGGGCGGTAAGCAAATTGGAGTTAGTCTAGGGTGTCAGGTAGGGTGGAAGTGCTATGGTCATTGACTAGTCTCTTAAAGCACTTCATGATGACAGAAGTGAGTGCTACAGGGCGATAGTCGTTTAGCTCAGTTACCTTAGCTCTCTTGGGAACAGGAACAATGGTGGCCCTCTTGAAGCATGTGGGAACAGCAGACTGGGATAGGGATTGATTGAATATGTCCGTAAACACACCAGCCAGCTGGTCTGCGCATGCTTTGAGGACACAGCTAGGGATGCCGTCTGGGCCGGCAGCCCTGCGAGGGTTAACACGTTTAAATGTTTTACTCACGTTGGCTGCAGTGAAGGAGAAGCCGCAGGTTTTGGTAGTGGGCCGTGTCGGTAGCACTGTATTATTCTCAAAGTGAGAAAATAAGTTGTTTAGTTTGTCTGGGAGCAAAACACCGTGGTCGGCGACTGGCCTGGTTTTCTTTTTGTAGTCCGTGATTGACTGTAGACCCTGCCACATACCTCTTGTGTCTGAGTCGTTGAATTGCGACTCTACTTTGTCTCTATACTGATGCTTAGCTTGTTTGATTGCCTTGCGGAGGGAATAGCTACATTGTTTGTATTTGGTCATGTTTCCGGTCGCCTTGCCCTGATTAAAAGCAATGGTTCACGCTTTCAGTTTTGCACGAATGCTGCCATCAATCCACGATTTCTGGTTGGGGAAGGTTTTGATAGTCGCTGTGGGTACAACATCACCAATGCACTTGCTAATAAACTCGCTCACCGAATCAGCGTATTTATCAATGTTATTGTCCGATGCTTTGCGGAACATATCCCAGTCCAGGTGATCGAAGCAATCTTGAAGCGTGGAATCTGATTGGTTGGACCAGCGTTGAACAGACCTGAGCATGGGCATTTCCTGTTTTAGTTTCTGTCTATAGGCTGGGAGCAACAAAATGGAGTCGTGGTCAGATTTTCCAAAAGGAGGGCGGGGGAGGGCTTTGTATGCGTCACAGAAGTTAGAGTAACAATGATCCAGGGTTTTACCTGCCAGTGTCGTGCATATCTCTCTAGTCACCCCCAAAACCAATTCTTTCTTTGGCCGCATCTCCTTCCAGTTCTCTGCTGCCAATGACTGGAACGAACTACAAAAATCTCTCAAACTGGAAACACTTATCTCCCTCACTAGCTTTAAGCATCAACTGTCAGAGCAGCTCACAGATTACTGCACCTGTACATAGCCCACCTATAATTTAGCCCAAACAACTACCTCTTTCCCTACTGTATTTAATTTATTTATTTATTTTGCTCCTTTGCACCCCATTATTTTTATTTCTACTTTGAACATTCTTCCATTGCAAATGTACCATTCCAGTGTTTTACTTGCTATATTGTATTTACCTTGCTACCATTGCCTTTTTTTGCCTTTACCTCCCTTATCTCACCTCATTTGCTCACATAGTATATAGACTTGTTTATACTGTATTATTGACTGTATGTTTGTTTTACTCCATGTGTAACTCTGTGTCGTTGTATGTGTCGAACTGCTTTGCTTTATCTTGGCCAGGTCGCAATTGTAAATGAGAACTTGTTCTCAACTTGCCTACCTGGTGAACTAAAGGTGAAATAAAAAAATACATTTGATATGCTGATCAAATTTAGGGAGCCTTGTTTTCAGATTAGCCTTGTTAAAATCCCCAGATACAATAAATGCAGCCTCGAGATATGTGGTTTCCAGTTTACATAGAGTCCAATAATTTATTTCAGGGCCGTCGATGTGTCTGCTTGCGGGGGGATGTACACGACTGTGATTATAATCTAAAAGAATTCTCTTGGTAGATAATACGGACGGCTTTTGATTGTAAGGAATTCTAGGTCAGGTGAACAAAAGGACTTGAGTTCCTGTATGTTGTTATGATCACACCACTTCTCGTTAATCATAAGGCATACACCCCCGCCCTTTTTCCTACCATAGAGATTTTTGTATCTGTCGGCGCGATGCGTGAAGAAACCAGGTGGCTGTACCGACTCTGATAACGTATCCCAAGTGAGCCATGTTTCCTTGAAACAAAGAGCGTTAGAATCTCTGTGTCTCTTGAAGGCAATCCTTGCTCTGATTTCTTCTACCTTGTTGTCAAGAGACTGGACATTGGTGAGTAGTATACTCGGGAGCGGTGAGCGATGTGCCCGTCTATGGAACCTGACCAGAAGACCGCTCAGTCTGCCCCTTCTGCGGCGCCATTGTTTTGGGTCACCGGCTGAGATCCTCTCCAGTAATAGAACTTAAGATTTCATGGGGTAACAATATAATAAGTAATACATAAGAAAACAAAATACTTTTCACGATCGTCGTATGAGTGAGACCAAGGCGCAGCATGAATAGAGTTCCACATATTTTTAATGTACTTAAACTCACCAAAACAAAACAACAAACAACCAAATGAAACGTGACGCTACTAGTGTGCACACAGGCATCTAACTGTAGACAAGATCCCACACCAGAAAGTGGGGGAAAAGGGCTGCCTAAATATGATCCCTAATCAGAGACAATGATAAACAGCTGTCTCTGATTGGGAACCATATCAGGCCAACATAGACATACAAAAAAAACCTAGACATGCAAAAACCTAGAGTACCCACCCTAGTCATACCCTGACCTAATCAAAATATATAGAAAACAGAGATCTCTAAGGTCAGGGCGTGACAATACTGCATAGTTTCCTAGGAAAGCGAAGCAAGGCGACCATCTCTGTCAGCGCCAGAAGTATGCGTTTGAGCCAATCAGTTGTGTTTTGACAAGGTACGGGTGGTATATAGAGATATCCCTATTTGGTAAAAGAACAAGTCCATATTATGGCAAGAACAGCTCAAATAAGCAAAGAGAAATGACAGTCCATCATTACTTTAAGACAATAAAGTCAGTCAGTCATAAAAACCATCAAGCACTATGATGAATCTGCCTCTCATGAGGACCCCCGCAGGAAAGAAAGACACAAAGTTACCGTTGCTGCAGAGTTCATTAGAGTTACCCGCCTCAGAATTTGCAGCCCAGAAAACTGCTTCACAGAGTTCAAGTAACAGACACATATCAACATCAACTGTTCAGAGAAGATTGCATGAATCAGGCCTTCATTTTTGAATTGCTGCAAAAAAACACTATTAAAAGACACCAATAATAAGAAGAGACTTTCATGGGCCAAGAAACACGAGCAACGGACATTAGACCGGTGGAAATCTATGCTTTGGTCTGATGAGTCCAAATCAGAGATTTTTGGTTCCAACCACTGTGTCCACCATGATCTCCGCATGTGTGGTTCCCACTCTGAAGCATGGAGGAGGAGGTGTGATGGTGTGGGGGCGCTTTGCTGGTCACACTCTCAGTGATTTATTTAGAATTCAAGGCACACTTAACCAGCATGGCTACCACAGCATTCTGTAGCGGTATGCTATCCCATCTGGTTTGCACTTCGTGGGACTATCATTTGTTTTTCAACAAGACAATTTTTACATTACATTTACATTTAAGTCATTTAGCAGACGCTCTTATCCAGAGCGACTTACAAATTGGTGCATTCACCTTATGACATCCAGTGGAACAGTGGAATATTTTAAGGGGGGGGGGGGGGTGAGAAGGATTACTTTATCCTATCCTAGGTATTCCTTAAAGAGGTGGGGTTTCAGGTGTCTCCGGAAGGTGGTGATTGACTCCGCTGTCCTGGCGTCGTGAGGGAGTTTGTTCCACCATTGGGGAGCCAGAGCAGCGAACAGTTTTGACTGGGCTGAGCGGGAACTGTACTTCCTCAGTGGTAGGGAGGCGAGCAGGCCAGAGGTGGATGAACGCAGTGCCCTTATTTGGGTGTAGGGCCTGATCAGAGCCTGGAGGTACTGAGGTGCCGTTCCCCTCACAGCTCCGTAGGCAAGCACCATGGTCTTGTAGCGGATGCGAGCTTCAACTGGAAGCCAGTGGAGAGAGCGGAGGAGCGGGGTGACGTGAGAGAACTTGGGAAGGTTGAACACTAGACGGGCTGCGGCGTTCTGGATGAGTTGTAGGGGTTTAATGGCACAGGCAGGGAGCCCAGCCAACAGCGAGTTGCAGTAATCCAGACGGGAGATGACAAGTGCCTGGATTAGGACCTGCGCCGCTTCCTGTGTGAGGCAGGGTCGTACTCTGCGGATGTTGTAGAGCATGAACCTACAGGAACGGGCCACCGCCTTGATGTTAGTTGACAATGACTTCAACGACACCTCCAGGCTGTGTAAGGGCTATTTGACCAAGAAGGAGAGTGATGGTGCTGCATCAGATGACCTGGCCTCCACAATCACCCGACCTCAACCAATTGAGATGGTTTGAGATGAGTTGGACTGCAGAGTGAAGGACAAGCCGTTAACAAGTGCTCAGCATATGTGGGAACTCCTTCAAGACTGTTGGAAAAGCATTCCTCATGAACATGGTCGAGAGAATGCAAAGAGTGTGCCATCAAGGGAAAGGGTGGTTACTTTGAAGAATCTAAAATCTAAAATATATTTTTGGTTACTACATGATTCCATCTCAAATATATTTAGATTTGTTTAACAATTTTTTTGGTTGCTACATGATTCCAAATGTGTTATTTCATAATGTTGATGTCTTCACTATTATTCTACAATGTAGAAAATAGTAAAAATACAATTTTGACTGGTACTGTACATGCATCTAAACTATTGTTGGAACAGTTGATTTTCAGGGCAAACCCCTTAAATGATCAAGTAAAGCAAAACCTGTATGCAATTTTTCAAAGTTATTATATTTCATGAATCACTTTTTTCAGAATGCATAACATCCTCAAGTTGACCCCGAGGCCTTCAAAAAGAAGCAAAGCAAATTACATGGTTGGTGGAAATATAATTTGCTATTCTAAGCACTAAGGTTAAAAGAGTATATGAACATTGTTTACAGAGAAAAGTGATATATTCTTTGGTATCTGGAAATGTGTCCTGTCAGATTTAATGAAATGAAAATGTTCTATGACTGAGTGGAATTTCTTTGAATTGCACTGAGTTAAATTCTACATCCCGTCACTCAAACTCATATTCAAATTCTATATCTTTTGGGGTGTGGCCAGTTTGAATCGAATGAATCACAGATTATCCATCATATTGATTGACCAGATGTTTGAGTGGCCACTCTAACAATGGAAATACATGACCTCATTGGGAGGAGGTGAGATCAGGTGGGACAATTCTAGCCATTGAGAGGGCAGATAGGCCTGTGAACAACAGGCACAACCCCAAACGCATCTCCAATATAAAGTGTTTTTTATTAACGTTGGCGGGATGTCACGTGTCCTACTTATATCAGTACACTCGTCACAACCTAAGCCTTACGAAACTTCTATTATATCAAATTAGTCTCATGTTACAAATAAACCATAGTGTTTTTTAAAAACTAAATTCAACACTCTCTCATTGACCTCAAAACAAAACCTGATTGTTTGGTGGGTGTAAAACAAAAAAACACCACATGCTGGAGGAGACAGATTTTGGACTGAGTTTCCCCTCTCGCTTCGCCTCTTCCTCTCTGGTTGAATGCAAGGGGCCAGGGTTCCGCTCTAGAAGCACGGTTTCAACTGCCCCTACAGTCTTGCTTCTGTATTTTTTTTATTTTTTATTATTATTTTTTTTCACCTTTATTTAACCAGGTAGGCTAGTTGAGAACAGGTTCTCATTTGCAACTGCGACCTGGCCAAGATAAAGCATAGCAGTGTGAACAGACAACACAGAGTTACACATGGAGTAAACAATTAACAAGTCAATAACACAGAGAAAAAAAGGGGAGTCTATATACAATGTGTGCAAAAGGCATGAGGAGGTAGGCGAATAATTACAATATTGCAGATTAACACTGGAGTGATAAATGATCAGATGATCATGTACAGGTAGAGATATTGGTGTGCAAAAGAGCAGAAAAGTAAATAAATAAAAACTGTGGGGATGAGGTAGGTGAAAATGGGTGTGCTATTTACCAATAGATTATGTACAGTTGCAGCGATCGGTTAGCTGCTTAGCTAGCTGATGTTTGAAGTTGGTGAGGGAGATAAAAGTCTCCAACTTCAGCGATTTTTGCAATTCGTTCCAGTCACAGGCAGCAGAGTACTGGAACGAAAGGCGGCCGAATGAGGTGTTGGCTTTAGGGATGATCAATGAGATACACCTGTTGGAGCGCGTGCTACGGATGGGTGTTGCCATCGTGACCAGTGAGCTGAGATAAGGCGGAGCTTTGCCTAGCATGGCCTTGTAGATGACCTGAAGCCAGTGGGTCTGGCGACGAATATGTAGCGAGGGCCAGCCGACTAGAGCATACAAGTCGCAGTGGTGGGTAGTATAAGGTGCTTTAGTGACAAAACGGATGGCACTGTGATAAACTGCATCCAGTTTGCTGAGTAGAGTGTTGGAAGCAATTTTGTAGATGATGTCGCCGAAGTCGAGGATCGGTAGGATAGTCAGTTTTACTAGGGTAAGCTTGGCAGCGTGAGTGAAGGAGGCTTTGTTGCGGAATAGAAAGCCGATTCTTGATTTGATTTTCGATTGGAGATGTTTGATATGAGTCTGGAAGGAGAGTTTGCAGTCTAGCCAGACACCTAGGTACTTATAGGTGTTCACATATTCAAGGTTGGAGCCATCCAGTGTGGTGATGCTAGTCGGGCATGCGGGTGCAGGCAGCGATCGGTTGAAAAGCATGCATTTGGTTTTACTAGCGTTTAAGTGCAGTTGGAGGCCACGGAAGGAGTGTTGTATGGCATTGAAGCTCGATTGGAGGTTAGATAGCACAGTGTCCAATGACGGGCCGAAAGTGTATACAATGGTGTCGTCTGCGTAGAGGTGGATCAGGGAATCGCCCGCAGTAAGAGCATCATCATTGATATATACAGGTATTGCAGTTTAAGTGATGCCTGGCTCAGAAAAACTATTTCCATAGATGATCACATAGAGAAGTCAGATTAGAAAATTCCTAATAAAACACTTTAGTTGTCATCTTTGTGCACCAAAAATACATAATAATTCAAATAATTGTTGCTGAGGCAGTTTTTTTTTCTTCATCACCCATTAACATTTGATATTCACCCAATGTCTGCCATGTTTTTGGATGACGTGATGACACAAATGCGATGTTGGTCTGTCAAAACCGGATGCAACCCGTTTATAGACAGTCCATGAATTGGCATATGCGAACGTGAGTAGATGATTAAAAAAAAACAACGGTCAGACTTGACTTCTTTATACCTCATTGGTTGACTGTTTGATTGTTTGGTTGATAGGCTGTTGGTCGACCGAGATTTCTTTAGTACAAGACACCTGTCTGATTCATTCCAGTCTTAGTGGACTAATCCATTGTGGAGGTCATGGGGATGGCACAGTCCATCACTAAGACACCTGTCTGATTCATGCCAGTCTTAGTGGACTAATCCATTGTGGAGGTCATGGGGATGGCACAGTCCATCACTAAGACACCTGTCTGATTCATGCCAGTCTTAGTGGACTAATCCATTGTGGAGGTCATGGGGATGGCACAGTCCATCACTAAGACACCTGTCTGATTCATGCCAGTCTTAGTGGACTAATCCATTGTGGAGGTCATGGGGATGGCACAGTCCATCACTAAGACACCTGTCTGATTCATGCCAGTCTTAGTGGACTAATCCATTGTGGAGGTCATGGGGATGGCACAGTCCATCACTAAGACACCTGTCTGATTCATGCCAGTCTTAGTGGACTAATCCATTGTGGAGGTCATGGGGATGGCACATTCCATCACTAAGACACGTGCTACTGAAGTTGTATAGGGTTATATTACGTAAGAACAATGGTTCAACACTAATAAAAAAATAATATTATTTTATAACATGCGTTTCTCCCACGTTGGATAGCGGTCGCTGTCCACGGTTCTGAAACACATCAGTGTGCTGTTGAATTGATGCCTTTTCCTAGACCATGTTGCTACAGAAATAAGACCGATCCTGCTTCTGTTTGAACGTTTGTTTAATAGCCTATTGATTCCGTAGGCTATTAACATTAACAAACATTCAAACAGAAGCAGGATCGGCCTTATTTCTGTAGCGATATATGTTTGTTTAATAGCCTACTGATTCCGTGATTCAATTCCAAAATTCTGAATTGAGCCCAACCCTGATGCCAATCCACAGACAGGATTTGCTTTTATTCTATGAAGTAATCCATGTTTTATACCTGTACAAAGACAGAGTTCACTTTTTTATTTTTGATTACCACATTTTGTGATTTTTTTTGGACTTTAGGGATATTTCATAAGTAGTTACTAGAGAATCCGTTTGTGGTGGATATTTTTTAATCTCACAAATGTATCTGTTTGGTCTCTGTTTTATGTGTGAGCTGCGTTCCTCTGGCCTAGAAGATTGTCGCTGTTGTGTGCCACTTGTCAGGGACAGGTTCCTGAAAGCAGTGACATGCCCTGGCATGGTGACATGGGGGGAGAGGGGGGAGAAATGTGACGGCATGGCAGGAATCTGAAACAGGCCCACATGCCAGTCGGCACGTCTCTGGCCACCCCCCCACCCCCATCCCAGTCCCACCATCATCGCATCCCAACGCGTGTGGACAAACATCTTCCTGCTCCTTCCTCTTCAACAAACCCAGTCTATTGATAGCAACCTCTCAGCTCTCAGCCAAGACTTTGCCTTGTGTCTGTTTTTAGGTCTGACAATATGCAGCCTATGTTTTGTTTGTGTACTCTTGAATCTCAGATGATATTTTTTTGTTCCTTGTGCATCCTGTAGAATAGTGGGTGGAAGTGTTCTCTGATTAGCTTTGAGACACTCCCATGAGCAATAGAGGTCAGAACAGGCTGTTTACCAACGGGGTTAAGACAAGAGCTATAAGATTGCTCACAAATCATTGTATTGAAGACTTCCACTCATTCATTTGGCTTCTAAACTTAGATCTTTGCACACTTATCTAGGCTTCTTGTTGAAAGCAGAGGTTTTGATCAGCTGCTTAGAGTGTTCTGTAATGGTTTTTGTGTGTTGACTTAGCAAGACAAGACCAGGCTCAACATACTATCTGACCCCCTGAACCATCCTCAGATCAATCAAAGCCAAATGAACTACTGGTCATTTCTCAAGGTGGGGGGATGCAATCCTTCCAAGTTAATTGTGGAGCCTGGTTGACAAGTCTCAGACCCCTCGGCCAAGAGTTTGCTTTGCTTTGATATCACTATTAGCACAGCTCTTCCTCGTGCAAGGAGAGACAAGGGGAGACGGAGAACTTGAACTCCAATCACAAAAGCATGCTGGGGTTTTGAAGACTCCTAAGGATCCCCGACTAGTGTGGGCCTGCCTTTATCCTTTTCAACTTTGCCAAAAGCAGCCAGTCTTAAAGCAGGGCCATTCTTTTTGAAGATCATGTTCTTTGTTTGATACAGTTTTCATGCAGTGTGTCAAGCTCATGTGTTCATGCTCTTTTATGTTTCTCTCTCATGTTTTAGGATCTTTGCTAATAATGAAATCTTTTGGAAATAATGTCAGCTTGCAGTCTTAAAAGCAGAAAAGTGAGGGTGGGGCGGTCAGGTGTGTTTGTTTACACTGCAATTGCCACTTCTGTGTGGTCTGATGTCATAAGTTCTACTTCCGAGCCGTGCAAGCTCCATGGCAACCACCACAAAGATGGCTTTGACTGTTGAAAAAAAAGCAGCTTTTCAATTCTATGTAATGGAACTGAAGCAACCCACTATTGAGCCCTGATGATGATGATGGCGAGAGAGGACATTGAGTGTGGAAACAGCCATGAGGGTCGTAGAGAAAGGGTAGTGTACACAGGGGAACAATCATCATCTTCCGGTGCTCTTGTAAAGCCTGTGTTCTTTGAAAGGAGAAATCTCCCTCCAGAGGGCATGGAGGATGGGTGTTTCAGAAGCACCTGCAGCAGTTCCATCCACTCTCAACACAGGTCTCATTGAGCCTCTATCATTTCCAATGGTTGTCTTTTACTGTACCATACTATATGAGCACTTGAGGGCCACATGGTTGTGATATGAGAAGTACAAGTTTCAAGTCAACTGTTATTAAAAGGGAAGGAAAGCAGACACAGAATTTGATTAGAACGCTTGACCCAATGCCCAACGGCTAAGCCAGCAGATTTCAGGGCATTAGGCTGTGGTGGTTTTCGCTAGCCGAAGGAGGTACAGGTCGGGTAGATTATTGTTGTTGAAGTGATTGTGCTCTAGCCTTCACGTGAAAGGAAATGGAGTATTGTCTGAGGCTGAGCCGTCTGCCAAGACTGAGCTGGTGTTAGTGGACCAAGGCACAGGAAACCACAGCGTTTTGAACCAACAACTTCTACTGCCAGAATCCATTAACAACTTGTTTGTAGCCCTTTGTGTTACACTGCTGTACTCTTTGTGTTAATCTTGTTTTCAGCTCTTCCATGTGGCCTACGTCCTGATCAAGTTTGCCAACGCCCCGCGGCCCGACCTGTGGGTCCTGGAGCGCTCCCTGGACCATGGGAAAACATACGCTGCATGGCAGTACTTTGCTCGTAAGTGTTGCTGTTTATTTTCAAATTAACACCATGTGCACAGTATACACATTTGTGTATTATGCTTGTGCTTTTTAAGGCTCTTGGTTGGGCGGGACTGACATTTACGTTTGAGTCATTTAGCAGACGCTCTTATCCAGAGAGCCTTACAGGATCAATTAGGGTTAAGTACTTTGCTCAAGGGCACATCGGCAGATTTATCACCTAGTTGGCTCTGGGATTCGAACCAGCAACCTTTTGATTACTGGCCCAGGCTAGGCTACCTGCCGCCCTAACTTGAAAACGTTTAAAACAGTTGAAAATAGCATTATTGGAACATGAAGATGACCTATCGTCCAGTACATGTTTTTTTCATATACCTTGAAATTCAGATGTGTTGCTGCTGAATGCAGACTAGAGGGAACTGGCAAACATTACCACACAGATGAAAATGTCATATTGTGACGAAATGTCTTCGTAAAAGATTTGTGAAGCCCATAACGTGCTGTTCTACAGAGCTGTAATACTAATACTTAACCATGAGTGCAAAAAGCTTGGTTTATGAGTGACTTATGATGCATCTATGAGTAGGCCTAGTCTTTCCTATATACCGCCCCCTGGCCTACACAGACTCACCAGCCTGCTCTCAAAGTGAAGACATGTCCCTTCCCTGTGAGGCATGTGTGTGAGCACACACACCTTCCCAGCAGAAACAGCTGTGTCTCATTTCTCCTTTTGAATTTCATTTTAGGATTTTCTCTCTCTCTACGATTTATATACTCCTGGCTCTATGTATTAAATAGTCTTAATTCTTGTTATTCAGTAGATGTATCCTCATAAAAATGGCAGCGATTTTTCACTGTTCAACATTCCAATTTCGATTCAGGGTTACAGTCAAGGCCCTGCAATAGACTAGCGTCCTCTCCAGGGGGTGTACTTGTACATCAAGCTGCCTCATGCTACAGAAACAGGATATAGACTCCTGCCCTATGGGCCGTTCTGACTCAGACAAGGCTACATGCTTTTTTTCTTCTTATAGTGATGGATAAGATCAGAGGAAAAAGATGCAGATGAAGAATTTGATGAAGAAAGTATTTTAGACAAATAACCACCAAGGTCTGTCAATGTGGGCCCATGATAGAGAGATGATGGTATTTGACCACAGGAGGCTGCTGAGAGGAGGACAGCTCATAATAATGACTGGAATGGAGTCAATGGAATGGTCTAAAAACACATGGAAACATTGTGTTTGAGCTCGATACCATTCCATTTATTCCGTTCCATCCATTACTATGAGCCCGTCCTCCTTCCAATTAAGGGGCCACCAACCTCCTGTGTATTTGACAGACCACTCTTTGTATTCTTGATATCAGATTCTGAAAGGGAGTGCATTGAGAGGTTTGGCAAACAACCGAATGGACGCATAGTTGGAGATGACGACCAGATCTGCACCACAGAGTACTCTAAAACTGTCCCATTGGAGAACGGAGAGGTGAGAAACTGAATTGGGAATGGGAATTGCTGAATCCTGTGAAATGTACCCAAAGACTACTACTTCTGTAGATTGATGGGGATATTGTTGTCTGAGTGATGTTGTGTTGTTGTCCCAGATTGTGGTGTCCCTGGTCAACGGTCGCCCGGGCTCTAAGAACTTCAGCTATTCTCCAGTGCTGAGAGATTTCACCAAAGCCACGAACATCCGCCTGCACTTCCTCAGGACCAGCACTCTGTTGGGGCACCTCATCTCCAAGGCCCAGAGGGACCCCACTGTCACACGCAGGGTGAGACTGTGAATAGCATTCTCACAAATGCTTGTGTTCCTAGTTCCAACAGTGCAGTAATATCTAACCATTCACAACAATATACACAAATGCAATTAAAAAATAATGCAATTAAGAAATATATCAATATTAGGACGAGCAATGTCCGGAGTGTGTGTGTACGAGTACCAGTCAAACGTTTGGACACACCTACTCATTCCAGGGTTTATTTTGTATTATTTTCTACATTGTACAATAATAGTGAAGACATGAAATAGTTTGGATGATTTATTTAACTCCTTTGGTTACTTCTTTGGTTACCCTGGAATGAGTAGGTGTGTCCAAACGTTTGACTGGTACTGAACCTGTATAAATGCATCTTAAATGATGCTAGTGAGGGTCTGTGGCCGAGACCATGACTAAAAACCAGTTAACCCAATGTGACTCAGATCAGCTGCGGTGCCAGACAATGGCTGGGTTTGTTTAGGTGAGGTTGATATGTAGTGTTTCAAATCGAGCTGATTGTTTTGGTTCTGCTACAATATTCTGACGGTGTTGCTCCCTCTCTGTGTGGTTGACAGTATTACTACAGCATCAAAGACATCAGTGTCGGGGGACGCTGCGTTTGTCACGGCCATGCGCAGGTGTGTGGGGGACGTAACCAAGGCAACCCGAATCGGTGAGTTGAGCCCTTTTCTTACCTTCACCTGTAACATCAAGCCTCTGCACTTGTTTTTGACAAGCTAAAGCATTGTTTATTTTTAACTTAGGTTCTTATTGTTGATGCTTACAATTGAATGATCTGTCTGTCATCCATTCACTGTAATAGGCGTATTATGTATGCAAACGTTTCCCCAAAAGAAAGAGGAGAGGATCCATTGAGTTATCCAGAATGATAAACTCTTCTTTTCTAGATTGTTTATTCATCGTTTACAGGTTTGAAGGGATGTGTTGTGTTCAGTCAGTTGGTTTTCTGGGATGAGATTAAAACTGTTGTTGGTGCAGTTTAGAGCATCTGTGTCTGAGATCGAAGAGATTGTTGGTGGTTTGATAGAAAGGAAATTACCTCATCTGTTTGTTTCCTGGCATTGCCATTGTAAAAAGGCAACAGGTTATTTTGGTTATGCTGATTAGTAGTAATTGTAAGTGTGATGTAAACCGTTGGCAAGAGGCCAAGATGATGTTGTTATAGAGGTGATGTATTTTATCGGCAATGAAAAACAATAAGAGTTAATGTCATCATACTGTAGTTTGACAGTGACGACTGATCTATCCATTGTATTTGCTTCACTCACTTTGGAAGTTATTTGACTGTTTTACACCTTACACTGCATGAAGATGCTTTTGAGTAGAGATGCTCTATAGTGATTATATACAGGTAGGCTACATGACATCCTCTCTTCAAAATTAAATTACATTTTATTTTCACATGATCCGAATACAACAGGTACAACCTTACAGTGAAATGCTTACTTACAAGCCCTTAACCAACAATGCAGTTTTAAGAAAAAGAGAAATATAACAAATAATTAAGGCGCAACAATAAAATAACAGTAGCGAGGCTAAAATACAGGGGGTTCATGTACAGAGTCAATGTGCTGGGGCACCGGTTAGTTGAGGTAATTGAGGTAATATGTACATGTAGGTAGAGGCAAAGTGACTATGCAAGGATAATAAACAAAGAGTAGCAGCAGCAGCGTAAAAATGGGGGGTAGGATGGGGACAATGCAAATAGTCCAGGTAGCCATTTCATTAACTGTTCAAGAGTGGGGGTAGAATCTGTTAAGAAGCCTTTTTGACCTCTACTTGGCATTCCGGTCCCGCTTGCCGTGTGCTAGCAGAGAGGACAGTCAATGACTAGGGTGGCTGGAGTCCTTGGCAATATTTTCGGCTTTCCTCTGATACCGCCTGGTCCAGAGGTATTGGATGGCAGGAAGCTTGGCCCCATTGATGTACTGAGCCATACGCACTACTCTCTGTCGTGCCTTGCGGTCGGAGGTCGAGCAGTTACCATACCAGGCAGTGATGCAACCAGTTAGGGTGCTCTTGATGGTGCAGCTGTAGACCTTTTTGAGGATTTGAGGACCCATGACAAATCTTTTCAGTCTCCTGAGGTGGAATAGGTTGTCATGCCCTCTTCACCAATGTCTTGGTGTGTTTGGACCATGTTAGTTTGTTGATGATGTGGACACCAAGGAACTTGAAGCTCTCAACCTGCTCCTCTACAGCCCCGTTGATGAGAATGGGGACAAGCTCGGTCCTCCTTTTTCTGTAGTCCACAATCATCTCCTTTGTCTTGATCACATTGACGGAGAGGTTGTTATCCTGGCACCACACTGCCAGGTCTCTGACCTCCTCCCTGTAAGCTGCCTGTGATCAGGCCAACCACTGTTGTGTCATTGGCAAACTTAATGATGGTGTTAGAGTCGTGCTCAGTACAGGAGGGGACTGAGTACTCACCCCTGAGGGGGCCCTGTGTTGAGGATCAGCATGGCAGATGTGTTGTTACCTACCTTTACCACTTGGAGGCGGCCGTTAGGAAGTCCAGGATCCAGTTGCAGATGGAGGTGTTTAGTCCCAGGGTCCTTAGGTTAGTGATGAGCTTTGAGGGCACTATGGTGTTGAGCACTTAGCTGTAGTCAATGAATAGCATTCTCACGTAGGTGTTCCTTTTGTCAAGGTGGGAAAGGACAGTGTGGAGTGCAATAGAAATTGCATCATCTGTGGATCTGTTGGGGCGGTATGCAAATTGAAGTGGGTCTAGGGTTTCTGGGATAATGGTGTTGATGTGAGCCATGACCAGCCTTTCAAAGCAGCACATAGCTGCAGACGTGAGTGCTACGGATCAGAAGTCATTCAGGCACGTTACCTTTGTGTTCTTGGGCACAGGGACTATGGTGGTCTGTTTGAAACATGTTGGTATTACAGACTCGGTTAGGGACAGGTTGAAAATGACACTTGTGTCTCCCGAGTGGCGCAGTGGTTAAGTGCCACCAGAGACTCTGGGTTCGCGCCCAGGCTCTGTCGTAACCGGCCGCGACTGGGAGGTCCGTGGGGCGACGCACAATTGGCCTAGTGTCATCCGGGTTAGGGAGGGTTTTGGCCGGTAGGGGAATCATGCGGGCCGGGCGCAGTGCGCACTAACCAAGTTTGCCAGGTGCACGGTGTTTCCTCCGACGCATTAGTGCGGCTGGCTTCTGGGCTTCCGGCGCTGTGTTAAGAAGCAGTGTGACTTGGTTGGGTTGTGTATCGGAGGACGCATGACTTTCAACCTTCATCTCTCCCGAGCCCGTACGGGAGTTGTAGCGATGGGACAAGATAGTAGCTACTAAACAATTGGATACCACGAAATTGGGGAGAAAAAGGGGTCAAATTAAAAAAACAACAACAAAAAAAACACACAAAAAATAAAAATAAAATGACACTTGTCAGTGCATGCTCAGAGTACATATCCTGGTAGTCCGTCTGGCCCTGTGGCCTAGTGAATGTTGTTTAAACCAGTTTAATGGTCTTACTCACATCGGCTATGGAGAGCGTGATCACACAGTCATCCAGAACATCTGATGTTCTCATGCATGCTTCAGTGTTGCTTGCCTCGAAGCGGGCAGAGAAGTTATTTCGCTGTTGCCTGTAATCCATGGCTTTTGGCTAGGGTATGTACATACGTACGGTCACTGGGGACAACGTCATCAATGCACTTATTGATGAAGCCAGTGACTGTTGTGGTGTATTCCTCCATGCCATCGGAAGAATCCCAAAACTTTTTCCTGTCTGTCCTAGGAAAACAGTCCTGTAGCTTAGCATCTGCGTCCTCTGACCACTTCCTTGTTGAGTGAGTCACTGGTACTTCCTGCTTTAGTTTTAGCTTGTAAGCAGGAATCAGGAGGAGAGCGTTATGGTCAGATTTCCCAAATGGAGGGCGAGGGAGAGCGTTGTACGCATCACTGTTTGTGGAGTAACGGTGGTCTCAAGTTTTTTTTTGTCTTCCTCTGGTTGCACATTTTATTATGACACAAGGCGAGACCCAGATACAGATGGTTGGAGTCTTACAATGTTTATGAATACAAAAGGAGTAGGCAAGAGAATGGTCGTGTACAGGCAAAAGTTCAAAACCAGATCAGAGTCCAGGAGGTACAGAGTGGCAGACCGGCTCGTGGTCAAGGCAGGCAGAATGGTCAGGCAGGCGGGTTACAAAGTCCAGAAACAGGCAAGGGTCAAAACCGGGAGGACTAGAAAAAGGAGAAATGCAAAAAGCAAAAGAACGAGGAAAACCGCTGGTTGACTTGGAAACATACAAGACGACCTGCCACAGAGAGCCAAGAAACACAGGGATAACTACACTTGGGAAAATCAGCGACACCTGGAGGGGGTGGAGACAATCACAAGGAAAGGTGAAACAGATCAGGGCGTGACACAGTTAACATGTTAGGAGAAATTAGGTCAAATAGATTTTAGTTTCCCTGCATTAAAGTCCCCGGCCACTAGGAGCACCGCTTCTGAATGAGAATTTCCTGTTTGTTTATGACCCTATACAGCTCGTTGAGTGCCGTCTTAATTCCAGCATCGGTTTGTGGTGGTAAATAGACAACTATGAAAAATATAGATGAAAACTCCCTTGGTAAATAGTGTGGTCTACAGCATATCATGAGATACTCTACCTCAGGTGAGCAAAACCTTGAGAATTCCTTAATATTAGATTTCGTGCACCAGCTGTTATTTACAAATAGACACAGACCGCCACCCCTTACCGGTGGCAGCTGTTCTGTCTTGCCGATGGACCGAAAACCCTGCCAGCTGTATGTTATCCATGTTGTCGTAAAACCACGACTCGGTGAAACATAAGATATTACAGTTTTTAATGTCCCGTTGGTAGGATATCCTTGATCGGAGCTCATCCATTTTGTGATACAATGATTGCACGTTGGCTAATAGGACTGACTAAGAGGGGGTTTACTTACTCTCCTACGAATTCTCAGAAGGCAGCCGACCTCACCTTGGTCATAAGTGATGGTAGCAGCAACATTATGTACAAAATCAACGCAAAAAATTAACAAAATAGCACAGTTGGTTAGGAGCACGTAAAACAGCAGCCATCCCCTCCGGCGCCGTTCTTGGAGAGTCATACGTGAAAGAATGATGCAGGAAACCCAGATGTCTCTTCTTTTCTTCTCCTGTCTTTAGGCTGCAGTGCGAGTGCAAACACAACACCTGTGGTGAGTCATGTGACCGTTGCTGTCCAGGGTTCAACCAGAAGCCATGGCGGGTGGCGACGACAGACAGTCCCAATGAGTGCCAACGTGAGTACCACCCTCCACCATCACTCTCCTCTCTTTGCTACCCTCCACCCTTACCCTCCTCACTTTATCCCCCTCAACTCTCAACTCTCCTCTCTCTGTCACCCTCCATTGTCACCCTCCTCTCTTAGTCCGTCTCCATCCTCACCCTCTTCTCTTTGTTCTCTGACTGTTCTGTCTGTGTCCCAACGTTAGTGCCATGCTCCACCCTCGCTCTGCTGTATCTGTTCTCTATTCACACTACTGAGTCAAACCAAGCCAAACCAAGCTGTACTGAACGGCCCTGCTTGCACATCCACGACAATACATAATTACTGGAACTGTGCTGAAAAGTACAACTTGTAAAGAACTAATAGCCAAGCCAGCATAGTTTGGTTTGTGATGCCACGATATTGTTAACTAGGTATGTGGGTATGACCGTTGTTTACTATCTCTGCTTTGTCACAAAGGAGTTTTATATGCATGTATTTTTTTCTTTCCATGGTAGCAATATCTTATCTTTATGATTCTCCCACCATCTCTTCTAACATTAGCTTCAGTGCTAAATGCCCTGATATGGTGTTGGAACTAGGAAGAGTCCTCAGCAAACTGTTGAGGGCGTTACTCATGTGGTATGTGGTGATGAACTGCACTGTATGCAGTCTACTGTAGCTAGCCCAGCGCCACTACTGCTGTACTCTATACAGCCGGCCAGTCAGTCCCAATGCCAGCTGGTTCCAAATTGCCTTGGCCTGTTGACAAGATCCTGAGTCGGAGATGCTGAAACTTGACCCTGCAACTCTACAACCGCAGAACAAGAGAGAGCAAAAGAGAGATAGAAAGGGAGAAGTCTGTAATTCAATCAGTACACTCTCGTATTACAAATGCACCCTAACCATTCATAAACATTAACCAGGCAGATTTAGGAGGAGGTTTTACAGGAGAAATTAGAGGAAGTACAGTCCTGTTAAAAGGCCTCAAATAACAGAGAACAAAACAGAACAAATGTCTGATAAAACTGCAGTTCCTCACAATAAAATTACAGCTCTTAATAAAGATTGTTTAAAAAAAGAAACCGCTCTATACGACATCTAAACAAATCGTTTTGAGCTTGATAGACTTTATAGTTGCACTTTTTGGAACGGATATTAACGGATAGTAACAGATAGTAGCTAGATATAAAATATAGTACTGACTCTTACCTGTCTGTGTGTGCGTGTCTGTTTCATGTGTGTCTCTGATTTGTGTGTTCGTTTCGTTTTTTCTCTCACAGCCTGTCAGTGCCATTCACATGCCACTGAGTGTTATTACGACCCAGAGGTGGAGCAGAGGACAGAAAGTTTAGACACCTTCGGCAGTTACAACGGGGGAGGAGTGTGCATCAACTGCCAGGTTTTAAGAAAGCCCGTTTTAAGTCTGAATAGATTCCTGTGTGTGTGTGTGTGTGTGCGTGTGTGTGTGTGCGTGTGCGTGTGCGTGTGCGTGTGCGCATGAGAGATAAGCGCCATAGACTATATTTTGATATCCTCATCAATATATGTCCATCTTTTGGATTTTATGCAGGGCATGCAACATTGTAATTTGGTATGTTGTATGGTATGTATAGCATGCATGTGGATGCTCTTTAAGATGAACAGGGAGCATGCCTACACTAGAATGAGGACAGGGGTAGTGTTCAGTAGGCACAAAACAGAAGTGAATGGAGTGAAACTAGGCACTACTTGCATTTGATATGATTTATTAGGATCCCCATTACCCGACGCCAAAGGCGACAGCTAGTCTTACTGTGGTCCGACATTAAATGAAAAAGACATTACAGACAAAATAGTTTACAATTTACATACACACACACACACCATGTTAATATTTTTAAATGTGTGTGTGTGTGTGTGTGTGTGTGTGTGTGTGTGTGTGTGTGTGTGTGTGTGTGTGTGTGTGTGTGTGTGTGTGTGTGTGTGTGTGTGTGTGCATCTATCAGTTACACATACATGTCAGTACATACACACACAACAAGTAGGTCACAACAACAACTAACAGCAGGGGTCTAGACAGCCACAAGCCCGGGACAATTCATGGTCCCAGCCACAATGGCTAACTGTGTCCCGGGCTGCGTTCAACCCTTCATGAAAACCTTGCTAGCTTGATAGGCAGCTAGCTAGCAGCTACGCCTAAAACAACAAATCGAGCTCTCTCTCGTTCCGTGTTCAACAGGAGGTGGTCTCAGATCTGTTAGCAGCATTTGTCCAATAAAAAACACACATTTTTTTCTGTGCCATTGGAAAACGTTTTGCTATTTTGTGCCATAATGAACATGACCCAGATCTACGAGCAGGCATGGAGGTCTGTAATGGAAATTTCAATAAGCACGGATCAGTTTTAAGTCAACGTACACACGGTGGATATTCTCTGTACTAAACTCCTTGTGCAAACGGCATGAAGATAAATCGCTCTCTGTGCAAACGTTGGCATGTCTTCCAAATCAGACAAGATGTCAGCCAGCTCATTTTGACTAAATCTCCCAAGACAAAGTAATGTTTCTCAAAAACAATTATGAGATGCACTATTATCATTTGGGACTAAAATGCCCTTGCAGGAAGCATGTTTAAACAAGCCATCTACACTGCATGCACACTCAGTGTGAAAGAAGATAAGGTCCCAAATGCAAACAGATAGATTAGCAACTGTAAGGTGTGTTTGATACAAACATTTATCTATAGTTTTAGAAAACAGTTTTGCATTTTGTCTTCTTGCTTTAGAGGAACCTTCGTTGCCCTCCAAAACATTGTGTCCCTCTGACCCACTCACTCCATTCATTCTAAAGCAGGACAGGAGTGTGTTGTGTGGCGTTTGTCTGATATCTCTGTCTATTTCCCTCTCACTAGCACAACACGGCGGGGGTGAACTGTGAGCTTTGTGCTGATGGATTCTACAGACCCCACGGAGTGCCTCCACAGTCTCACAGTGGCTGTATTCGTGAGTGAGACCCTTCCTTCTCTTCAAACTGTATTTCTCAGTTTTTCCTTTCTCTATGGTCGTAGTGTCTTCCTTTTTTCCTAAGTGCCTAATGATGTGAACGTATCAGATTTAGTTGCAGTACAGTGCCATTCAAAAGTTTGGACACACCTACTTATTCAAGGGTTTTTCTTTATTTTTACTATTTTCTACATCAGTCAACGTCAGTCAATCCGGGAACGTCAGTCAATCCGTAAAATTTCATGAACTTTGAAAGTTTCTTCAAGTGCAGTCGCAAAAACCATCAAGCGCTATGATGAAACTGGCTCTCATCAGGACCGCCACAGGAAATGAAGACTCAGAGTTATCTCTGCTGCAGAGGATAAGTTCATTAGAGTTAACTGCACCTCAGATTGAAGCCCAAATAAATGCTTTACACCATTCAAGTAACAGACACATCTCAACATCAACTGTTCAGAGGAGACTGTGTGAATCAAGCCGTTGTGATCAAATTGACACCAATAAGAAGAAGAGACTTGCAACACAAGCAATGGACATTAGACTGGTGTAAATCTGTCCTTTGGTCTAATGAGTCAAAATGTGAGATTTTTGGTTCCAACCGCCGAGACGCAGAGTAGGTGAACGGATGATCTCAGCATGTGTGTTTCCCATCATAAAGCATGGAGGAGGTGGTATGATGGTGTGGGGGTGCTTTGCTGGTGACACTTTTGGTGATTTATTTAGAATTCAAGGCACACTTAACCAGCATGGCTACCACAGCATTCTGCAGCGATACGCCATCCCATCTGGTTTGCGGTTAGTGGGACTATCATTTGTTTTTCAACAGGAAAATGACCCAGCACACCTCCAGGCTGTGTATGGGCTGTTTGACCAAGAAGGAGAGTGATGATGCTGCATCAGATGACCTGGCCTCCATAATCACCCGACTTCAACCCAATTGAAATGGTTTGGGATGAGTTGACCGCAGAGTGAAGGAAAAGCTGCCAACAAGTGCTCAGCATATGTGGGAACTCCTTCAAGACTGTTGGAAAAACATTCCTCGTGAAGAATGCCAAGAGTGTGCAAAGCTGTCATCAAGGCAAAGGGTGGCTACTTTGAAGAATCTCAGATATAAAATATATATTTTTTGTTACTACATGATTCCATATGTGTTATTTCCTAGTGTTGATGTCTTCACTATTGTTCTACGATGTAGTAAATATAGTTTTAAAAAAACAAAAAAACCCTTGAATGAGTAGGTGTCCAAACTTTTGACTGGTACTATATATAAAAATAGTTGGGGTATTAATGTTTAGTAAAGAGCTAGTGTAGCTTGCTTTCTGACCTATGACTAATACGTAAGACCAAAATGGAACAGAGACTTCCATAGACTTTGGTGTTGTTTCTGACAGGCACACACATACACGCAGTGGCACCAACCACTAGCACTAGCCACTTGTATTGTTGCTAAATTCAGTGCCACACTTGTGTACATTGCTAGCATAGTACGTCGTTGTTGTTCCTCGCCACATAAATTGCTGCAAGTTGTGATTGGGCTTTGAGAGGTGATGGAATTAAAATGGTTGCCATCAGTGCTTAGAAAAGAGCAAAGAAGTCACAAACTCAATTAAGGTCAATGCCCAATCGCCACTCACTGTGCTGTTGCAAACTGTAACCTGTTCCGTTGGCTGATATTGAAACCTGTAACAAATGAATGATTTAACGTGATAGAAAATCCATAGATATTGTTTTACCTGCTCATAGCTTACAAAGACAATAGGGATAATTTAGAACTCCTTTGGACTCCCATTGTATAGTATATGAAGACATGTTATTGTATATGGTGACATGTTAGATGCAATTCCTGTTTTCCTCATTCGATGCTACCTCGACCAATTAGTCACTCATTCTGCCGAGCATATGTAAACCAGTGCTCAGTAGTTGTAAACCAAGCCTGTGTTACGGTAGGTGGCAACGAGCCACGTTCAAGTGATTCATTATACACAGATAAAAGTAAAGGGGCTAACTTGGTATAGAATTTCTTAAAGAACTCAGTTGTAAACCCATCAGGCCCTGGAGCCTTGCTGCTCTGCATTGACTTGATAGACTGAAGGCTGAGAGGGGAATCAAGGTCATCTGCAGTTTCAGCCTCAAGTGTGGGAGTCTCCAGTTCACCCAAAATGTAGTCATATTGGCAGTATCTGATGGAAATAGAAAGGAATAGAAAGATTTGAAGCTGTCATTGATCCCCGTAGGTTCAGAAATCAAGCTATTAGAGGAATCATTCATTTTGGGAATCAGATGGGTAAACTGTGTTTTAACTGGTGTACGAGCAGACTACTTGCCCTGTCGCCATGTTCATAGTAGGTACCACGTGAATGCAATAGTAACCGTTTAGTAGTAACCGAGATTGAAGTCATATTGTAAGTTCAAGCGTTGCTTATATTGCTCTGGGGATGGCGTCTGGGCATACTGATGGTCTAAGTCAAGGAAGGCTTTAGTGAGTTCTTTAGTAAACTTTGTTTAAATGAGAAGAATAAGAAATAATGTATCCTCTAAGATAGGCCTTAAGTGATTCCAATAAGAGAGAATGAGAGGTTGAGCTTACGTTACAGAAGTCTGCATCAGACAGGAGAAGAGAATTGAATGTCCAGAGAGGAGTAAGAGTCTGTCGAGGGCTAAAGGTCCACAGTCAGAAATTACAATGGGTAAATATTCAGAAGAGGTGACATTTGGAAGTAACTTATGATCAATAAAGAAATATTTAATACAAGAAAAATAATGGTGTACATGTGAAATGAAAGAATACTCTCTTGCCTGGGGATTCTGACATCTCCAGGGATCTGTACACCCATTCTGAACCATAAAACCTGAGAAGGACTTTGACGTAGCAGAGGGAGACATAGTTCTGGGGTTGGAACGGTCTAAAGCCGGGCTAATAACACAATTCAGATCCCCGACAAATATCAAAAGATGGGTGTTCAGAGAAATGATTTTCCTCAGCAACCCATTGGCAAATTCAACATCATCAAAATTAGGAGCATATTCATAGACCAATAAGACAGGTGTGTGCCAAATGGTGCCAGTTATGATTAAATATCTCCCATTACTGTCTGAAATAACATTAGTAGTAGAGAAATGTATTCTTTTACTAACCAAAATTACAACCCCTCTGGCTTTGTAGTTAAAGTCTGAATGGAAAACCTGACTAAACCTGGAGTTTAGCAGCCTTGAGTGATCTTTAATGCGTAAATGGGTCTCTTGTAAAAAATACCACATCTGCTTTTAGCTTTTTCAAATGAGAGAAGACCCTAGACCTCTTGACAGGATTGTTCATTGCCTTAGTATTCCAAGATAAAAAACTTCCAAGATAAAAAACTTTATGAGATTAGCCTTCTAAAATATTGAAATGACAAAGGTGTGAAAACAGACCTAGCATTTGCAAAGATAAGAGAAAACTGATTAAAAAAGCTAAGGGGGAAAAAAACAAAAAAACATTTGAAACCGAAAATGTCACTCCCCCTCCCCTCCCCAGCGAATAGAAACAGTGCAGCATCGGTGCATATAAACAGAAAACCTTCCTATCCTAATGCGGAGAGGCTCCGTAGCACCAGTCGTGAAATATATTTGAAAAGGCATTCACAAAATGGTAAGGTAGGTCAACGCGCGGCTCCAGCTGCAGGATGCCGACCATGATGATGATCCTGGGCATCAGGAGCGGACCGGGAACCTACCGAACTGGCTGAGGCGCGGGAGCACGATGACCTAGAGCACCGGAGAGAGAGCATACGTGACAGTACCCCCTCTCCGGCTCGTTCAGCTCCAGCCACAGGACGCTAACCCCAGGGACGATCCTGGGATCCGGAGCGGACTGGTCGCCTCTGCTGAGGCTCAGAAACCTGACGAACCGGCTGAGGAGTGAATCTGATAAACTGGCCGAGGCACAGGAATCTGTTCACCCAGCTTCAGCATGGGAGCCTATCGAACCCGCTGAGACATGGGAGCCTATCGAACCCGCTGAGACATGGGAGCCTACAAACCGGCTGAGGCCTCCCAGGTAGCACTGGGTCCAACACCCGGACCTGACATCACACCCAACACCAAAACAAAACAAAAAACAGTCCCTGATGTTTCCATTTGTTGAGTCGTCATTCTGTAACGATGTACGCTGAGAGTCGGGAAGCAAGTTCGGGGAGTGAATACATGTCATAAATAAACAAAACAAGAAACACAAAGAGCGTACCGACATGACAGATACAGGAACAATGATGACTGGGGAAGAAACCAAAGGGAGTGACATATATACAGTTGAAGTCGGAAGTTTACATACACCTTAGTCAAATACATTTAAACTCAGCTTTTCACAATTCCTGACATTTATTCTTAAGCCTGTTAGTATCACCACTTTATTTTAAGAATGTGAAATGTCAGAATAATAGCAGAGAGAATGATTTATTCGTTCATCACATTCCCAGTGGGTCAGAGGTTTACATACACTCAATTAGTATTTGCAAGCATTACCTTTAAATTGTTTAACTTGGGTAAAACATTTTGGGTAGCCTTCCACAAGCTTCCCACAGTAAGGTGGGTGAATTTTGGCCCATTCCCCCTGACAGAGCTGGTGTAACTGAGTCAGGTTTGTAGGCCTCCTTGCTCGCGCACACATTTTCAGTTCTGCCCACATATTTTCGAAAGGATTGAGGTCAGGGCTTTGTGATGACCACTCCAACACCTTGACTTTGATGTCCTTAAGCCATTTTGCCACAACTTTGGAAGTATGCTTGGGTCATTGTTCATTTGCGACCAAGCTTTAACTTCCTGTCTGATGTCTTGAGATGTTGCTTCAATGTACCACATAATTTTCCTGCCTCATGATGCCATCTAGTTTGTGAAGTGCACCATTCCCTCCTGCAGCAAAAGCACCCTCACAACATGATGCTGCTTCCCCCGTGCTTCACAGTTGTGTTGGTTTTCTTCGGCTTGCAAGCCTCCCCCTTTTACCTCACAACATAACGATGGTCATTATGGCCAAATAGTTCCATTTTTGTTTCATCAGACCAGAGGACATTTCTCCAAAAAGTACGATCTTTGTCCCCATGTGCAGTTGCAAACGGTTTTGGAGCAGTGGCTTTTTCCTTGCTAAGCAGCCTTTCAGGTTATGTTGATATATGACTTGTTTTACTGTGGATATAGATACTTTTGTACCCATTTCCTCTAGCATCGTCACAAGGTCCTATGCTGTTCCTCTGGGTTTGATTTTCACTTTTCACATGTCTAGGAGAACGTGTCTCCTTCCAGAGCGGTATTGCAGCTGCGTGGTCCCATGGTGTTTATACTTGCGTACTATTGTTTGTACAGATGAACGTGGTACCTTCAGGCGTTTGGAAATTGCTCCCAAGGATGAACCAGACTTGTGGAGGTCTTGGCTGATTTCTTTTGATTTTCCCATCACCTTCAATTTGGCGACCTTGTTCATCCGCAGCGGCTCAGACACCATCTAGGACGGCGGAGAAGTGGGCCAGAGCAGCGCCGATGGCAGTTTTGAGCTGAGTGGCAATGGTAGCTCTTATTTCCGAGACCAGAACCGTACGGAGGTTCTGAAGATCTCTGGGGAGTGTGACCACATGAGTTTCTGTAACAGTTGGACTGGAGTCGGCCCCATTACCATTCACATTTGCCATCGCAGTTGAAACGATAGTTACAGGCCTTCTGCTCATCAGGTCGTGTGACATTTTAATCAAAAAGTTAACTTACGAACTCATCAATCAAATATGATATGTAAGAGAGTGGAATGCAAATGACAAATTTGGAAAAATGAACTAATGGGTAGGAGCCTCATCCACGAGCTTCTTCTCCATTCACATGCTGAACCGGAACTCCAAGAATGATATTTTTTCTGATCATAACCTAGGCCTACGTCATAAAGTGGCAACAACACAGTGGATTCCAATGCAGATATTCATGCATATTTGGTAAATCATGTGTGAATTTCACAAGGGCTTGTGGTTCGTGATCTGTGTAATACATAATATTTGTCTATGCAGGATATATACTGCGTACTGTAGCTGTCAGAAGTCATAATGTCATACGTAGAATGTATGCACACATGACTGTAAGTCGCTTTGGATAAAAGCGTCTGCTAAATGGCATATATATTTATATATATATTATATATATATTTTATAATCTTCCGAGGTCGGTAGATGAAAGATGTGTCACATCCCTTTTATAAGTCTAGAACCCAGAGAACATATACAGCTGTTACGGTTTTCTTCCAGTGAAAGATGCTAGGACCAAAATGCAGCGTGGTTATTTATAAACATCTTTAATAAAGATGAAAATACGAACAATATACAAAAACAATAAATGTGAAAAACCGAAACAGCCCTATCTGGTGCAACAAACACAGAGACAGGAACAATCACCCACGAAACACTCAAAGAATATGGCTGCCTAAATATGGTTCCCAATCAGAGACAACGATAAACACTTGCCTCTGATTGAGAACCACTCTAGGCAACCATAGACTTACCTAGACTACTTCACTAAACCACAATCTCATAACCTACAAAAAAAACCTAGACAAAACACACCACATAAATACCCATGTCACACCCTGGCCTGACCAAAATAATAAAGAAAACACAAAATACTAAGGCCAGGGCGTGACAACAGCTCTCCTATTTTAAACTTGAAGTATCTGTCCTCAAGTCTTTCCTACTCCATCTCTCCATCTCTGTTAAATGTTGCATCAGGATGAAAGGGGGGATGGAGGGAGGGGGAGAGGGAGAGGCCTGGGTTATTCTGGAGTGAAGTAGCTAGACCAACAGTAAAACTGTGTTCTCATAGTCACCTTGTTAGCCCTCCTCTGCATCTAAAACCTCAGATGAGAAGACGTTCATATGAATCTTACGTTTTAGTATAATGTTCTCATATTCAATCAAATACTGTAATTTCAAGGAAAACAATGATGCTTCAATTTGAGATTGTCAACACTAGCCTGTGTGACCATTTGAAATGCAGATCCATCATAATTATGAAGGGAACATGTCATACAACAGGCAAATGAATGTGGTACTGGAGTGTAAGGTAACCCATTTACTGTAGTAATCCATATACAGCTGTAGTAGCCCAACTAATAATAGTAAATTAAATGACAGTAGCAGGTTGACACGTGGCTTGTGATCCCTTGAAAGCACAACAGAGGTCAACAGGGTTAACTCATGATGATAGATGCATCCCTAGAGTTACAGCAGGCTATACTAAAGCAATCCAGCATTTTGAGATTATTATAGAAATCAGGAGATATGGTTTACCAGGTAATCCATTTGAACAACTGAAAAACATTCAACAATAAAACTAAACATATATTTTTTATAGCCTAAATTGTATCTTTGTTCATCTAAAAAGGTGAGAATTAGTTCACTATAAAGTAGGAATAGGGCCACAGATTATCCTAGAAAACCACCCCTATTGTGTGACAAATGACAGAAGCAGGATGTGCCTGCTCCAGCACAGCAGAAACCATCTCTCTTGTAAAAAGCCCTACGGACCTTATTAGAGAATAGAATTAAAGTAAAGGTCATTTGGTATTTGTCAGGATACATATTTTTTGTTCATTCAAGTAAGAAGAACCTGTGTGGGCTTCATGGAGAAAAAAGGCAATTATTATATAGAACAGAATGCATGGAAGGCAATTTAATTTTCTTGCTGAATTATGACTAACTACAAAACAAATTGCTCTTGTCTATGTTTGTCACTGTAATGATTTTCCTCCTCGTCTGAGGAGGAGTAGGAAGGATCAGATTAATATGCAACGTGGTACGTGTCCATGTTAATATTTATTCAAACTGAACACAAAAACAAAATAACAAGAGAACGAACGAAAACGAAACAGTTCTGTCTGGTGCAGACACAGAGACAGAAAACAATCACCCACAATTAAAAATGGGAAAACAGGCTACATAAGTATGGCTCTCAATCAGAGACAATGATAGACAGCTGCCTCTGACTGAGAACCATACCAAGCCAAACACATAGACCAAAGAAAGAATACCCACATCACACCCTGACCAAACTAAAAATAGAAACATACAAAGCAATCTACGGTCAGGGCGTGACAGTCACGGCCGTCTTCCTGGAAGGAAGAAGTGGACCAAAGTGCAGCGTGGTGAGCATACATTTTCCTTTATTATGGAATGACGCCAACAAAACAAGAAACCAGATAAACAACCATGAAGCTTACAAGGGCTAAATGCCACTAACACAAGTCAACTAGCAACACTGAAGGAGGGATAAAGGGCTACCTAAGTATGATTCCCAATCAGAGACAACGATAGACAGCTGTTCCTGATTGAGAACCATACCCGGCCAAAACATAGAAATAAAGAAACATAGAAAACAAAACATATAATGCCCACCCCGCAGCACACCCTGACCTAACCAAATAGAGAAATAAAACGTCTCTCTAAGGTCAGGGCGTGACAATGTTTATGTGAACAAGTGAAACACTTATAATTTGACAATCAATAATTTGACACTGGTTGACTAAGACAGCGGCCTCTTCCAAACCATAATGACGGTCCATCTGATATACAGTTGAAGTCGGAATGTTACATACACTTAGTCATTAAAACTCGTTTTTCAACCACTCCACAAATGAATTGTTAAGAAGCTATAGTTTTGGCAAGTCGGTTAGGACATCTACTTGGTGCATGATACAAGTCATTTTTCCAACAATTGTTTACAGACAGATTATTTCACTTATAGTTCACTGTATCACAATTCCAGAGGTTTACATACACTAAGTTGACTATGCCTTTAAACAACTTGGAAAATTCCAGAAAATTATGTCATGACTTTAGAAGCTTCTGATAGGTTAATTGACATCATTTGTGTCAATTGGAGTTGTACCTGTGGATGTATTTCAAGGCCTACATTCAAACTCAGTGCCTCTTTGCTTGACATCATGGGAAAATCAAATGAAATCAGCCGAGACCTCAGAAAAAACATTGTAGACCTCCACAAGTCTGGTTCATCATTGGGAGCAATTTCCAAACGCATGAAGGTACCATGTTCATCTGTACAAACAATAGTACGCAAGTATAAACACCATGGGACCACGCAGCCGTCATACCGCTCAGGAAGGAGACACGTTCTGTCTCCTAGAGGTGAACGTACTTTTGTGCGAAAAGTGCAAATCAATCCCAGAACAACAGCAAATGACATTGTGAAGATGCTGTAGGAAACAGGTACAAAAGTATCTATATCCACAATAAAACGAGTCCTATATCAACATAACCTGAAAGGCCGCTCAGCAAGGAAGAAGCCACTGCTCCAAAACTGCCATAAATAAGCCAGACTATGGTTTGCAACTGCACATGCGGACAAAGATCATACTTTTTGGAGAAATGTCCTCTTGTCTGATGAAAGAAAAATGGAACTTTGACCATAATGACCATCGTTGTGTTTGGAGGAAAAAGGGAGACGCTTGCAAGCTGAAGAACACCATCCCAACCGTGAAGAGTGGGAGTGGCAGCATCATGTTGTGGGGTTGCCTTGCTGCAGGGGGGAATGGTGCACTTCACAAAATAGATGGCATCACGAGGCAGTAAAATTATGTGGATATATTGAAGCAACATCTCAAGACATCAGTTAAAGCTTTGTCGCATATGGGTCTTCCAAATGGACAATGACCCCAAGCATACTTCCGAAGTTGTGGCAAAATGGCTTAAGGACAACAAAGACAAGGTATTGGAGTGGCCATCACAAAGACCTGACCTCAATCCTATCGAAAATGTGTGGGCAGAACTGAAAATGTGTGTGCGAGCAAGGAGGCCTACAAACCAGACTCAGTTACACCAGCTCTGTCAGGAGGAATGGGCCAAAAATCACCCAACTTATTGTGGGAAGCTTTTGAAAGGCTACCCGAAATGTTTTACCCAAATTTAAACTATTTAAAGGCAATGCTACCAAATACTAATTGAGTATATGTAAACTTCTGACCCACTGGGAATGTGATGAAAGAAATAAAATCTGAAATAAATAATTATCTCTACTATTATTCTGACATTTCACATTTGTAAAATAAAGTGGTGATCCTAACTGACCTTAGACAGGGAATTGTTACTTGGATTAAATGTCAGGAATTGTGAAAAACAGAGTTTAAATGTATTTGGCTAAGGTGTATGTAAACTTCCGACTTCAACTGTATATTCTTAAACATAATATTTAGTTTAAAAAATAAGGTGCACATCTCTTAAATTAAAGAAAATGAAAATAAGACAAAACTGTGACCATACATATTTGTGCGTGTTACATATAATCTGACTGAGAGACAATTTAGCAGGAGATTGATAAAACACAATCCTGACGTCACTGTGCTGTTTATGCCCACATAGTATGTTCATTTAATTTCCATTCTGATGTCAGTCTGGATGAGAAACTAATGCATCGCACGTATAGGAAATGCTTCTAAGCCCTTAAGTGAGCTCAATAGCAGAAGGTGTTTTCCTGGGAAAACACAGACTGTGAAAGCTTGTTAGATCCATCATCATTTTCTTTGATTGTTGTCATATACAGTGCATTCGGAAAGTATTCAGACTCCTTCCCTTTTTCCACATTTTGTTACGTTACAGCCTTATTCTTATTCCTCATCAATCTACAATACAATACCCCATAATGAAAAAGCGAAAACAGGTTTTGGACATTTTTGCAAATGTATAAAAAATAAAAAACAGATACTTACATAAGTATTTAGACCCTTTGCTATGAGGCTAGAAATTGAGATCAGGTGCATCCTGATTATCTTTGAGATGTTGCTACAACTTGATTGGAGTCCACCTGTGGTAAATTAAATTGATTGATTTGGAAGGCACACACCTGTCTATATAAGGTCCCATGGTTGACCGTGCATGTCAGGGCAAGAACCAAGCCATGAGGTCGAAGGAATGAGCTCCGAGACAGGATTGTGTCGAGGAACAGCTCTGGGGAAGGGTACCCAAGAACACATTGAAGGTCCCCAAGAACACAGTGGCCTTCATCATTCATAAATGGAAGAAGTTTGGAACCACCAAGACTCTAGAGCTGGCCACCCAGCCAAACTGAGCAATCGGGGGAGAAGCGCCATGGTCAGGGAGGTGACCAAGAACCCGATGGTCACTCTGACAGAGTTCCAGAGTTCCGTTGTGAAGATGGGAGAACCTTCCAGGACAACCATCTCCAGCCTGAATTCCAAGAGTCATGTCTGGAGGAAACCTGGCACCATCCCTACGGTGAAACATGGTGGTGGTACCATCATGCTGTGGGGATGTTTTTCTGCTGAAGGGACTGGAAGACTTGTCAGGATTGATGGGAAAGATGAACAGAGCAAAGTACTGAGAGATCCTTCATGAAAACCTGCTCCAGTGCGCTCAGGACCTCATACTGGGGTGAAGGGTCACCTTCCAACAGGACAACGGCCCTAAGCACACAACCAAGACAACGCAGAAGTGGCTTCGGGACAAGCCTCTGAATGTTCTTGAGTGGCCCAGCCAGAGCCTGGACTTGAACCCGATCTAACATCTCCGGAGAGATCTGAAAATAGCTGTGTAGTGATGCTCCCCTTCCAAGCTGACAGAGCTTCAGAGGATCTGCAGAGAAGAATGGGAGAAACTCCCCAAATACAGGTGTGCCAAGCTTTTAGCGTCTTACCAAGAAAACTCAAGGTTGTAATCACTGCCAAAGGTGCTTCAACAAAGTACTGAGTAAAGTGTCTGAATACTTATGTAAATGTGATATTTCAGTTAAAAAATTGTAATACATTTAAAAAAATGTCTAAACCTGTTTTTGCTTTGTCATTATGGGGTATTGTGTGTAGGTTGATAAGATTTTTTTAAATCAATTTAAAATAAGGCTGAATTGTAATAAAATGTGGAAAAAGCGAAGGGGTATGAATACGTTCCGAATGCACTGTATGTCACAAGCAGCAAGAGCAGTCTTTTTCCGTGTGTGTGTGTGTGTGTGTGTGTGTGTGTGTGTGTGTGTGTGTGTGTGTGTGTGTGTGTGTGTGTGTGTGTGTGTGTGTGTGTGTGTGTGTGTGTGTGTGTGTGTGTGTGTGTGTGTGTGTGTGTGTGTGTGTGTGACTACAGCCTGCAGGTGTGATGCCAGGACGACTGCTGCTTGTGAGATGGGGACAGGACGCTGCCGATGCCGGGCAGAATTCGCGGGAAACAACTGTGAACGCTGTGCAGATGGTTACTATGACTACCCGCAGTGCATCAGTACGTAAACTCTCCTCATTTCTAAGATGTACCAATTATTTGTATAAACCGATTATTTGGGATTGGAAATATGTTGTACGCAGAGGAAATGAATGACTGAATGAAGGGTTGGCTGGTCGGACAGACAAACTAATTAACCAACGAACAACAAATAAATGACTGAATGACCAGTGGGAGAATGAACAAACGTATGAATGAATAACAAATAAGAAGGCGTATAATATAGCCCTGCCCTAGCTTGGTTTACATTTGGACACAGGGTGAGGAAGGAAACTCCTTCAGAAGCTCTTAATTGAGGAAGTCCTGCTTTTGACCTCAGAGGAAGCTTTACTATACAGTAAGAGCCCATGCAGAATGTTGTGAGGAGTTGGGATCGGAAGAAGGCTAATTGACCTCATTCCTATATAACATGTAAGAATTTTTGTTGAATTATTTCATGTTTTGGATCAACATTCCCAGATCTAAAAAAAAAACAAGTATGCAGGATATGTTTTCTGTGGAGCTGTGTGAGGGAGCTGGCTGACGCCCTCTCACATTGACGAGACAGAGATGGTGATAGGCTATTTTTATTAAAACTTTCATGCAATACCAGCAGTCCTCCTCACACTGAACATCATCCTCCATTTTTAAAGAAACTGAGCACTTGAAGCAGGAAGCCACAGGTGTGTGCAATTAGCTAATTAGAAAGGCTCACAAGTAGTCAACTGACAATTAAAGGGACATTCTACATTCTATGTGGCGACGTCCTTTAAGCAAGGGCTTGTCAATCATGGACTTTGGTCTGACACCATGAGAAGCACGAGGAATGTTCTGATTACAGAGTTGAAATATTGTACATTCACACAAAGGTAAAGTTTGAGTTGATTGGAAAATATCAATGAACTGGATTTGCATGTAGTAATGAATTTACATTTTAGGATCATAGATATATAAACACACAATAAATACATGAATACAAATTACAGTGAAGGCTACTCATCCAAAGACTGCAGTACTGCTACAACATATTCTCAGAAGAAATGAAATATCAATCCTTTACCACACTCTCCTCATTCTGTCGTACCTTCACCTTAGCACGTCAACACAGACACACGCCTCACCCTGCATGTCTTTAGGTTGAGTTGTTCATTCTTCTCGTATTCTGTTTATTGACCTTTAGACATTGTGTCAGTGCGTGATGATGCATAAGGTCATGTTTCAACTCTGTATTCAGAACATTCCTCGTGCTTCACATGGTGTCTGACCAAAAGCCATGATTGACAAGCCCTTACAATCCCCATGTGTCACACTATGTGTTTGTGAGAGAGTTTGGCAGTTCTACTGTACTGTCTTATCTATTCTCCCAAAGGAGCTTGTCTATTTTCTTAAATGACCAAGTCCTTATTAGAAACACAGTTGACTAATATATGTTACCTTCATGCCCACTCTCATGTCTTTCCACACTTGCTGTATTAACAAGGACAGTGCCATCTTGAAGATGCGTTCTGTTCCTCACTGTTTACTGATATTATAAATCTGGAATCTGTTTAACTGATGTTCTCTGGATCAGTCCAATCCCATAGAAAGTGAAACATGATGTTGTCCTGGCTAAATTCCACAACAAACCTCCTCATCCCCATAGTCTAACCATGCCTTCCACAGTAAAAACTAAAGGGGCTGTATACATATCTTGATTACCCCGTTGATTTAGCTATGGTAGACACAAATCATTAAATAAACCTTTCATGTCAACTTTTATACAGAGGTTTTATACAGAAATTCTAATGGGTGAGTAATCGACCCCAGGTGGTTAGCTTTCCCTTGTCATATAAACAGAAGATTTAATGTGGAATGAAGAATTTGGGTTGGCATTTTATTAATACAGTGCAGAGATTTATTACTGGATGTGATTATTAAAAGCAGGATTGAATCTTTTGGAGGCTGTGAGTGCTCCAAGAGCAGTCTAAACATGAATAGTAGACAGACTCCCTGGTAGTAACTAAATCAGGTTCTGTTTGGGGTGGGCTGCTATCATCAACAATATCTCTATTTGCCAGGAGGTTTTCTTTTTGGTCTTTGTCTTAAAGCTCATGAATCATCATGATTTAAAATGATGTTGCAGTATTTTGCATTTTCATGGGGTGCTCAGTACAATTTCTTTCCTACTAGCTCTTAGCTTTTTCCTCGTACCAAAGTGGATTATAAGATTACTGGGGTAGAGCACAGCACACAAACCACTGTAGATATTCATGGTGTTGAAATAGATTTTACGCTTTTCTTTTAAATCAGGATATCCGATCTACCAGCCCACCACTAAATCTCCTGCCGGCCATATAGTGGGTAAGTGTTGTACACATTATACTATAATGTAACCACAGTGTAATGTAATCTAACATACCCTTTTATAACAAGACAAAACATGACCACATAAACTACCAATTTTTTCTCGTTATATGTTAGTCTGATCACTCTGATAATGATCTTGTTTATCTGATTTAGTTTATCACCTTCTTTACACCTCTCTTTTTCTCTCTTTTTCTCTCTTTCTCCCTCCCTCCCTGTACCCCCCTCTCTCTCACTCTGTCTCTCTGTCTCCCTCTCCTTCCCCCTCCTTCTTTCATCTCTATCCACAGGGCCCACTGCCTGCCCTGCTGGTTATTTCGGACCACCCAGCTGTCAACGTGAGTGTGATTAGACTATACCCTACGCTAGACTAACAGCTTTTACAGCACCTCAGCTCTGACTCCTGTAAGGCAGTAGGGCTCCTGACATCTCTAAAGGAATGAGGCTGAGAATCTGTCTCTGTGTCTTTCTCTCTCTCTCTCTCTCTCTCTCTCTCTCTCTCTCTCTCTCTCTCTCTCTCTCTCTCTCTCTCTCTACTAGACCTTTTAGGGGACCACTCAATCCAAAATGGGTTTACTTTGTGTCATTGTGTCAAACTGCACTGTGTACTCATCTGATTTCAAGATCCCGACTTTGGAATATCAGCATGTTTTCTTTAATGGGGTTCTGAAGGTTAAGTGCTCTTTCTTGCCTGATGGTTGCCAGCATGTCTTCTTCCCATGATGCCACTGGGTCAGCTGGGATGGTTCAGGGAGAAACAAACAGACATTCTATTAATATCTATGAACGGTCCCCTCCCAAATTTCCGGTTGACTTTGTTTTCTCTCTTGCTGGGATCAACTTGGGGGAAAATGCCAGATTAGAAAAATAGCTTGTTTTTATTTGAAACAAGGATATAAAGGATGTCTTTTACTCTGTTTCAGTCTCCGATTTTTATTGTTTGTCTGGGAATGTGGGCGACAAAAATCATTTACTTTCATCCAGTGGTCCTGACAAGAAGGAATTTAATCTTAAACTGTGTTAAAGAAAGGCCCATTGCTAATGGCACATGTCGTGGGAAAGGCTGTGGGGCTTCCCATTATATATTGAGCCTCAATCTAGCTTTTCTGGTGTTGTGTGATGAAATGTGTCTTCTGTGTTTATTTACATTCAGATAGTGTGTCTGCAGTCAATAATGTATTTTTATTTTGTATTTATTTTCAGAGTGTTTGTGTGACCGACGTGGATCAGTTCTGGAGCTGTGTGATGCGTCAGGGCGCTGCGTGTGCCGTGAAGGGGTGGAAGGCAGGCAATGTGACCGCTGTCGACCAGGACACCACACCTTCCCTAACTGCCAAGGTGAAGAACCGTTCCCTCTCACCAAACCACAGCACAAATAGATCAACCATTTTCATTCTCTAAACCTCTTTGAAGTAAAATTTACAGCAAAATATGACCCCACAAGATTCATTAATTGTTTTGTTTCATTATTGACAAAATTCAACCTGTAGTAGACAGAAACAGTCATCTCTTTCCCACCACTTCTTTTCACAGTGACAGTGTGTCGTTGTGACGGTGCAGGTGCGACTGACAGAGTCTGCGGGCCCAACGGACAGTGCCATTGCCTTGCCAACTACGTGGGACAGCAATGTGACCAGTGTGCCCCCAGTTACTATGGATACCCAGACTGTGCCTGTGCGTGTTTTCACCCTTTTGTTTTGGCCACACCCACGGGAGGGCTATTGCACTGCAGACACTGATTCGCCCACATCAACCTTTACATGACCTAGCTGCTGCTGATGGAAAAACTGATGCGTAGTCTCACAGGGTTTAATGACCCTATTCAGCATGTAACTACAGATTCTCCCACAATGACCCTTAAAGCAAAGGTTGATTTACCCCACATAAATAAAATCTGTCTTATCTAGTCATTCTATTTTTATGATTTACCCATAGTTGTCTGAACAAAACAAATCACTGAAAGCAAAGCCGACCCATATAGACTTGATCCATTTAAACACGAGTGCATTCCTGTCTTTAAAAGATACATATTGCAGATTTGCTATGATCTGTGCTGTTAGAGGCATTTGATTTGACACTACGTCATCTCATTCTCCCATGACACATCTCACAGTCCCTCTCTCTGTGCCTTTCTCTCTCCCCAGTCTGGCAGTTTTCTGGGGAGGGTTCCTATGACCCCATGTGTAACCCAGTGTCAGGCCATTGTCTGTGTCGCCCTGGGGTGGTGGGCCAGCAATGTGATCGTTGTTCTGTGTCCGGCCTCCGCTTTCCACAGTGTTAAGGATACCTCACTAGATTCTTCTAAAAAAAACTCCCTTCATATTTTGGGGGTTTATTTAGACAGTATAGAAGTAGAGGGGGACATAGACTCAGTGTACAAAACATTAGGAGCCCCTTCTTGAATCAAGGTCTTTCCATGACGTAGACTGACCAGATGAATCGAGGTGAAAGCTATGATCCCTTATTGATGTCACTTGTTAAATCTGCTTCAATTAGTGTAGATGAAGGGGAGGAGACAGGTTAAAGAAGGATTTTTAAGCCTTGAGACAATTGAGACATGGATTGTATATGTGTTCCATTCAGAGGGTGAATGGGCAAGACAAAAGATTTAAGTGACTTTGAACGAAGTATGGTAGTAGGTGCCAGGTTTATCACACTCTGTGTGTATTAAGAATGGTCCACCACCCAAAGGACATCCAGCCAACTTGACACAACTGGCCCATAAGCATGTATCCAGTATCCCTGTGGATCCCCTGTTTTCAATACTCCAGTACCCTCCCCTTGCGGGGATAATGGCACTGAGCCTTGGTGAACACATTGGGAGGGATCTTAGAGGATCTTTTAGACCATTCCTCCATACAGAATCTTTCCATATCCTTTGTCTGCACTTATGGACTGTTTTTCAATGGCTTTGAAGTATAGAGACTGAGATGGCCATTGCAAAATGTTGATTTTGTGGGACCGTTAAAGTCAATGGCATCATGAATTTGACTAACTACCAGGACGTTTTAGCCTAAAACCTGGTTGCCTCTGCCAGGACTGAAACTTAGCCACAAGTGGATCTTTCAGCAAGACAATACCCTAAGCACACACCAAATCCACAAAGAAATAGTTAATTGACCACAGAATCATTGAAAACCTGTGGTTTGAATTGAAGAGGGCAGCCCAAAGCCCATAAGTGCAGATGAAGGATAACAAGAATCTGAAAATACTATTTATAAAGGAATGTCTATGTCGTTAGGTGCTGGAGTATTGAAAACGGGACCCCATCTTTTTGAGATTTGTATTACTTGTTAAACAAAATCTCTTTCTCAGAGAAATTGTATTAGTATAGAAGAATATAATACCAAACAAGTTTTACATACAATAACGCTCAGTATTTGTATTTATTTTAAATAGTGTTTTTGCTCGTCTTTATCAAGGGATCCAATAATTCCGGACCCCCCTGTATTTGGTAGAAACTAGATGTGTTACCACAAGACTCGCTCCCAAGTGGCTCAGCGGTCTAAGGCACTGCATCTCAGTGCTAGAGGCGTCACTACAGATCCTGGTTTGATTCCTGGCTGCATCACAACCGGCTGTGATTGGGAATCCTATAGGGCGGTGCACAATTGGCTCATTATCATCCGGGTTAGGGTTTGGCCGGGGTAGGCCGTCATTGTAAATAAGAATTTGTTATTTACTGACTTGCCTAGTTAAATAAAGGTTAAATAAAAAATGTAAAAGTCAACAGGCTCTGTTCTCTAAACAATTCCATTGACTACCTGTAACCTAAACCATCTTTGTGATGTGGAGGTAGAGCTGGTCTTAAGATATGCTATCCCCACGGGAGATGGTTCAATGGTTATGTTTCACGGGGGGGTGTTTGACCAAATATTAGGCAAACATTTCTCAATGTGATTTATACAACGTGTAAAATTGATAATTGTAAAGAGAGTTTTCGTATCCAGCCGTGTGATATAAGTTACTTCAGTCACCCCTGGTGTGACCTTGCCAACAAAGTACTGTTCTGTAAATGTATTCCGTGGAGCACAGCTGTCTTTCTTCTTCATAAAATAACAATTTGCGTGAAGTTTTTACAGACGTTTTTACATCTTCTATTCCAGCCTCTATCAGCCAGTGTAACCCAGCAGGGTCAGAGGTCACCACAGCAGATCCACAAACGGTATGCAACCTATGCCTCCCACAACATGGCTGACTGAGAAATACTTTTAGTTTTTTTTGCCTCCCCCAACATGGCCCATTGTAAGCCTCTTCGTTCTTTATATTCTTTAGAGTTTTATTAGCTGAGGTAATGGGAGGACCTACAAGAGAAAAATAAATAAATACAGAGTAAAAAGATGCAGCAATGCTTCTGAAACACAGGATTTCCAGAGGTGTGGCGGGGTTGCTTTGTGTGAAATGTTTTGTTGGAAAGAAAACATCACTACCATTGTGAATGGTTATTGAAACATTTTACCTTAGTTGTAGGGTTTTGTTTCCGCATTTAAAAAAAAGCATATCTACTACTGTTTAAGCAATACGCTGTAAGTACTTAGCCTTGTCTAAGCCAGATGGGCCCATGGGGCAGGAACCTATCTCCTCTTTCTGTAGTGTGAGGCAGTAATTAACCCCCTGGACTCCCCCAATCCGTCTCCTTCGAGATAGCAGGAAGGCCAAAACATTTTTTATTTAAAAAAAAAAAACTTTTTTTCTTTTTGACACTTCAAGGGGTCTTAAAATTCCAAATCAAATATCTAAATGATCTTTGGGATGTGTCTGTCTGCACGTGTGTGTCATCCTGATATAGGGTTCCTGTGGCTGCCTGCCCAATGTGGATGGAACCCTGTGTGATACATGTAAACCGCTCTACTGGAACCTAGCAACAGAGAACCCCAGCGGCTGTATAGGTGGGTGACCTGAATATGATCTTACTCGACTAATGTATCTCTGCAGCTATACTGTCCTGCTCCACTCATAACAGATACTCCTTTTAAAATGAAGCCTTCATGACATCCTGATGTACACTGAACAAAAATATAAACGGAAAATGTTTCATGAGGTGAAATTAAAGATCCCAGATAGGTTCCATACGCACAAAAAGCTTACTTCTCTACAATTTTATGCACAAATTAGTTTACATCCTTTGCCAAGATAATCAATCCACCTGACAGGTGTGGCATATCAAGAAGCTGATTACACAGCATGATCACTACATAGGTGCAACTTGTGCTGGTGACAATATAAGGCCACTTTAAAATGTGCAGTTTTGTCACACAACACAATGCCACAGTTTTGAGGAAGTGTGCAATTGGCATGCATATTGCAGGGATGTCCACCAGAGCTGTTGCCAGAGAATTGAATGTTGATTTCCTTACTATAAGCCGCTTCCAACGTCATTTCAGAGAATTTAGCCGTACGTCCATCCGGCTGCACAACCGCAGACCTGTCACTCCCTGACCATAGAGAGCCTTTTTATTCTCTATTTTGGTTAGGTCGGGGTGTGACTAGGGTGGGTAATCTCGGTTGTTTTATTTCTATGTTGGCCTGGTATGGTTCCCAATCAGAACCAGCTGTTTATCGTTGTCTCTGATTGGGGATCATATTTAGGCAGCCATTTCTCCACTGTGTATTGTGGGATCTTGTTTTTGTGTTGTTGCCTGGGAGCACTCCAGAACGTCACGTTTCATTTGTTCTTTGTTTTTGTACGGTTCACTTCAAATAAAATATGTCGAACCGATTTCACGCTGCGCTTTGGTCTGAATGTGATTACGATGATCATGACAAGACCACATGTAACCACGCCAGCCCAGGACTACCTCATCCGACTTCTAAACCAGCGGTATCAATTGAAACCAGCCTTCCGGACAGCTGGTGAAGCTTGCAAAACAGAAGAATTCCTGCACAAACTGTCTCAGGGATGCTCATCTGTGTGCTCGTCATCCTCACCAGGGTCTTAACCTGACTGCAGTTTGGCGTCGTCACCGACTTCAGTAGGGGAATGCTCACCTTTGATGGCCACTGGCACGCTGGATTAATCTGGTTTCAACTGTACCGGGCAGATGGCAAGCAGTTTTCTGATGTCATTGTTGTGAATGTATTGCCCCATGGTGGCGGTGGGATTATGATTTGGGCAGGCATACAGTTCATTCAGAAAGTGTCCAGCCTTATTCTAAAATTGATTAAATATAAAATGTTCCTCATCAATCTACACACAGTGCCCCATAATGGCAAAGCGAAAACAGGTTTTTAGAATGTTTGCAAATGTATTAACACTAAAAAAACGTATTTACTAAAGTATTTAGACCCTTTGCTCTGAGCTCAGGTGCTTCATCTTGTTTCCATTGATCATCCTTGAAATGTTTCTACGACAGGATTGGAGACCACATGTGGTAAGTTCTATTGATTGGACATGATTTGGAAAAGCACACCCCTGTGCATGTCAGAGCAAAAAGCAAGCCATGAGGTCGAAGGAATTGTCCGTAGAGCTCCGAGACAGGATTGTATCGAGACACAGATCAAGGAAGCATACCAAAACATTTCTGCAGCATTGAAGGTCCCCAAGAACACAGTGGCCTCCATCATTCTTAAATGGAAGAAGTTTGGAACCACCTAGATTCTTCCAAGAGCTGGCCGCCCGGCAAAACTGAGCAACGGGGGAGGTGACCAAGAACCTGATGGTTATTCTGACAGAGCTCCAGAGTTCCTCTGTGGAGATGGGAGAACCTTGCAGAAGACCAACCATCTCTACAGCACTCCACCAATTAGGTAGAGTGGCCAGATGGAAGCCACTCCTCAGTAAAATGCACATGACATCCCACTTGGAGTTTGCCAAAAGGCACCTAAAGGACTCTCACAGGCCATGAGAAACAAGATTCTCTGGTCTGATGAAGCCAAGATTGAACACTTTGGCTTGAAGCGTCACGTCTGGATTAAAATCTGGCACCATCCCTACGGTGAAGCATGGTGGTGGCACCATCATGCTGTGGGGACTAGTCAGGATCGAGGGAATGATAAACAGAGAAAAGTAGAGAGATCCTTGATGAAAAACTGCTCCAGAGCACTCAGGGCCTCAGACTGGGGCGAAGGTTCACCTTTCAACAGGACCCTGAGCACACAGCCAAGACAACGCAGGAGTGGCTTCAGGACAAGTGTTTGAATGTCCTTGAGCCGCCCAGCCAGAGCCCAGACTTGAACCCGATCGAACATCTCCGGAGAGACCTGAAAATAGTTGTGCGCTCCCCATCCAACCCGACAGAGCTTGAGAGGATCTACAGAGAAGAATGGGAGAAACTCCCCCAAATACAGGTGTGCCAAACATGTAGCGTCATACCCAAGTAGACTCGAGGCTGTAATCACTGCCAAAGGGGCTTCAACAAGGTACTGAGTAAAGGGTCTGAATATTTGTGTAAATGTGATGGTTTTTTTTTTCCTTTCACATTTTATTTTACTTTATCTCTTTGGTGTTTAACTAACAGCAGTCATTTAAACTGTGTTTCAGGAGGTAAACGCTCAGGGTTTTAAATGAATATCTTTGTGAAAGTCCAAGAATAACCTTACAGTGGAATTGTAGCACATGCAATACCAGTCAAATGTTTAGACACCTACTCATTCAAGGGTTTTTCTTTATTTTTTATTATTTCTACATTGTAGAATAATAGTGAAGACATCAAAACTATGAAATAACACATATTGAATCATGTAGTAACCAAAAAAGTATTAAACAAATCAAAATATATTTGAGATTCTTCAAAGTAGCCAACCTTTGCCTTGATGACAGCTTTGCACACTCTTGACATTCTCTCAACCAGCTTCATGAGGTAGTCACCTGCAATGCATTTAAATTAACAGGTGTGCCTTGTTAGAAGTTAATTTGTGGAATTTCTGTCCTTAATGCATTTGTGTCAATCAGTTGTGTTGTGACAAGGTTGGGGTGGTATACAGAAGATAGCCCTATTTTGTAAAATACCAAGTCCGTGTTATGGCAAGAACAGCTCAAATAAGCAAAGGGAAACAACAGCCCATCAATACTAAGTCATGAAGGCCTGCCAGTCCACAAAATGCCAAGACATTTGAAAGTTTCTTCAAGTGCAGTCGCAAAAACCATCAAGCACTATGATGAAACTGGTTCTCATGAGGTCTGCCACAAGAAAGGAAGACCCAGAGTAACCTCTGCTACAGTAGATAAGTTCATCAGAAATTGGAGCCAAAATAAATGCTTCAGAGTTCAAGTAACAGACACATCTCAACATCAACTGTTCAGGGGAGACTGCATGAATCAGGCATTCATGTTAGATTTGCTGTAAAGAAACCACTACTAAAGGACACCAATAAGAAGAAGAGACTTGATGGGCCTAGAAACATGAGCAATGGGCATTAGACTTGTTATGCAGGTGAATGAGGACCCAAAAGCGACTTGGCGAAAACAGAGTTTTTAATCCAGTAAAGATATTTTACAAAACAAAAGGCATAATACTACTCGTAAAGACGAGAACAGACTGGAGACTTGATCAAGAACTGCAGGTTGCCTCGGGAAGGCACTTGAACCTAGCAGACTCAGACACCTGCTCACCACGCAGCATCTGAGGGAAACACGACACGACAGGGCAATACATAGACACAGCACGGTGAATATAGACAAGGATCCGACAGGGCAGGTACGGAAAACAAGGAGAGAAATAGGGACTCTAATCAGGGAAAAGGATCGGGAACAGGTGTGGGAAGACTAAATGATTGATTAGGGGAATAGGAACAGCTGGGAGCAGGAACGGAACGATAGAGAGAAGAGAGAGTGAGAGAGTGAGAGAGGGGGGGGGAGAGAGGGATAGAAAGAGGGAAAGAACCTAATAAGACCAGCAGAGGGAAACGAATAGAAGGGGAAGCACAGGGACAAGACATGATAATCAATGACAAAACATGACAGTACCCCCCACTCACCGAACGCCTCCTGGCGCACTCGAGGAGGGACCCTGGCGGCAACGGAGGAAATCATCAATAAGCGAACGGTCCAGCACGTCCCGAGACGGAACCCAACTCCTCTCCTCAGGACCGTAACCCTCCCAATCCACTAAGTATTGGTGACCCCGTCCCGAGAACGCATGTCCATGATCTTACGTACCTTGTAAATAGGTGCGCTCTCGACAAGGACGGGGGGGGGAGGGAAGACGAACGGGGTGCGAAGAAAGGGCTTGACACAGGAGACATGGAAGACAGGATGGACGCGACAAAGATGTCGCGGAAGAAGCAGTCGCACAGCGACAGGATTGACGACCTGGGAGACACGGAACGGACCAATGAACCGCAGGAGTCAACTTACGAGAAGCTGTCGTAAGAGGAAGGTTGCGAGTGGAAAGCCACACTCTCTGGCCGCAACAATACCTTGGACTCTTAATCCTGCGTTTATTGGCGGCTCTCACAGTCTGTGCCCTGTAACGGCAAAGTGCAGACCTCACCCTCCTCCAGGTGCGTTCACAACGTTGGACAAACGCTTGAGCGGAGGGAACGCTGGACTCTGCAAGCTGGGATGAGAACAGAGGAGGCTGGTAACCCAGACTACTCTGAAACGGAGATAACCCGGTAGCAGACGAAGGAAGCGAGTTGTGAGCGTATTCTGCCCAGGGAGCTGTTCTGCCCAAGACGCAGGGTTTCTGAAAGAAAGGCTGCGTAGTATGCGACCAATCGTCTGATTGGCCCTCTCTGCTTGACCGTTAGACTGGGGATGAAACCCGGAAGAGAGACTGACGGACGCACCAATCAAACGACAGAACTCCCTCCAAAACTGTGACGTGAATTGCGGACCTCTGTCTGAAACGGCGTCTAACGGGAGGCCATGAATTCTGAACACATTCTCGATAATGATTTGTGCCGTCTCCTTAGCGGAAGGAAGTTTAGCGAGGGGAATGAAATGTGCCGCCTTAGAGAACCTATCGACAACCGTAAGAATCACAGTCTTCCCCGCAGACAAAGGCAGACCGGTAATGAAGTCTAGGGCGATGTGAGACCATGGTCGAGAAGGAATGGGGAGCGGTCTGAGACGACCGGCAGGAGGAGAGTTACCCGACTTAGTCTGCGCGCAGTCCGAACAAGCAGCCACGAAACGGCGCGTGTCACGCTCCTGAGTCGGCCACCAAAAGCGCTGGCGAATAGACGCAAGAGTGCCTCGAACACCGGGATGACCAGCTAACTTGGCAGAGTGAGCCCACTGAAGAACAGCCAGACGGGTGGAAACAGGGACGAAAGGAGGTTACTAGGACAAGCGCGCGGCGACGCAGTGTGCGTGAGTGCTTGCTTAACCTGTCTTTCAATTCCCCAGACTGTCAACCCGACAACACGCCCATAAGGAAGATTCCCTCGGGATCAGTAGAAGCCACAGAAGAACTAAACAGACGGGATAAGGCATCAGGCTTGGTGTTTTTGCTACCCGGACGGTAAGAAATCACAAACTCGAAACGAGCGAAAAACAACGCCCAACGAGCTTGACGGGCATTAAGTCGTTTGGCAGAACGGATGTACTCAAGGTTCTTATGGTCTGTCCAAACGACAAAGGAACGGTCGCCCCCTCCAACCACTGTCGCCATTCGCCTAGGGCTAAGCGGATGGCGAGCAGTTCACGGTTACCCACATCATAGTTGCGCTCAGATGGCGACAGGCGATGAGAAAAATAAGCGCAAGGATGAACCTTATCGTCAGACTGGAAGCGCTGGGATAGAATGGCTCCCACGCCTACCTCTGAAGCGTCAACCTCGACAATGAATTGTCTAGTGACGTCAGGAGTAACGAGGATAGGAGCGGACGTAAAACGTTCTTTTAGAAGATCAAAAGCTCCCTGGGCGGAACCGGACCACTTAAAACACGTCTTGACAGAAGTAAGAGCTGTGAGAGGGGCAGCAACTTGACCGAAATTACGAATGAAACGGCGATAGAAATTAGCGAAACCTAAAAAGCGCTGCAACTCGACACGTGACCTTGGAACGGGCCAATCACTGACAGCTTGGACTTTAGCGGAATCCATCTGAATGCCTTCAGCGGAAATAACGGAACCGAGAAAAGTAACGGAGGAGACATGAAAAGAGCACTTCTCAGCCTTTACGTAGAGACAATTCTCTAAAAGGCGCTGTAGAACACGTCGAACGTGCTGAACATGAATCTCGAGTGACGGTGAAAAAAAAAATCAGGATATCGTCAAGATAGACAAAAACAAAGATGTTCAGCATGTCTCTCAGAACATCATTAACTAATGCCTGAAAAACAGCTGGCGCATTGGCGAGACCAAACGGCAGAACCCGGTACTCAAAATGCCCTAACGGAGTGTTAAATGCCGTTTTCCACTCGTCCCCCTCTCTGATGCGCACGAGATGGTAAGCGTTACGAAGGTCCAACTTAGTAAAGCACCTGGCTCCCTGCAGAATCTCGAAGGCTGATGACATAAGGGGGAAGCGGATAACGATTCTTAACCGTTATGTCATTCAGCCCTCGATAATCCACGCAGGGGCGCAGAGTACCGTCCTTCTTCTTAACAAAAAGAGCCCCGCCCCGGCCGGAGAGGAAGAAGGCACTATGGTACCGGCGTCAAGAGACACAGATAAATAATCCTCGAGAACGTTCGGGAGCCGACAGAGAGTATAGTCTACCCCGAGGAGGAGTGGTCCCCGGAAGGAGATCAATACTACAATCATACGACCGGTGAGGAGGAAGGGAGTTGGCTCGGGACCGACTGAAGACCGTGCGCAGATCATGATATTCCTCCGGCACTCCTGTCAAATCGCCAGGTTCCTCCTGAGAAGTGGGGACAGAAGAAATGGGAGGGATGGCAGACATTAAACACTTCACATGACAAGATACATTCCAGGATAGGATAGAATTACAAGACCAATTAATAGAAGGATTATGACATACTAGCCAGGGATGACCCAAAACAACAGGTGTAAAAGGTGAACGAAAAATCAAAAAAAGAAATAGTCTCACTGTGGTTACCAGATACTGTGAGAGTTAAAGGTAGTGTCTCAAATCTGATACTGGGAAGATGACTACCATCTAAGGCAAACATGGGCGTAGGCTTGTCTAACTGTCTGAAAGGAATGTTATGTTTCCGAACCCATGCTTCGTCCATGAAACAACCCTCAGCCCCAGAGTCAATCAAGGCACTGCATGTAGCACCGAACCGGTCCAGCGTAGATGGACCGACATAGTAGTACAGGATCTAGATGAAGAGACCTGAGTAGTAGCGCTCACCAGTAGCCCTCCGCTTACTGATGAGCTCTGGCCTTTACTGGACATGAATTGACAAAATGTCCATCAAATCCGCAATAGAGGCACAGGCGGTTGGTGATCCTCCGTTCCCTCTCCTTGGTCGAGATGCGAATACCTCCCAGCTGCATGGGCTCAGTCTCTGAGCCAGAGGAGGGAGATGGTTGCGATGCGGAGCAGGGAAACACCGTTGACGCGAGCTCTCTTCCACGAGCTTGGTGACGAAGATCTACCCGTCGTTCTATGCGGATGGCGAGAGCAATCAAAGAGTCCACACTGGAAGGAACCTCCCGAGAGAGAATCTCATCTTTGACCACTGCGTGGAGTCCTCCAGAAAACGAGCGAGCAGCGCCGGCTCGTTCCAGTCACTAGAGGCAGCAAGAGTACGAAACTCTATAGAGTAATCCGTTATGGATCGATCACCTTGGCATAGGGAAGCCAGGGCCCTAGAAGCCTCCCCACCAAAAACTGAACGGTCAAAAACCCGAATCATCTCCTCTTTAAAGTTCTGGTAATTGTTAGAACAATCAGCCCTTGCCTCCCAGATAGCTGTGCCCCACTCTCGAGCCCGGCCAGTAAGGAGTGAAATGACGTAAGCAACCCGAGCTCTCTCGCTAGAGTATGTGTTGGGTTGGAGAGAGAACACAATATCACACTGGGTGAGAAAGGAGCGGCACTCCGTGGGCTGCCCGGAGTAGCAAGGTGGGTTATTAACCCTAGGTTCCGGAGGCTCGGCAGGCCAGGAAGTAACAGGTGGCACGAGACGAAGACTCTGGAACTGTCCAGAGAGGTCGGAAACCTGAGCGGCCAGGTTCTCCACGGCATGGCGAGCAGCAGACAATTCCTGCTCGTGTCTGCCGAGCATGGCTCCTTGGATCTTGACGGCAGTGTTACGAGCATCTGTAGTCGCTGGGTCCATTCCTTGGTCGGATCCTTCTGTTATGCAGGTGAATGAGGACCCAAAAGCGACTTGGCGAAAACAGAGTTTTTAATCCAGTAAAGATATTTTACAAAACAAAAGGCATAATACTACTCGTAAAGACGAGAACAGACTGGAGACTTGATCAAGAACTGCAGGTTGCCTCGGGAAGGCACTTGAACCTAGCAGACTCAGACACCTGCTCACCACGCAGCATCTGAGGGAAACACGACACGACAGGGCAATACATAGACACAGCACGGTGAATATAGACAAGGATCCGACAGGGCAGGTACGGAAAACAAGGAGAGAAATAGGGACTCTAATCAGGGAAAAGGATCGGGAACAGGTGTGGGAAGACTAAATGATTGATTAGGGGAATAGGAACAGCTGGGAGCAGGAACGGAACGATAGAGAGAAGAGAGAGCGAGAGAGTGAGAGAGGGAGGGGGAGAGAGAGGGATAGAAAGAGGGAAAGAACCTAATAAGACCAGCAGAGGGAAACGAATAGAAGGGGAAGCACAGGGACAAGACATGATAATCAATGACAAAACATGACAAGACTGGTGGAAATCTGTCCTTTGGTCTGATTTGTCCAAATTTTAGATTTTTGGTTCCAACCGCCGTGTATTTGTGGGATGTGGACTAGGTGAACGGATGTGATGGTGTGGGGGTGCGTTGCTGGTGGCACTGTCAGTGATTTAAACTCAGCAAAAAAAGAAACGTCCTCACTGTCAACTGCGATTATTTTCAGCAAACTTAACATGCGTAAATATTTGTATGAACATAACAAGATTCAACAACTGAGACATAAACTGAACAAGTTCCACAGACATGTAACTAACATAAATTGAATAATGTGTCCCCTGAACAAAGGGGGGGGGGGTCAAAATCAAAAGTAACAATCAGTATCTGGTGTGACCACCAGCTGTAGTAAGTACTGCAGTGCATCTCCTCATGGACTGCACCAGATTTACCAGTACTTGAGATGTTACCCCACACTTCCACCAAGGCACCTGCAAGTTCCCGGACATTTCTGGGGGGGAATGGCCCTCACCCTCCGATCCCGCTCCAGATTACAGGCCTCAGTGTAGCTCATTCCTTCAACGATAAATGCGAATCTGACCATCACCCCTGGTGAAACAAAACCACGACTCGTCAGTGAAGAGCACTTTTTGCCAATCCTGTCTGGTCCAGGCGATGTTGTTGCCGCTGATGTCTGGTGAGGACCTGCCTTACAACAGGCCTACAGCCCTCAGTCCAGCTTCTCTCAACCTATTGTGGACAGTTTGAGCACTGATGGAGTGATTGTGCGTTCCTGGTGTAACTTGAGCAGTTGTTGCCACCCTGTACCTGTCCCGCAGGTGTAATGTTCAGATGTACCGATCCTGTGCTGGTGTTGTTACACGTGGTCTGCCACTGCGAGGACGATCAGGTGTCCGTCATGTCTCCCTGTAGTGCTGTCTTAGGCGTCTCACAGTACGAACATTGCAATTTAATGCCCTGGCCACATTTGCAGTTCTCATGCCTCCTTGCAGCATGCCTAAGGCACGTTCACGCAGATGAGCAGAGACCCTGGGCATCTTTCTTTTGGTGTTTTTCAGAGTCAGTAGAAAGGCCTCTTTAGTCTCCTAAGTGTTCATAACTGTGACCTTAATTTCTTTCCATCTCTAAGCTGTCTTAATGACCGTTCCACAGGTGTGTGTTCATTTATTGTTTATGGTTCATTGGACAAGGATGGGAAACAGTGTTTAAACCCTTTACAATGAAGATCTGTGAAGTTATTTGGATTTTTACAAATTATCTTTGAAAGACAGGGTCCTGAAAGGGGGACTTTTCTTTTATTGCTGAGTTTATTTAGAATTTAAGGGACTCTTAACCAGCATCACTACCACAGCATTCTGCAGCGATACGCCATCCCATCTGGTTTGCGCTTAGCGGGACTATCATTTGTTTTTCAACAGGACAATTGCCCAGCACACCTCCAGGCTGTGTAAGGGCCATTTGACCAAGGAGAGTAATGGAGTGCTGCAGCCAATGACCTGACCTCCACAATCACCCCACCTCAACCCAATTGAGATGGTTTAGGATGAGTTGGACCGCAGAGTGAACGAAAAGCAGCCAACAAGTGCTCAGCATATGCGGGAACTCCTTCAAAACGGTTGGAAAAGCATTCCAGGTGAAGCTGGTTGAGAGAACGCCAAGAGTGTGCAAAGCTGTCATCAAGGCAAAGGGTGGCTACTTTGAAGAATCTCAAATACAATATATATATAACTTTTTTGGGGTACTACATGATTCCATATATGTTATTTCAATATTTTGATGTTCACTATGATTCTACAATGTAGAAAATAGTACAAATAAAGAAAAACCATTGAATGAGTAGGTGTGTCCAAACTTTTGACTGGTACTATATGTGGGTTATTGTGGAGAGAACTCTCTGCATAAAACCTCTGCCCCCCCATCCTCATAATTCTACCATGTACAGAACTGCCTCTCCTCAACCAGCCAGCGAGTACAGTGTAGAAACAGCCCCAGCCTTTGTTCAGATACCTCTCTAAAGTTACAGTTCTGCAAGAATGTTATCACCACTGCTTGCCTGCCTGCTGCCAGGAGATACAGTATATGGATGGAGGGACGTTAGAAAGAAGATATTTTAATATTTAGGAATTCCTCAGGTTTTACTGTGGCCGGATGAATACTGAGGATTGTTCTCTGACGGTTGACAGGGTTAGGAGAGTAAGAGAGCAGTGGTCTTTTGTGGATATGTGCAGCTCAGAAGATTTACATTTGTTGTTGCTGCTGTTTTTCACCCATGAAAGTGGTGGAATCCTGTAAATAGAGTCTTGTTCCCTACACCCTACAGTACCCTACCTCTTCATTTCCCCCCTCTGTTTCTCTCTCTCTCTGTTTCTCACTCTTTTAATCTTCCCTTTTACCATGTTTGTTATTCTATCACCTCTCTGCTTATGCTCTATTGTATTGTCATTGCATCACTGAATAATGTGTGACTCATTTGTTTCAAGTTGTACCTATAGAGCCGACTTTCTCACGTTATACTTCCTGTCTCTCTCCCAGAGTGTCACTGTGATGTCAAAGGGACCCTGAGTGGAGTAGGAGAGTGTCAACAGGTGAGTCTGTCTACCTCTGCCTGCTCATACTCTACTGCCATATGTCCAGCACACCAGTACTAACTGATTTATACACAATTTTACCATAAATCGCTTAATGTTTAACTAAGGGGTCCATTTGTTTTGGATATTTTCCTTTAAACCATTGTTGAAGGCCTTTCTTTAACACACGGTATATATGCACGGTATAATTCAGTGGCTATTGTTTGAGCTGCTTTTGAAAGCAAAGTCGAATTGAAAACATTATTGGCATTGTTGAATTCGATTTTCATAATGGCAAACAAGTCTGTTGTTTGGTTACCAGTGAAATAACTGTAGCTATCTAGTAAACTTGCTAGCTACTTCAGTGGATGTTGAACACATTTCTACCAGCAAATGTGTTAAATTACAGCCATGGTATAATCAATAATCAATTCAGGGCTCTGTGCGTTCTCTGGAAAATAATGCAACTAGCGCAGAAATCATTATTTTCCATAGAAGGCATAGTCCCTCGTTGCTTATCCCTGAATTATTACACTACTAAATCACAATTGACTTTGCAACGTTCACCTCTCACAAGCAGTTCCCCATTAACCTCAGCATTGTCTACTATTGTAGAAAAGTGGGCAGTGTTTCTGCAAGCCCAACGTGTGCAGCCATACCTGTGACACATGCAAGGAGGGCTACTATCTGCTGCAGAAGAGGAACTATTTTGGCTGTCAAGGTGAGTCACCTACCATGAAGCAGACTGTGTATTTATAGGAAGCCAATCTTCTTTTTATCTTATCAGTTTGTCTAACGTGTGGGGAAGTAGCTTAATCAACCATAGAATGTGTCACAAAGACTGTCTCACTTGTCCGAACATGTTGTGTGAGTAATAGATCAATGATTAACATGTAAGGTAGCGAACTACCTCGAGTCAGGAGTTGACTTTATGATCTGTTATGGTTGTTTTAATCAGAATGACCTCATTGACCTGCTGCCTCTCTCTGATAGGCTGCCAGTGTGATGTGGGTGGGGCCATCAGCAGAGGGTGTGACGAGATGTCTGGACAGTGCCAGTGTCGGAAGAACATAGTGGGCCGCACCTGCAATGAGTAAGGACTGACTGAAACTAAACACACAATGACAGGATTTATTGCTTCTCAAGTTATCACGTAAATTAAAAAAAAAAAAAAAAAACATTTCTTCCATTGAAACCCTTGGGTGGGCCGCTTAGCATTTTTTCAGTGTCTAGTTCTGAGTGACTAACCAAAATTTATGTTTTGGGGTTTTTAAACAACTAATTGACCAACATTGGTTAAATTATTTGAATTCCATTATTTTTTTCTATGAGGGCAATGCACAATTTCTCTAAAAATAAATCAGATCAAGCCCAAACTGTGTGTGCAACATCTGCTTCCAACTCATACTCTCAAACACGTAGATCCCTTGAACGCAGCTCACTCTCCAGATCCCAATCATCTGAATTCTGATCACCTGTTCACACACCTGTATGTCATTATCACACACTATCTAGTTCAGTTCTTTGTACCCCGTCATTGTGAGGTATTGTTTGTTTTGTGACACGCTTCTATTCTGAGCTCTGTGTTTCACATCATGTAATCCTTCCGTGTATGATAGTTTTTGCCTGCCTCACTAACGATGCCTTTTGCCTATTCCCTGCCTGTACTTTAGCCTATCAGATTTCCTGTTATCAACCTATTGCCCGATCTCCCAGACGACGTTACTAGCCTTTTCCCTGCCTATACTGTTGCCTTTTTGGACCCACTGTGTATGCCCTTCTGCCTGCCCCTGGACCCAGCTACCTGCCTCCTCCTGTGGCCCAGCTCGCTGTCTCCCATTGTGTTCATTACAGTGTGATGTAGTACAGAGTTGTAGTATCCAACAGGCCAATATACATATACACAAAAGTATGTGGACACACCTTCAAATTAGTGGATTCGGCTATTTCAGCCACACCCGTTGCTGACAGTTGTATAAAATCTCCATGGTCAAACATTGGCAGTAGAATGGTCTTACTGAAGAGCTCCGTGACTTTCAACATGGCACTTTCACAGGATGCCACCTTTCCAACAGGTCAGTTCGTCAAATTTCTGCCCTGCTAGAGCTGCGCTGGTCGACTGTAAGTGCTGTTATTTTGAAGTGAAACGTCTAGGAGCAACAGCGGCTCAGCCGTGAAGCACGTAACAGGTAGAACAGGCACTCAACCCACATAATGCATAGAGCATTTAATGTTAAAAAAATATATATATATCGAAGTCGAACACCGTAATTAATTATTAATAATCAAACCAAAACCGAACCAACCTCAAAAAGCACTATTTGCTCAGCAGTCAGAAGTTTCCATACACCTTAGCCAAATACATTTAAACTCAGTTTTTCACAATTCCTGACATTTAGTCCTAGTAAAATATCCCTGTCTTAGTATCACCACTTTATTTTAAGAATGTGAAATGTCAGAATAATAGTAGAGATAATGATTTATTTCAGCTTTTATTTCTTTCATCACATTCCCAGTGGGTCAGAAGTTTACATACACTCAATTAGTATTTGGTAGCATTGCCTATAAATTGTTTAACTTTGGTCAAACGTTTCGGGTAACCTTCCACAAGCTTCCCACAATAAGTTGGGTGAATTTTGGCCCATTCCTCCTGACAGAGCTGGTGTAACTGAGTCAGGTTTGTAGGCCTCCTTGCTCGCACACACTTTTTCAGTTCTGCCCACCAATTTTCTATAGGATTGAGGTCAGGGCTTTGCGATGGCCACCCCAATACCTTGATTTTGTTGTCCTTAAGCCATTTTGCCACAACTTTGGAAGTATGCTTGGGGTCATTGTCCATTTGGAAGACCCATTTGTGACCAAGCTTTAACTTCCTGACTCAGGTCTTGAGATGTTGCTTCAATATACCCATCCACATCATTTTCCAGCCGCATGATGCCATCTATTTTGTGAAGTGCACCAGTCCCTCCTGCAGCAAAGCACCCCCAAGTACACAGCTCCATGGCAGAGTATGTAGAATCACATGAAATGTGCTTTAAAACTGCAAAAATGTATCTCAGCTCCATGGAGCATTTATACAATTGAAGGACATTTGTTTGAAAATGTTAAAATGTTGCTACACCGCCTAGATGGGGGCCTCAAAAATGTTCTCTGAAATTCAGCCACACCGATGAGCTGACCATGCTCTGGCCAAGCCCACCACCTAAGGCTCTTCTTGATCCTGAAAGAAACCTGGATTTGGAGCAAATGTTGGTACATACTGATGAATGGCAAGAAGCAAACTGAAAAAGTCATCTTCATATAATAGGATAAATGCATTATAAATCAAGACTGCCATGATTATGTTCCAAACATATGAAACATAGTTTAAGTGTTTTGTTTTTACTCTTTCCCTCCTTCTTGCTCCTCCTGTCTAACAATACCAGGCCAGCACCTAACTACTACTTCCCCAGCCTGCACCACCTGAGGTATGAGGTGGAGGATGGCATCACCCCTAACGCCAGGCCTGTACGCTTTGGCTACGACCCCAAGGAGTTCCCGGAATTCAGTTGGAGAGGGTACGCCATCATGTCCCCAGCACAGGTAAGACACATGTTGATCTTGATAAAAGGACCTCCAGTCTGTGCTTGCCTGACCTGCCTGTCATTTCAATGATTTAGTAGTGGCTTTTTCCTTTTTGCTTTAAACCTCATTTCTGCTGTACGTTCTCTGTGGAAGTGCTCCTACAAGCATTTCTTATGATGGATATTCTTGGTGGTTCCTTGCAGGTTAGAACCTGTCGAATGTGTTGGGTCTGGCGGTCGTGGATGGTAGTTGGGTTTTGTGGTGAATGTTGTGGTGGCTGTGTTTTTCTTTTGAGTGTGTTGGTGAGAATGTTGGTTGTAGCTTTCTGGAAAGAAGCAGGCCATTCTCCCAGTCAGTCTTAACCCTTGGTGTGTCTGAAATGGCACCCTATTCTCTATTTAGTGCATTACTTTTCACCAGGCTCTGGTCAAAAGGAGTGCACTATATAGGGAATAGGGTGCCATGAATTCAGACTCCACCCCTGTTTCTCCTCAGCCAGAGGTGATCCTATCGCTAGCTGTGGGTTTCCCCGGCCCCTTCCACATAGTGTTTCGCTACATCACCACTACCCCCCTCAGGCCCACACAGGGATGGCGGCACAGGGGGCTAGTCCGAGCCAGGATCTTGGTGGTGGACGAGTCTGGTTTTCACTCTTGCTGTGACTGTAAGTGATGGGTGTTTCCCCTTTGCTGCCCAGCTAGCTCTGCTATAAACTGGTCTTAGATCTGTTTGTGCTGTCTTACTACTCCTGTGGTCATGGGACCAGGCTAGCTCTGCTCTGCTCTCCTCTGTTGATCATATTAGCTTACTGCTTGCACTTCTTCTCCTCTAACTCTTTCTATATCTCCAGCTGTCTACCAGCATGGCCTTCTACTAACAGTAGAGAGTAACACCCACCCCCTCCCCCCGACCATCACCACCACCATCCTGCACCCCCTCCATAAGTCTGTCTAACTCCTGTCCCTGCAGAGTGAAGTGAGAGTAACAGTGCATGTGGACAAGGCAAGGCGATCCTTGTTCCGACTTGTCCTGCGGTACGCTAACCCCAGCAGCCAGGACAGTGTGACTGGTAGTGTAACGGCTACCTATATTCGAGGTGGCCAAGGTAAGGCTGCCTCTCTAACTCCTGCTTCACACAAGTCATATTAATCTCCTAACAATCGAACACAAACAGTTTTATCTCCCATACACCCTCAAAAACACAGATACTGTACATAGATAAGCCTACTGTATAGGCTGTTAAAGGGTTTGAGCTTTCATCGAAGTCTTTCGTTGATCCTTGCTTTTTTGTTTGGCAATGCATTTACTACCCTGAAATGGCATGGAGTGCCTTGACACACCCTTGATATTCAGTGTACCTTGAACTACATAAAAACATGTCAAATGTGTGCTGTTAGCTGTGGCGTCTTGTGTTGCTGTGTTTAGCTGCATTCAGCTGTATCCTGACTGACTGATTGATTGTATCCTGCAGGGTCAGGTCAGAGTAAGGAAGTAGTGTTTCCTCCTAGCTCCTCCCCTGCCTACCTCACAGTCCCTGGCGATGGCTTCTCTGAGCTCTTCTCTCTGACCCCTGGGAAATGGATCATACGCATCCGGGCAGAGGGGCTTCTACTGGTGAGACCAGAATCTGTAATAACATATACAGACGAGAAAATAAGGATGCAAAAAGGTAGAGGGATAGATCATACATCTGTTATTTTCTCTCTCTGCTCTTCACCCCCCTCCCAGGACTACGTGGTGCTGCTGCCAAGTGACTACTACGAGGCTCCCGTCCTCCAGGAGAAGATCACCCAGCCCTGCACGTACACATCCACCGCCAACAGAGACGCAAAGTAATCCCTGTGTTCCCACAATCCTCTTTACCATGCCATACTATTCTGTCATGTGAATGTTGGCTCCAGACAGTGTGCCTGTTGAATGTATGGACACATGGGGAGTGAGTAGCTCCGTTTTGTACTGACATGTAGAAGCCAGACAACAGAGTTTAAATTAAGCTTCTAAAATCGACAGATCAATATATCCCCAAGCAACTGGGAGAGAGTGAGTGGTCAGTTATGTACAACCACGAACCAATCAGTTGGTAACGCAACGCAGCGTCACAAACCCAACAAGCTATGGCTTCCTCAGAGGGAAAGACAAGGAGCAACTTGGAGACGGAAACAAGAGTAATGAACAGCTAAGGATATCCAGGAAAACATGGCTAAAATGCTCTCAATGTCACCAAAACAAACCAACTGTTACAATCTGTTGTTAAGAAAGTAGATTTGCTCTGAAAGAATGTGAAGTCTATTGTGTCATACATGCACAAGGGGTGCGCATGAACGATCAAGACAACAACATTTGCCTTCTGGGAACAGGGTTGCAGACTTTAGAATCTGAACTGGACCAGCAGAAAATAGAATGAGATGAAACATGAGAATATTGTCCTTACCGGAAGAAGGAAAAAGGAGACCTTTCAGCCTCATGGTCAAACGGATATCAGAGGAGCTTGGCATGGATATATCACCAGAGAATCTGGAACGATGCCATCGGATCGGCGTGAAACAGAAGAATGTTAAATACCGTTGTATGTTATTTCTCAAGTTGTGGAACTATAGGATCAAAATCAACATTCTGCAGGCACAGGGGAAATCAAAATCCACTGTCAGTCCATTGGATTCGTCCAGGACCTGTCCTTTAAGCTGAGAAAAAACTCGCAAGCAATTCATTCCGATCAGACATTCAATGGCAGAAAAAGGAATCAAGTCTCAACTCTGCTTCCCAGAAGTGCTATGGGTATGGAAAGGAACATGAAAGATGGAATTCACAAGCGAAGATTAAGCCCTTTCCAGTTGAAGAAGAGCTCACTGCTCTTCTTCAAAGTGTGAAATGAAGTGTGAAAAAGCGATAAACACGCTAGGCTACATACAATGATATCTAAGACCAGCTTATCAAAGTAATGATAGAAGTAGCTGATGCCAATGAGCGACATGGAAAGACAATACAAAAGAGGAATTATAAACGGGGTGGTTTGAGTCCTGAATGCTGATTGGCTGACAGCCGTGGTATATCAGACCGTATACCACGGGTATGACAAAACATACATTTTTTACTGCTCTAATTACGTAGGTAAACAGTTTCAAGTAGCAATAAGGAACCTCTGGGGTTTGTGATACAGTATATGGCCAATATACCACGGCTAAGGGCCGTCTCCAGGCACTTCGCATTGCATCATGCGTAACAGCACTTAGCCGTGGTATATTAAACATATCACCCCCCCCCCCCCCCCACACACACACACACACTCTCAGTGGACCCACTTTCCCCAAGTAGACCCCTATCAGCCACTATACGTTAATTTAATTTACAAGGTAATACAAACTGACCACAGTACTTAAGTGGCATTTTTCGTCCAATTACATAATCCAGTCTTTTGGTACATTAGGAGAGGAGTTGGAGCTTAAAAGCCCTAAAAAAAGGCACCTCAAAGTACAAAGAAGTACTTTGTTTGTTCTGTCTATTCAGACCACATGCTCACATGCTCTATATGCATGTAGGCATCTATGTATATGTATATAATAACTATGTATTCATACCATGACTCCCATTTCATGGAATGCCCAACGCCCTCAAATGACATGTCTGCTAAAATATTTAATCTTTGATTCTATAAAGACCAATAAAATCCAACTTACTTTACTTGGAATGTGCACAGGGGGGAGGGGGGGGGGGTCATATGGTTCTGGAACAGCAGATGTGGTCTTCAAGAGTTACATTAAAAATAACAAAAGGAGAAATGTAATATTTCTGCTGCCAATGACTGGAACGAACTGCAAAAATCACTAAAGCTGGAGACTCTTATCTCCCTCACTAGCTTTAAGCACCAGCTGTCAGAGCAGCTCACAAATCCCTGCACCTGTACATAGCATATCTGTAAATAGCCCATCCAACTACCTCATCCCCATACTGCATTTATTTATTTATCTTGTTACTTTGCACCCCAGTATCTCTACTTGCACATTCATCTTCTGCACATTCTACCATTCCAGTGTTTAATTGCTATATTGTAATTACCTCGCCACCATGGCCTATTTATTGCCTTACCTCTCTTATCCTACCTCATTTGCACACACTGTATATAGACTTTTTCTACTGTATTATTGATTGTATGTTTGTTTACTCCATGTGTAACTCTGTGTTGTTGTATGTGTCGAACTGCTTTGCTTTATTTTGGCCAGGTCGCAGTTGCAAAGGAGAACTTGTTCTCAACTAGCCTACCTGGTAAAATAAAGGTGAAATAAAACAAATATTTAAAGAGGAGCTAGGCTGGAGAGGCCTATGCTGCCACCTACTGTAGTGAGTGATATATGATCTTTCTCCTTTATCATGCTTAATTACATCAATCGCAAATACACTTAGCGACAGAGTATGGAGAATGAACAGAGTACGACCCGAAATGTATTAAATACGTAAATATATATATTCTTAAACCTTTACCATTACAAATGTAGACATGGAGAAAAGCCAGTTCCGGATTATAATTTGGAATGATTTTAAGGCGTACATTGGGGGAATGATAAATCTCATGCTCTACAAAAGTTAAATCTGAGTTATACATTTTTATTAAATTAATAAGTATCTTAGAACTAGCCCATTAAAACAATCTTTACAAAGTAAAGACAAAAATAAAATGTCTGAACAAGCAGGTGGATAATGACAAATAAACCTGGTAAAAATCTCGCAGCCCTCACAAAACGAATACGAATTTTAACCTTCTAGATTTGGAATTGTATTATGCTTTTACTTGCGACATATAAATGCACTAAAGAGGAACTATGGGTACATATTGAAGATGCACATGCTCATCCCCAGAATCTTTTCACGAGTCTATTTTCAAAGGATAAAGCTAAGAACATTAACAACTTCATAGTTAAGTACAATATAACATTATGGAAGAACGTGAAACAACAGATTCTACAAGAACCAACATCCCTCCCTAAAAACACAACCTTGTGGAACAATCCATGGATAGCTATTCAGAATTCACCCATAAATTGGTCCACGTGGAAAACGTAGAACCCGTAAATTACTTGGTAATAGGAAATATGTTTGTTTCCCTGACAGCATTAAAAAGCCATTTTGGACTGACCAATGTAGATATTTTCAAATACGTGCAACTTTATGGAAGTTTATCACAAAATGTAGATTTTAAATATTTTCAGCATCAGAGCAACCTTGAGAATCCTATTTGAGTCAGAAAAGTGCTGGAGATGGGGGTCTGAGCATATCACTGTGAGCAGGGGTGATGTAGTTGATGTTTGAGTTATGTTTTTGTTTGTATGTTTTGTATTGTTAATACATTTTTTTATAAAATCTTACAAAAAACATTTTGTACTGTACATGCTGTAGACGGAGTGATGTTGTCTTTGTCTCCTCTGTGTTTTAAATGCATGCCATCCCCAGACTATTAACCACTCTTGTGTCTCCCTCCATTGGTCCAGCTGTCTGCTGTATAAGCATGTGGCGATGGACAGGTTGAGCTCTGTGCTGGGCTCTCAGGGCCAGTTTTCCAGCCGGAGGAGACGCAGGAGCAGACAGGCTCGCGTCCGCCGGCCCACCCCAGACCACCCTGACATGGCCTCTCTCACCGGGAGACAGGTGGGTCTAGGTCTGGGGCTTTGCTGATCCACGCTCACACACATGCATGCTTGCACATACACAAACACACTCACAAACATACTTTTTGTTGCTATGATTGGATAGTTTATGGTTAAAAAACATTTTCTAGTTTGACGGTATGTTGACAGTGTGACACTGGGAGAATGTATCTGACCTCCACTATGTCTGTGTGTGTCCTGTAGGCCCAGTTACAGCTGAACCTGCGTGTGTCTCGCCCCGGTCCCTACATCCTGGTCCTGGAGTATGCCAGCGAGGTGGACACGGTCCAGAACGTCAACCTGATCATCACTGGCCAATCAGAGAGCCAGATCCAGGCCAGAGCCAACATCTACAGCTGCCAATTCAGGTTTGTGGGTTTACTGTATGTGAGTGTGTATTCATGCATGCATTAGTCATTCCTGTCCTTCTTGAACACAATATATTGTTTATATCGTATGTACTTGAGAGGCAGTTTTGGCAAGTCATTTGTGTGTCATTTGTGTAATAAACCTGTTTTAATGCAGCTCTCCAGCTCTATAATGCCATTGATCATTGAGAGTGTTTACCTAATACAGCTTCCTGTGTCGGAGTGTGGCAGTAGATGGAATAAATCGCATGGCAGTGTTCCAGCTTACCCATAAGGCCGAGCTCCTTCTCCAGACCTCCACAGCCTCACTGTTGCTGGTGAGAACGAACTACGCCTCTCATTGCATGACAATAACTTGTGCATCGTCTTCTGCTTTGTCGTCCATTTCTTATTTTGATGTGTGCATAGTAAGAGGAAGGATACCGTCCCTATAAGCGAGTTTATAAAGTTTATATTAAAATTAAGTATACTTTTATTTCCTGTCACTATATTAACTGTATTTTCCTCTCAGTATAAAGTGTATGCAGTGCCTGCGGAGGAGTTCTCCATGGAGTATGTGGACCCCAAGGTGCTTTGTGTATCTATCCATGGACGCTTCACTGAGGACAGGTAAGCCATTTTACATAATAACACTATGTTGTTCGATTGCCAGAGGACTTAGTGACTTCTTCAAACTCTCTCTAAAATAGACAGCTGGTGCCTTTGACAGCTAGTCATCAGCAGCAATTACCAAACGTGGCAGTAAAGGTAGTGTTTTATATTTTACAGGCAGTCGGCTGTTGTGCAACCAGTACCCCTGTCTCTGGGGGTGGATACTAGCTGTTGTATTGTAGATGCTTATCTTCCACACCTGTTTTCCAGGTGTGATTCAGCTGCATTCCTCATGCAGGGCACAGAGTCTCCTACCTGAAGCTGTCTGATCTATGGGCCAACCTCTCACTTTCCCCTCTCCCTCTCCTAACCCCTCTTCCTCTCTTAACCCCTCCCCTCCCCTCTCCTAACCCCTCTCCTACAGTATGTATGGACTTTACTCTCTCCCTCTCCTACCTCCCATCTCCCTCTCCTAACCCCTCTCCCTCTCCTAACCCCTCTCCCTCTCCTATCCCCTCTCCCTCTCCTAACCCCTCTTCCTCTGTTAACCCCTCCCCTCTCCTATCCCCTAACCCCTCTCCCAAACCCTCTCCCTCTCCTAACCCCTTTTCTAACCCCTCTCCCGCTCCTATCCACTCTCCCCTCTCCTAGGCCCTCTCCCCACACACCTCTGTTCTCCACAAAGCACAACTGTGCTTGATTAAGCTTGCCTGGTGCAATGGAACCAATGGAATAGTCCCAAAAGTGCACATCTGCACTTTTGGAACGAGTGTATAAAATAAAGCAAATCATATTTGAACCCAGGTCTGACAGCCAGGGACCACGCCAATATTTACTACCATGTTTGCTCCTGATGACTAGCTGTCAACAGCAACAGTTTTGTTATTGTACAGCTGTTTTTTCTGTCTGTTTTACTCCACTTTACCCACTGACTGTAAATTGACTGCCTGCCTGGCTCCACTATTGTTGAAGGCAATTAGCAAGTTCATATTTGATTGAAAATAGTGAAGGGGGGGGATCTATTGTCAAGACACTTGAAATAACTCATTAATTTGATGGTGATGGTTTAGGCACATTACAGAAGGCCTTTACTTTCATGGTGCTCTGCTGTTTCCACTAAAAGAAATACGGAGGGACAGCATTAAAAGATCAGGCCTGAGAAAACTAAAAGCTTGCCATGTGTTGGTGATAAGAGCAAAGATACGGACTTAAAACTGAGAAAAGAAAGAGTGAGCGTTTGACTAAAAGGGATGTTTTGTCAGATTGTGAAAGGAGTCAGGCTCCAGTATTAGACTTCAGTAAGAGGAACAAAGAAAAAGGGAGAGGTAACCTTTTACTGCAGTGCACTAAATCAGGGTCATACAGAGTGTTTCTTGGTACATTAGTCTTAAACAAATCTACTTTGAAACAAAAGTATTCTCCTCAGACACACGTTTATGGGCTTAAAAAAAAGAAGGCTGCTGTACCATGTCAGATATATAGTTGAAATGTATTCAATCTTGAGTTTGCATTCCAATATTACACTTTATATATACTGAACAAAAAATATAAACGCAACATTTAAAGTGTTGGTCCCATGGTTCATGAGCTGAAATAAAAAATCCCAGAAATGTTCCTAATGCACAAAAAGCAAATTTCTCCTTTGCCAAGATAATCCATCCACCTGACAGGTGTAGTATATCAAGAAGCTGATTAAACAGCTGTACCTTGTGTTCGGGACAATAAAAGGCCACTCTAACATGTGCAGTTTTGTCACACAACACAATGCCACAGTTTTGAGGAAGTGTGCAATTGGCATGCATATTGCAGGGATGTCCACCAGATCTGTTGACAGAGAATTTAATGTTAAATTCTTTACCATAAGCCGCTTCCAACGTCATTTCAGAGAATTTGGCAGTACGTCCAACTGGCTGCATTTGCATGCTTGTCATCCTCACCAGGGTCTTAAAGTGTTGAGTGAGTGTGCAATTGGCATGCTGACTGCAGGAATGTCCACCAGAGTGCTTGCCAGAGAATTTAATGTTAATTTACTATATCATAAGCCGCCTCCAAAGTTGTTTTAGAGAATTTTCCAGTACGTCCAACCGGCCTCACAACCGGAGACCATGCCAGCCCTGGACCACCACATCCGGCTTCTTCACCTGTGGGATCATCTGAGACCAGCGACCTGGAAAGCTTATTAAACTGAGGAGTATTTCTGCCTGTAAAAAAGCCATCTTTTGTGGGCAAAAACACATTCTGATTGGTGGGCCTGGTCCCCAGTGGGTGAGCTCTAACAGTCCCAGGAGTGTTGGGCCATGGATCATCACCACAGGCTCTGGGACATGCATCATAACACTGGAGGCTTCAGGGTCATGGATTATTACTAAAGGCCAAGGGTCATGGATCATCACTGGAGGCTTACGGGTCATGGATCATCACTGAAGGCTGCCAGCCCTGGATCATCACTACAGGCTCACCTGGGCCATGGATCATCACTGGAGGCTTCGGGTCATGGATTATCACTAATAAGGCCCGGGCCATGGATTCACTGGACGCTCCGTGCCATGGATCATCACTGGAGGCTTGGGCCATGGATCATCACTACAGGCTCTGGGACATGCATCATCACTGGAGGCTTCGGGTCATGGATTATTACTAAAGGCTCCGGGCCATGGATCATCACTGGAGGCTTCGGGTCATGGATCATCACTACAGGCTCCGGGCCATGGATCATCACTGGAGGCTTCGGGTCATGGATCATCACTACAGGCTCCGGGCCATGGATCATCACTGGAGGCTTCGGGTCATGGATTATCACTACAGGCTCCGGGCCATGGATCATCACTGGACGCTCCGTGCCATGGATCATCACTGGAGGCTTCGGGCCATGGATCATCACTACAGGCTCCGGGCCATGGATCATCACTACAGGCTCCGGGCCATGGATCATCACTGGAGGCTTCGGGCCATGGATCATCACTGGAGGCTTCGGGTCATGGATTATCACTACAGGCTTCGGGCCATGGATCATTACTGGATGCTTCGTGCCATGGATCATCACTAGAGGCTTCGTACGTGGAGCCGGAACAGGTCTCACCGGACTGAGGAGACGTACTGGATGCCTGGTGCGTGGAGCTGCCACAGGGCTTACCAGGCTGGGGAGACATACTGGAGGCCTGGTACATGGAACCTGAACAGGTCTCACTGGACTGGGGAGATGCACTGGAAGCCTGGTGCGTGGAGCAGGCACCGGATACACTGGGCCATGGAGGCGCACTGTTGGTCTCTAGCGTAGAGCTGGCACAACCCGTCCTGGCTGGATGCCCACTTCCGCCCGGCAAATGCACAGAGTGCACCGGCCTGTGAATGCTCATTGGAGACAGTGTGCATCACCGCATAACACCGGTCACATGCTCTCCCCATGCCCCCCCAAAAAAATTGTTTTGGAGCTGCCTCTCGGGCTTCCGTGAATGGGTCTTGTCCCCTTCCATAATCTCCAGCCCGGTCCAGCTCGACCTCCAAGTTGGCGCACGCTGCTTGGTCTTTTTGTGGTGGGTAATTCTGTCACGTTCACGGTCTTCAAACTCCCTGTCATAAATTAGCCAAGGCGCAGCGTGCATTTAATTCCACAGCTTTAATAAAGTGAAACCTTCACAAAAAACAGGTAAACAGAAACCGAACGTGATGCAACCGTGGCGCACACAAACACACACAGAAAAATAAATAATGACCCACAACATTAGGTGGGAAAAAGGCTGCAAAATTATGATTCCCAATCAGGGACAACGATAGGCAGCTGCCTCTGATTGGGAACCACACTTGGCCAAATACAAAGAAATAGAAAACATAGAATGCCCACCCAAATCACACCCTGCCCAAACCAAATAGAGAAATAAAACGTCTCTCTAAGGTCAGGGCGTGACAGAACCCTTTCCACAGAACCAAAAAGGTTCTACATGGAACCAAAAAAGGTTAACTTATGGAGACAGCCGAAGAACCCTTTTTGAACCCTTTTTTCTAAAACTGTAGTGCACTATATATAGGGAATCGGGTGCCATTTTAGATGCGCGCTCAGAGTTGCTTTAACCAACCTTCCCATCATCTGTTCTGTTCCCCCTCCTCTCATCCCTCCTTCCATCCCTCCCTCCAGTCAGTACTGTGTTCCCAGCCAATATGAAAGGCCCTCCTCAGCTCTGGTTCTGGACGCAGCTCGTGACGGGCGCCTCTCCTCCCACCGGGTCGTCCCCCAGCAGAGGGAGATTGAGGAGTGGAGACAGAGACGACAGTCAGGGGCAGGGGGGTTCCCTCTCCCTGGAGTTCAGAGTGAAGGGGTACTACTAAAATCTCCCCAGGTACATGCATGGAGATGGCCCACATAATGCTGCTGCTGCTTGGAGTGGGACCTGGCACTGGAAAGCATGTGGGGCTTGAGACATGAAGCCCTCAGCTTCACTTACATTAATGGCAGTAACTCTGACATATTTACTTCTAAATATATTATAGCTGTATGTTTCTCTCATCTCTTACTGTCTCTGTGGTATTGACCAGAGGATGTTTCTCAACATGTGTTCATCCTGTGTTGTGTTTCTCCAGAATGAGATCAGTTTCAGTGCCAGAGTGGAAGCTCCTGGCAGGTATGTGTTTGTGGTTCACTACTGCCAACCTGAACACACCACCTTCCCTGTAGAGGTGCGGGTGGAGGCTGGACGCACCTGGACTGGTGAGTTTGGTGCGCAATGTGGGTGTATAAAGAGGTTGACCCAGATAGATATGGTTGGATAGAGAGTGTATATGATACAGGATCTTACTGACCCCCGACATCACCGTCCAAGATGTTATGAAATCTACAAAGAATGAATGTGATATCAATTGTCATAAACATAGTAGCTAGATCCTTATTCTATGGTATTGTTGTAGAAGGAAAGGTTTTGGGGGGTTCTAGTGGTCTCTGGTGATGGGGGTGATTCTCTTTTAAGAGCAGATTAGGCACCTGACTCTCGCCCCACATGACAAGATGATCAAAGGTCTCGGACACACTTTTGATGGGAATGGGGGTTGATGGGGAGGGATTACCGCGTGGCGCAACTGATGTCTTTTCCCCTTCCCTCTTTCTACTCCTCCCTCTCTCTCCTTTACCTTGCCTCTGCTCCTCCCCCACATCTCTCTCCTTTACCTTGCCTCTGCTCCTCCCCCACATCCCCCTCTCTCCTTTACCTTGCCTCTGCTCCTCCCCCACATCCCTCTCTCTCCTTTACCTTGCCTCTGCTCCTCCCCCACATCCCTCTCTCTCCTTTACCTTGCCTCTGCTCCTCCCCCACATCCCTCTCTCTCCTTTACCTTGCCTCTGCTCCTCCCCCACATCCCTCTCCCCCCCAGGCTTTGTAAACGCCTCCTTCTGCCCTGGTGTCTCTTGCTGCAGGAAGGTGGTCATCGCTGAGAGGCGCATTGCTCTGGACCTTCCCCAGCAAGACCTGGCCATCTCTCTCAAGGTTCCACCCAGGAAGACTCTCACTCTGGTCAGTCACATAAAATTTGTTGGTCAGTCATGGTCACTGGGTCAATTCCTTACTCTGGCAATGTTCAATGTCTATACTAGCATACCACTAAGAATACATGCCCAAATTGCTGCTTCATTTCAAGCAGCATGTTAATGTGGATCGTAGAAGAGAACAGAGACAGTTTGTCAGTTGATCATCTTTGCCCATACTGTAAGGTGGTGAACAGATATTCCTGTCTTAAAGAAAACCCAGACTAGGTGATGCCTGTAGTGTAATTTAGGAGCCAAGAATCTTGGCCTTTAGTATGCTGTATTAGAGGTTTACAAGGTTGGCACTGTGAGACTCTCTCCTCTGTGTTATATCATGTCCCAAACAACAACAATGTGGTACTGTATTCTACCTGGCAACACTCACTGCACACTGTTAGAGCTTTCCAACCTTGTAACAAAGTGAAACACACAGCTAAGTTTGTATTTGCTGTAGAGCAGGGGTAGGCAACTAGATTTAGATGCGGGCAAATGTTTTTGTTCGGAGTAGATGGTTGGGGCTCCGGAACATAATTATAATCATTTGTACACTGCAAATTTACCAAATTTAAGCCCAAAAAGAGAAAGAAAATTGCATAGAGACAATATTACATACCCTATGTCTATTTTTTTATTTGTGGGAATACTTGGGGACAGATTTCCTAAATGAAACACATTTTTATCTGGATTACTGGTGATTTTAGTCTTTTTTTCACCCCAAACAAACCCCTAAGGTGCCTTATTGCTTTTATAAACTGGTTACCAATGTAATTAGAGCAGTAAAAATAAATATTTTGTCATACCTGTGGTATACAGTCGAATATACAGTACCATGTCTGTCAGCCAATCAGCATTCAGGGCTCGAACCACCCAGTTTATAATGCAGCATACCCCACATAGTATGCCACTGCAGACCAAAAACAACAAAACAGCTCAACGTATCACTGAAATGCCCAGTCTTTTGTTTGTTTTGAAACCTTTTTTCAATTTAAAGTCTGTCAGATAAAACGGTTTCTTAA